>NC_028645.1:14154967-14207470 GCF_001406875.1 Solanum pennellii | reverse complement strand
GTGCCTGCGACGGTCCGTCCTGCTGCTCCGTCACAGAGTTCAGAGACTAGATTTTTACCAAGAGTCTGTGACGGCCCGTCACGCCTGTGACGGTCCGTCCCGCCATTCCGTTACGAAGTTCAGAGAGTCGATTTCAGTACCCAAATTTCAGAATTCTAAGTGTTTTAGAACGAGACTCCCTCGACGGTCCGTCGTGCCCATGACGGTCCGTCGTGGGTTCCGTCGTCTCAACCAGTTTTTCCAGAAATAAAATCTGCTGCTCAAAACGACTAAACAGGTCGTTACATCATTAGCATTAACACATTTTCTTTACATAATTACTCATCCCTTTTACGTGAATGTTCACTTCATCATATGCCAATGCACTTGCCATTTAGTCTGTTTCACACTCTTACTTAACCCTTCTAGGGTTTCATCATTTCATTACATACATCTTAGTTACTCATCCCTTTTTACGTTAATGTTCATTTTATAATCTTTTAGTTTTGACTCAAGCATTATGGAGGCTTGCTTCTAGATTGAGATTTACTCAATATATTGATGACTGGTCATCCTTACTTTACATTGATGAAATGTGAATTGCTCTTTCATATCATCCTTAATTTACATTGATGAATGTGAATTTTCTTACATATCATCCTTAGGTGTTAATGAGACTAGTTTCACACATTCTAACACCTTCGTTCGTGAGTATTCTTTTAACAAATTATCTTTGGTGTATGTAAGACTTGTCTCACTTCCTTTAACACCCCATTCTGGTCACTTACTTAATTTAGACCCCTTTAATTATGTTATAACTCACATTACTTACTTACTTTAGTGTAGTAGCTTCATATCACCGTTTATGGGCGATGAGTACTTAATTCAATGAGTTTCATGTGTTTATAGTTCATTCTTGTGAAGCATGTTGAGAGTTGTCCCAATGAATTTCATGCTCTTGGTTATGGATTCATTGATATTACTTTAGAAGTGATTAATATATATTTGATACTCTTACTACACAAGAATTGGCATATGATTAGATTGGTTCAAGATTTTGGATGGTAGACTAGTGAATTCATTCTTTTTGGCATAAGCCAATTTTTACGTATGTTCATCTTTAAATTGACATATGTATGAATACTTAGCCAATCTTTTAATCATTTACATAATTTCCTAGCCATCAGCATATATTCATTTTGACCAAATAGAGTTAGCCAACTTTATTGGAACCAGATAGCCAATTTATTCAAGATATGACTTCATAGATGTCTTTGAGCCAGTTTTTAGTTTATGGATTTTAGTGTAACGTTTTAACAACATATTGTACCGCATTATATTAACATTTGATGGCTTTAACATCTTCATCACATCACAACAACAGCAAGTCAACATTCAGCCAAAGACACATATTCACTTAACTCATCACAGACTTAACTTAGCATATTACTGAACCTTAATTATCATGATAAGATTAACTTTATGAAATTACAAGTTCATAAGTTCATTCGATACTCATCATTCGAGAACATTGCATGTTAATAAAATCTTGAACCACATACCAACAACATGATCTCTAACGTATTCAACATTGAAATCGAAAAGGATACTAGGGAAAGGAGTTCGACAAGAACGGCGAGAAAAGCCCTAGTTTTCAAGATGTTTGAATCATTCGAAAGAAAGTTCTCTTGGAGAAAGAAGTCCTGGAGATAAATCCATACCATATGTAGAACTTAATATATGAATACTACCTTGAACTAAACTTTGAAGGAACCTTGAAATCGCCCTAGACAAATCGATAAATTTTCTACCTTTTTCTTGCGTTCGTTGCTTACTATTTTTGCGTTCATTTTGTCTATGAGTCTGAACGTGATTTTTAGGTTCAAGAACTGATCTTGAATCATTCAAATTAGGGTTTAATAAGTTAATTAAATAAATTAATTAACTAATTACTAAAAAGCCCCTCCTAGATTGACTAGAACTAGGAAAACACAATACTTTGTCAAATCTGAAATTGTTCCAAAGAATTTCGTTTTTCCCCTTTAAATTAATTAATTAAATGGTTAATTTAATTAATTAATGTACCTAGGGTAACTATTAAAGTGTCCCTAAATCATTGGAACAAAAATTAACTCTTTTGGACCATCCTAGGTTAAGTACTAGGATGTTTCTTGGATTGTACTAGGTTCGTGTAAGAATTTTTATTTGATCCCTTTAATTTAATTAATTAAATTTATAATTTAATTAATTAATGGACCTAGTGTAATTATTAAAGTAACCTTAAGTCTTTATAACCATAACTAATCCTTTGAACAATCCTAGGTTAGGTACTAGGTTGTCTTTTTGTTGTTTTAACCGAAATCTGGATATTATTTTGTGATTTCGGTTTTGAACGTTTAAATTAATTAATTAAGTTGATATATTAATTATTTAAGTAGCCTAGGGTTATTAAAGTACCCTTAAGTTTCTAGGATCTTAACTAACTCTTTGGATCATCCTAGGTTAGGTACTAGGTTGTCCCTTTCTTGTCTTAACCGAAATTTGAAAATTTTCTTTTTCTTTTTGGTTTTTTCCCTTTAAAATTAATAAATTAATTTTATAAATTAATTAATTAAGTAACCAAGTGGAATTATTAAAGTACCCTAAGTTGTTAGGACCATAACTAACCTTTTGGACCATCATAGGTTAGATATTAGATTGTCTCTTTAACTAGTACTAGGTTAGTGTCAACCCGGTTTTTGTCCTAAGTTGTCGGGTGCAATATTGGGTACAATCTGGTTAGTCCTAGGTTATTTAGTTATTTAGGAAACTAGGTTATATTCTAGAATTTGTAGGGAGGTTAGTCCCCACAAGGATTTGTCCCTTGTGCACGTTTTCCCCCTAACTACCCTAACCGAATTTGGTTAGGGTGGTCCCCTCTTCTGGGAACTTCTTCACATGTATTGCACATGTGCTTTCACATTGGTTGATTGCACTTTCCAAACTAACTATTATTTATGGTTTATTTCGTAATGTTTACTTATTGTCCCAAGGATCCTCACTATGTCCTTGGGCACTGCTTAATCTACATGATCATTTTAAATGGTTATGTGTTATGGTGCTAGGCTTGACACTTGGATGCCTAGTACCTAATGAATTGGGTTGTGAATCGAAACAATTTACAATTTTAGCATAGGTTCTTCATTGCAGGTACAATTCTAAACAATCTTGGATCATGTTATGCATACTTGGGTAAATATAGAAATTGACTCACACCCCTTCGCCAATTTTATGTACAATGCCAATATTTTTCTATATTGGGCATTGGGATGACTATGTTCCCCCAATACGTATTCCTAAAGACCTATTGGTTGTTCACTAGGCATGTAATTTTCCGAAATGTTACATTATCCCCCCCGGAGGATCATTCGTCCCCAAATGACACTACTTATCGTTTTAAACAGAAGAGGGAAATTTTGGGAAATCTCTTTAGTATGCATGAACTTTATATTCGTGAATGTCTAATTCAAGACTTGCTTTGAATAATGCACCTACTATGAGCTTATCTGAACCTTCTTATTGAAAATCGAGGAACTTCTCAATTCTACTTTAACTTAATGCACATCACACTCATGCAACACACAATCACGTAATAAGCTATACAAAAACAGAAACATGACTTCATTTTAACTCACATAGTGCAATTATTGCACATACGATTATGGACTTAAAACACCAACTCCACTATTTCACTAAAACTTAGAGTTTCTTAAGCAAAACTAGACTTAGGAGGAGTATATCTAACCTCAAGAACTGAACAAGAGACGGTAACGGGATCTCTGATACGCTCAAACATACTTCTCAAATAACAAGTAAAACGGTCATGTAAAATAAATAACCCAACTAATGAGGTTGGGATCGTTCCCACGAGGAAAATAGTTTAGACTTAACTTCAATCTATTATTACTATTGTTCAGTCAATTATTTCCTTGGAAAGCAAAAATGATAAAAGGGGGTTTTCTATTTCTAAATAAATGAAAATAACTAGCGAAATTAAAGGAGACAACTAACAGCTTCAACTGTTGGAGTTTAATCAATTAATCAAAGTAACTAGGGTTTACGTGTTCCCCACAGGTTCATAACTTGATAATTCTAACTATAACAATTCTTTCCTAGTATCTTGCATGCAAAGTGATAAGTTATGTATTTCTAAATCCTTGGTCTAGCATCTAGAAAATTTCACTCCGCACCTTGGTCCGGCTACGTGTGTTGCTATACTAACCTTTACTTTTACCTCATATTTAGCATCGTATTCGATATTTGACTAAGTTATTACCTCGTACCAATCAATTCTAGCCTATTAGATAGTATACACTAAATCTATGTTGATAATTATTTTCCTATTATGTACCTCCTTGGTCCGTCATTAAGCATTAAGGCGAGTTCTAACGTTGGTCATCCGTTTAAAAGACTTCTAATCGAAAGAATTATCAATACATGCAAGACACTATTCTAGAATTGTTATTTTAGTTAGGTTTTACCTCATTATTCACCTATGGTTCCCACAACCCTAGTTATGGAGTTTAGTTACCCATAGTCATAATCACAATATTCAAATATGTAATATAAGAATTCATTCACTTACTTTAATGAGAAAGAATAAAATCCAAAAGTTCACTTGATTAATCAACAAAAGTCACCAACAATCAATTACAAGAGTCAAAAATATTCAAGAGTCTAACCAAGAGTCTCAAAATAATCTAGAGTCTAACCCCAAAAATGAGGTTTTTCGAAATATTTATAAAAAATAAAAACCTAATTAAATAAGGACTCTATTTTCTGGAAATCTGTCAAAACGCGGCTGGGTCGACGGACCTCGCGATGGATCGTCGTGGTCACGACGGACCATGATGGATTCCTTCATCCCAAACTTGTGCAATTTCTTCTTCTGCTCTCTTCATTACCCTCGACGGCAGGTATAACGGATCGTCACAGGCACAACGGTCTGTCGAGGGTCTCCATTCCAAAACACTTGAACTCTTGGAATTTGGGTACTGGGACTACTTCTCTAATCTTCATGACAAACCAGCAGGAAGGACCGTCATGGATATGACGGTCCGTCACGCACTCCGTAACCCCACACTTGGTCACAATTCCCCATCTTCCTTCAGCAGCTGCACTACGATGCCACCTACACACCGTCACGAGCACGACAAACCATCACAAGCTCTGTAGGTGGTACTTTTCTGTATTTCTTGCTCAAAAACCTCCGCATTTATTTTTTAGGCAGATTTCCTGCAAATAAAGAGAAACTTACCTAAAAATTAGTACAAAAAGGCTTTTGGACACACTAAATTTAAGGAAATTATTAGTGTTTTAACCTACATTTATGTAACCCACATACCTAGTAAACAAGCAATGCTAAAGCACCTATTTCTAGAGTGTTAACACGGCAATTTTGAGGATTCTCAACCTAGGTCATACAGAATGTGTATTAAAGAATGAAACCAACAAGAAGAACTAGGATAATACTAATTGATAAAAAAATGCAATGTAAATGGGTAGAAATCAGAGACACATACCTGAGAACTTGAGAAAAACAAGCGAGGAAGGTACTTGGTGATCAAGTAAAGAACCACAGCGGCAGACTCCGACTAGTAGATAGTGAATTTTAGGAATTGGGGAATTCGGGAGAATGATCGGTTGTAAGAGAGAGGGGGATATGAACTTTGAAGTTGAAAAGGGAGGCAAATGGGAGGAAGAGGGAAGGAATGGGGTGAAATGAAGGGGGTGGGTTTTTAAAATGTTAAGAATTTTTAAAAACCTCCAGTCGGGTTGGGTCGGGTACGCTTCATTAATGACGCGACGAGTCCCCGACAACGTTCCGTCGCAGCTGAGACGGTCCGTCATTGGTTCCGTCGCGTGTGACCTAATTTTAAAGATAAAAAAGAGATACCTGGCACGACGGATTCATGCAACGGTCTGTCGCGTTCGTGACGGTCCGTCGATGTGTCCGTTAGTGACTGTTGCAGAGTGATTTTCTGCAGAATTTCCTGATGATGTGCATGCAAATTTTAAACCCATTAGTAGAAAATGCTACCATTACTAAAAAGAAAAAACTATAAGTATTGGGTTGCCTCCCAACAAGCGCTTGATTTAACGTCGCGGCACGACTGAGGACACTTGATTACTCAGCCTTCATCTAGATGGTATGCCTCTATCACTTCATTCAACGATGCAGTATGCCCAATATAGAGTTTTATTCGTTCTCCATTCACCTTAAACCGCACTCCCTCCTTGGTTTTTAACTCAACTGCTCCATGAGGGATTACTTGGGTAATAAAGTAAGGGCCCGTCCGTTTGGACTTGAGCTTGCCCGGAAGTCAATGCAACCTTGAACTGTCTAAAAGCACCAAATCCCCAACCATAAACTCTCATTTTTCACTTTTTAGGTCATTATCCTTCTTCATCTTTTATTTGTAGGATATAGCAGATACCGATTGGAGCTCACCACTCTGCCTCATGGACCTAAAAATGTTGAAGGTCGCTTCTTCATTGTTCAACCAAAATTTCATCTGCCCCTTTTCCATATCAACTAAGGCTCTACCCGTAGCAAGGAATGGCCTCCCAAGAATAATAGGCACTTCAAAATCGACTTCACAATCAAGAATAACAAAATCTGTCGGAAATATGAATGACTCCACTTTTACTAGCACATCGTGGAGTATCCCTATAGGCCTTTTCACTGTTCGATCAGCCATCAGTATCCGTATCACAGTGGGCTTTGGGTCACCTAAACGCAACCTCTTGTAAATCGAGAGGGGCATGAGATTTACGCTTGCCCCCAGATCACATAATGCTTTCGCAAAATGTAATGACCCGACTGTACAAGGAATAGTGAACGCACCCGGATCTTCTTTCTTTTGTACGAGAGATCTTGTAGCAATAGCACTACAATGTTGCATTCTATCATCATCCTCGAAAGTGACCGATCTTTTCTTTGTAACCAGATCTTTCATAAACTTAGCATACCCGGGCATTTTTTCTAGATCTTCTACCAAAGGGACATCGATAGAAAGCTGCTTTAGCATTGTTATAAAACGCCGATATTTACCATCCTCGGTCTTTTTCACTAATCTCTGAGGAAAGGGGGGTGGTGGTCTAGGCATGGGAATTACCTTTATAGGGACTTCTGCATCTTTTCCAGTGCTATCTTCTGCTTCACCACTACCCTCTACCACCTTATCATTATCCTTTCTCACCTTTTCCTCATTAGACGGCATAGGTGGGTCAATGGTTTGCTTACCACCCCGAGTAGTGATTGCCATACAGTGTGCATCATTTTTCAGATTTTGGACAGTGTTGCTAGGAAGAGTGCCCGGTTGCCGTGTGTTCACAGTCGCAGATAATTGGGCCATTTGCAACTCGATCTGCTTAATCGATATTGCATGTGTATCGACTTTTTGCCCAATACCCGCTAAATCACTCCTTAACTCTTTAATGTGCTCATCACTAGCATTGAACCTCCTCATCATTTTGTGCAACATATCCTCAACTCGCGCCATACTATCTCCACCATCCCTAGGAGTAACTTCACGATTTTGAGGAGGGACATAGGGCCCATTCCTATAATTTCTATTACCGTAGTTACCCCTGTTGAAGTTGTTGTTGCGGTTGTAGTTCCCATCTCGGACATAATGACCATCACAGTTATATTTACCATAGATCCGACCTTGGTTCCCTTGACCTTGGAACCAATTATCCTGATTTGAGCCTTGGGCACTCGGTCGGAAACCCCCCGTCTGCTCATTTACTGCATAGGAATCCTCCGGATAATAGCATTCATCATTAGGTGGTGGTGGTTTAGACAAGTAGTTAACTGCATTTATCTTTTCTGTACCCCCAATTATATATTTTAATACCAACCCAAGCTCTGTTCTCATCTGAGCCATTTTTTCACGAATCTCATCTTTGGCAGGGTTGTGACTGGACTGCACTGCGAAGGTATTTCTCCCGGTATCTGACTTCCTAGTACTCCAAGCTTTATTGTTCTGGGAGATTTCCTCTAACTTTTCAGCAATCTCAGCATAAGGACACTCCCCATAATATCCACCTGCTATAGTGTCCAACACCGCTTTATTATTATCATCCTGTCCCCGATAGAAGTATTCCTTCAGTGACTCATCATCTATACGGTGATTGGGGACGCTTTTAAAAAACGAGGTGAATCTATCCCAAGAACTACTAACTGACTCTCCTGGTAGTGCCACAAAGTTTTTCACTCTGTTTTTGTGGTTTAGTTTCTTGGAGACCGGGTAGTAGCGTGCTAAGAAAACGTCCCTTGGTTGGTTCCAAGTGAAAATTGAGTTGTAAGGGAGCTCAGTGAACAAAATAGCAGCCTCTCCCGTCAGTGAGAGAGGAAACACTCTTAGCCTTATTACATCGAAGTCCAAGTCAGGCCTCCCTAAATAGCTTTTACACACTGCCCTTACCTTATGTATATGGGCATGTGGATCCTCAGAAGGTAGCCCTGAAAACAAACCTCTGGCAGTGAGCATTTGCATCAGGCTACTAGTTACCACAAAGGAGTGGCTTGGTGGTAAAGGAGGCAAGACAAGCGGCCCATCGGAGTCTGCTATATTGTCATAGCCTCTGTAGTATTCTTGGGGACGTGGAGCGGGATTGTGTCCCCTCTGTTGGTTTTCACCCGGAGCATCGGGTAACAACTGACCATGAACATCAACCGGAGCTGGGATGTTCTGGTTTGGATCATAATCATTAATTCCGAAGTTTCGATTCATGCTGCATAGCGTACGCTCTAATTCGTGATCGTAGGGAAACAAGGGTTCTCTTCCTCTCCGTGTATTTGGCTTACAAGGAAGATGGTTCTGCAAGAATCAAAAACAATAAAACAAAGTAAAATAAAAAAATATCAACTAAAATATAGTAATAAGTTTAAGTTAATCTAAAATCTACTTTCCCAGGCAGCGGCGCCAAAATTTGATACGCTCAAACTTACTTCTCAAATATTAAGTAAAGCGGTCGTGTCAAGTAAATAGCCCAACTAATGAGGTTAGGATCGTTCCCACGAGGAAAATAGTTTAGACTTAACTTCAATCTATTATTACTATTGTTCAGTCAATTATTTCCTTGGAAAGCAAAAATGATAAAAGGGGGGTTTTCTATTTCTAAATAAATGAAAATAACTAGAGAAATTAAAGGAGACAACTAACAGCTTCAAATGTTGGGGTTTAATCAATTAATCAAAGTAACTAGGGTTTACGTGTTCCCCACAGGTTCATAACTTGATAATTCTAACAATAACAATTCTTTCCTAGTATCTTGCATTCAAAGTGATAAGTTATGTATTTCTAAATCCTTGGTCCAGCATCTAGAAAATTTCACTCCGCACCTTGGTCCGGCTACGTGTGTTGGTATACTAACCTTTACCTTCGCCTCATATTAAGCATCGTATTCGATATTTGACTAAGTTATTACCTCGTACCAATAAATACTATCCTATTAGATAGTATACACTAAATCTATGTTGATAACTCTTTTCCTATTATGTACCTCCTTGGTCCATCAAGTAGCATTAAGGCGAGTTCTAACATTGGCCATCCGTCAAAAAGACTTCTAAGAGAAAGAATTATCAATACATGCAAGACACTATTCTAGAATTGTTATTTTAGTTAGGTTTTACCTCACTATTCACCTATGGTTCCCACAACCCTAGTTATGGAGTTTAGTTACCCATAGTCATAATCACAATATTCAAATATGTAATATAAGAATTCATGCACTTACTTCAATGAGAAAGAATAATATCCAAAAGTTCACTTGATTAATCAACAAAAGTCACCAACAATCAATTACAAGAGTCTAAAAATATTCAAGAGTCTAACCAAGAGTCTTAAAATAATCCAGAGTCTAACCCCAAAAACGAGGTTTTTCGAACTATTTATAAAAAATAAAAACTTAATTAAATAAGGACTATATTTGCTGGAAATCTGTCAAAACACGGCTGGGTCGACGGACCTCGCGACGGATCGTCGTGGTCACGACGGACCGTCATGGATTCCATCGTCCCATACTTGTGCAATTTCTTATGCTGCTATCTTCATTACCCTCGACGGCAGGTATAACGGATCGTCACAGGCACAACGGTCCGTCGAGGGTCTCCGTTCCAAAACACTTGAACTATTGGAATTTGGGTACTGGGACTACTTCTCTGATCTTCATGACGAACCAGCAGCATGGACCGTCATGGATACAACGGTTCGTCACGCACTCCGTAACCCCACACTTGGTCAGAATTCCCAATCTTCCTTCAGCAGCTGCACTATGATGCCACCTACGGACCGTCAGGAGCACGACGAACTGTCACAAGCTCCGTAGGTGGTACTTTTCTGTATTTCTTGCTTAAAAACCTCCGCATTTATCTTTTAGACAGATTTCCTGCAAATAAAGAGTAACTTACATAAAAAGTAGTACAAAAAGGCTTTTGGACACACTAAACTTAAGGAAAAGCATTAAAAATACCGTAAAACCACGGTATATCAATCTCATATCGTCCTTGGCCTCCCATGTTTCTCCCTCAACAAGGTGGTTCCCCCATGATAATATTACGGAGGCCACCTCCTTGTTCCTCAACCGTTTCACTTGGCGATCTAAAATTTCAACGTAAAACTCTTCGTAAGAAAGTTCTCATTGACTCCTAACCCCTTAGATAACATCCTGTTGGCCTTAAGATTTGAAACTATTTGGCTTGTTGGATTTGAGCTACGCCCTTTCCATCTCAACTTTAACTCATTTTGAAATTGAATTTACTACCCTATTTCTATAGTCTATTGTAGCATAACACTTATAAAGCAAATTCATACCTTAACCATATTCTTGAGTTGGTATGCAAACAATTTAGCCTTATCCTCTTCATTAGTACTCATACTAGGCTTTTAGAACTTACCGTGCATTCACCTCCATGCGAACAACCACACTCACCACACATCTTTCGTCCATGTTGGGAATTTCCATTATGGCCTCTTCATGGGAAGGCCTGATCTTGAGCGTGGCGCTTAGACCACTTGGCCATCCTAATTATTGTGTGTATTCTTCTATGCATTTACACAATAACGAAGTGAGATCTTATATTGAAACAAAGTGTCAAAGCTCTAGATAGCATGATAAAGAGTAGAAGAAGGGAGAATTTCCTATCATCGCTAGTCTCTAAGTCATGATTGTGGCGTGCTTCACAACCATAAGCTAGAAACTATGTAACGTGGTTGTGTTGAGCTTTAGTTCCTAGGTACTTTAACCTCATGCTCTGATACCAAGTTTTTCACGAACCCAGATTATGGAATCCAAATCACAACCGGAGTCGTTGATCTCTCAGAGGTCGCAGACAAGCCTCATCTTGCATTCATCATGTTCATATGGTTAATTTTAGCGAAAAATTTTAAACTTTTAAATGTATGAAGTATACATATATTTCATATAGTTATTTCATGAATTCATCTTATACTAAGTTCAACATAAATATAACAAACATCTATCATAATAATAAATTTTAAATAGATTAAGAATGTATCATAAATATGTTTTCTAAACAAGGTCTTATTACAAAATCTTTGAAATGAAAGTATGAAAGAAATGCTAGGGACAACATCCACTATCTATTTCTAAAACTAAGGCTAGACTAAAACTGTAGTATCCACGAAATCAAGAGGACCTACCAAATTATCTGGAGAAACGAAGATGTCCAAACCGTTGCAAGAGTCGTCAATCTGTCCCTTAACCTGCATCTATAAAATAGTAAATAGTAGAGGTGTGTACACCACTTGTACTAAGTATGGGTGTATGCACACATACACATAAGGCTATGCATGATCAAAGAAAGCTCTTCCTAAACAACATGCTATTTCTGGAAAGTCTAGTCATTAGAGCTTCCTAATTTGTTAGTTTTTAATTATGGTATGAATATGATGTATTTTAATGCATTCAAAGCACACAACTCATTTTCTATATGATTACAAGACATTAGTATCATCAACATGATTTTTGACCCACTCAGGCGAAGATTTAAATTTTTGATCCTCCAAACCCGAGAGCTCCTCTTTTACACCTAGATTATTTATAAGTCTTTTTCTTGTTCTTGTTGTGTAGTTCATTAACTCCTTTGGTCATATGTTTTACTTACAAGTACAATGATTCATTTTAGTCCCATACCCACAATGAATCAAGTAAGTAATTCAAGAGATTAAGGAAATGACTTAACTACAATCTAGGGCATGAATATATTTATAAGTCAATACTTATTAACTGTAATCATTCTTTAGTTGATTGCATAATGTGCATAGATCTTGGGGCATATCATTAAAGCTTATGATCTTGCTTACTTTGGGCATGAATTCTTTATAAACCAATCTTTAGTGACTATTCCTATTATTGTATTACTGGCCTAATATAAGAAGTCATTATAAGCCAATCGTATTTGGCTAATATATTTTTTCAATTATATGAACTCATTATAAGCAATTTATTTGGATTTATCAATTTCATAACATGAGGATTCATTATTAGTTATGCCCTTTACTTATTGTAAACTTTATTAGACACGATTAGACTATCCTTACAACAAGTTATTTATTACATCAATTATTCATTACATTTCATAATCCATTCTCTATTTATTATGACATTGAATTCATGAATCCTAGTTTTTGACTACTTTGTTGATGATTTGATATTGTCGTAGTGCTTATGAATACTAGTGTAGTTTTTTATGGGCTATTGAATGATGTAAGAATTGTATTGAAATGATGCATAGGCTGTCTTATATTGATAAATATATATTTAATTGACCTAGAGCCATTGAGTATTATGATTTTTGTATTGAATTGATGATCATGGCCATGGGTAAGGGCCTTTTGGTATTGTATTGGATGATTTAGCTATGGATTGAAGTGGTGCGAATGGATCGGTGGTACACTGACCTAATTATCTTTATATTTATGTAATTTATCTCTTGAATTATGTTGTGATTTGTATGGCCCACTTATGTTGGCGGTGCTATGTTCTTTACTTGTGAATGATGTAGCCTCCTCAGCTTTACTTTATATATTATGATGATCATGGCCTTGTTGGCACTACTTAAAGTACTATAATTATTTGTGTAGTTGATTTATGTGAAGTATGATCATATTCATCTACTTGTGATTAAGGTGAAAGTATGTGTTCTTCTATTGACATTAGGTGATAATGTTAGATTATGACTATGTCCTTATATGTGTAGTCTTAGAGTTGATGCACGATTCTTCCTACTTAACTATTTAAATGTATGATGGTTATATTGATGATTTTAGAATAGTGTATATGGTGACTTAATAGATGATAATTGTTATTCCTATGTGTTACTAGAATGTTATGCTATATGTGATAAAGTGAAGTCTTGGTGTGTCTTGTGTGGTAGACTCTTGTCCCTTACTTGATACATATATGAATGTGGATATGAGATGTCTTGATTTAGGTTGACAAAGCCTCTTTGTCTTGTATGTATGGATGAGATGAGTCCTTCAATGTTTCTAAGAAGGTCCTTTATGTGGAACCTTCAACCTAGTTCTAAGGTTATGATCCTTGAAATCGAAAGTTGTAATGGTATGCTTCTTGTATGAATGGTGAACTTAAGGTTGGTTGTATTGAACGACATGAAATCATCATTAGCAAATTCATTAAGCTATCCTCTTTGCCATTTAAAGGCAGCCCTAGAGGACCTCTTTGGTAAGGTGAATGTGATTGGGTTATGAACTATATATCGAACCTCTTCATGTGATTCTTAATTTAAATAACTCTATGAGAACAAAGGCTAGCACCGAGTGAGTATGGTAAGGGAAATAGCTCTAATGAAGAATAAGGCTAGAGTGAAAAGAAATCCTTCGTATTCCTTAATAATGTGCCTACATGATATGTGTCCAAGTTCTACCATTGGCAAGTAGAACACCCTCCATTGGAGTAGGTTACAACACCGGATTTCACGCTTTGCTACCATGGTCTGTGTCGGTTATTGCCTATTCTTATCATATGTGATACCTACTAGAGTTGGATAAGTTCTATGAAGTTTAAGTGGTGGTATGATACGTTATATAGACATTGCACAATAGGCTTTGAAGATATTATTGAGTGAGTCCCTAGGTATTCTCTAAGACCATTACTTGAATGTCCTTATATTTGTTGAACATCTCTTAAATGAACTAATGGAAGTAATGACTTAAGTTCGAAAGCATGTTAAATGGATGGGTAATTACATAGAGTAGTTAAGGGTTGTCTAGTTAAGGTGTGAAGGGGGCACAGGAATGGTCATTTCATATCTTACCTAGATAAGTCTTAAAAATGACTCTAATTAGGAAAGTTAGTTGATTAAGTAGACATGACCCAAACTTATGTAGTCTTAAGGATTATTAAGGTAATCTTGAAGAGGTCAAGTATGGACATTCTCTTCTCGATTTTCTTATGTATGTCTTTTGATAACCTTTGGAAAGGAGAATGTAATATTATTTGTATGTTATTGTATTAAGTAAGAATGATCTTATGGTAGGTACTCTAAAGGATCTCTTTAGTGTGTGAAAGAATTGTATGAGATGTCGCTTCACAACTCAATCAAGTAAACCTTAGAATCACCTTTGGTATGAGGATCTCATGGGTGTTTTTGTATTAACAACTACAAACCCATTAAATTAAACCATAACCACTAGGTGAAATCACCATTAAAATGCATCTAATGCTATCGCTAAGCAAGACCCAACAATAATATCAACATATTTCCTAAAATCATCCGACGGATGAGGTTTTTAGCCACACATCAAACAATATTCAAATATAATTGAAATGATAAAGGAATCAAATGGGTATAAAAGATTATACCATTAAAACCGAAAAGGACAGTAATGGAGAAGACCCACTTCCAATATTGGAAGAAGAACTTCTTTCTTCAAGATTCCTCAAAACCCTCTCCAAACATGGGACAAAGCTTAAGAAAAAGTTTCTAAATTAAAATATTAAGTTTCTAATGTTTCACACCCTCCAATATCTTGGAAAACTCTTTATAAATAATAAAAGAGAACAGTATTTATAGGTTTCAAATTTAGTACGGGTGGAACCATTCGGCATCGTTGAATGTGATTCGACAATTTACACTTTATTTGATTCGTCGCCTTTTGTGCCTTGCCTTTTTCTCCATGCATGTTGTAACATTAGGCGGAATAGCTCTGCTTTGCAGGACTATTCGCTGAAACATTGAGTGCTTCTTTTCATTGCCTTTTGATCAAATTCCTTCAGGGCTTACTTTCTATAATAGAAGGCGGAACTATGCTAAACGGAGTATCGTCAAATGTGTTTGGCGATGCGCACTTTGCATCTTTAGTTCTTTTCTTTCATTTTGCGCTTAAGATTCCATGCTCTTACCAAATCCTCAAAATACCTTAAACTTAGCAATTTTTATCATATATCATATTAAAATACACAATCATGGACTTTATTTGTATTCAAATAAGGCCCTAGATAAGTCCAATTTGAGGACTCTTCACCAGTCAACACTAGTGAGGCCCTCTGCAGTAGCCAAGTGAACCTGCTCCTGTTTCGCAGGATCGACAATGGTGTCCCATAGCCACTCCAAATCCATATCTTTGTTTGTGGCCTAAAACTTCAGGTTTGGACCTTTGACACCTACAACACTTCATTAATAGTAGTGGCATTAAGAGGAACGTCGAATCTCAAAACACGAATGATCGGGTGAGGGTCATCCCAATATACGGTGGAGAAAATGGCATAGAACTCCCTCACCCAGGTATAACGGGCAACTAGGGGAGCCTCTATCAGCGAGAGCTTTCTAAACTCGACAAAATTAGCATAGAAAGTAGGAGGTTTGTCCTCCACCTAATGTAATACCAACACCATCTCACATAAGAACCTGGAAGTGCGATAATCATAATGCCTCTCCCGACTAATGACAATAGGAAACCGGATGAAAGGTGTATTGTCGTCGTTTTGACAAGCCATTTGAATGAGCCTATGAGAAATAAGATAGGTAAGGACAGTATAGACTATGTAGGAAAACCTAAATAAAAAGAATAATTTATGGAAAAATGGAGCCAATTAACTTGTTTGGTCCATCCCGCTGTAGCGGCCAGCATCCCGCTACAACGGCCTGCATCTAAGATGAAATCCTGATGCAAAATGGCGTGTATATGAGTTTTTCAGCAGATCAGAGTATATTAGGTACTATAGAATATGAATTAGTAAATAATTTCACCAAACAAGCCCTAATTATAGTCGAAAATTCGAGTTCATGGCAAGAAAACATTTAACTTCCCCCACCCGTTTCCTATCTATCTACCTATGTTTTTAAAAGATCCTTATCCCAGGAACGTTGTTCAAATGTTTGAAACGTAAGGGAAGTAACCATGAAATGATTTCTAATACATCTAGCAACCCAATTAAATTTTCAAAATAACTATCCGAAAACCATTTTAATTTGATCAGTTAGTTATCATGCAATCTTGTTTTATGAAGCAAGGAAGTAATAAGAGTGAAAAATGCAAAACATACCTTAATTCCGACGTTTTAGAGGAGAGTGAATTGAGAGAATTGGAGGTTTGTTTTTGTAAAAAGTAATGAGAAAATGGGGATTATGTGCCCCATTCCCCTATTTGGTGTTGCGCGATCTCCCGCTGCATTGGCGCCGCTATAGAGGCAGAGCTACTCATCCAGTGGGAAAAACTTGAGGAAAACATGGAGTTGGAATTCGACCTTCAGATATTTCTTGAAAAACTACTTGGAAGACTAGTACTCCTACCGAATAGTGCATTTTGACCCCTCTGTTCTAAAACGTGTCTACCGTTCTAGGGTTTTTAATTATTAGAGGTTGCAAACTTTCATCATTCCATGTAAGAGTCATTTCTCTACCAGGGATCATCCCGAAGTGAGTGTGTGATGTTCGAGCCTAAATCATTCGGGGATGAATGAGAGGTAAATTGATATCTGTTATAACGACCCGAACTATCGTTATTTGTGAAGTGCAAAAAGTCCCTAATAATTGGGACGTTGTCCTTCTATAGAGGGAGAGATGCCTCTTGTTCAGTGGCGCTGCAGTGGCAACTTACCCTGCTAAATCTGGATCGACGAGAAAAAATTCTAATTTTCAGGAAATCCTTATTTTCCCATATTTCCAAAAATAACCTATAGGTCGTTAATTACCCTAAAAACCCTAGAAAAGTTATTCTTTATTTGAAAAAGAAGGAGAAGTAGCTTTCCAACATGGGGGTGCCAAAATCTTGCGAAATCTTAGACAAATTCACCGCACTGAAAAAAAAAAGTTGGAAAAAGACATTAAAACTTCGTGCAGTCGCTTAACAACCAGGTAAGTTATGTTTTTTATGCATTGATTATTAGTAAATCAATGCTTATCATGTAATATATGAAATTAATAATAACAGATGTGTGTGGACCTTTATTCACCAAATAAATTCCATTGAAAAAGTTATAGGTTTGCAATGTATCTGGGATTAGTGCTTGTTGTAGCAAATTGATGATTGATCAAGTGTTCTTAGTTATTTCTTGAGTATAATTCCTTCATTAAACAAGGGTATCCGGTCGAAGACGTTGTCCTATGCTAAATTTAACCCATTGAAGTAGTAAGTTGATGAATTTTAGCAATTTTGGTTTAAAGGCCCTAATGACGAACCCTGAAGAAGAAGTAGGGTTGAGTTTGATATTTTGCATAATGATGACTAGGATGGGAAATTCGTAGAGGGTGGTTACGATTTCATGATTGTGTGATGTATGCACGTTCGTACTTCATTGTGATACTTGTATACATATTAATGTTGCAATATTGGTCACATTGTTAAAATTGAGAACAATGAGTAATATAACCATAAAATTATGATGTAAATGTGGGATATTGATGATATTCTTGGGATTATGATCTTGGTGTGTTAATGGGGATTGGATTACCACGTTTCGACAAACTTACTTTGATTGGATTTCCACATTCCGGCATGATTATTGGATCTGATTGCCATGTTCCTGCATGAATATTGAATCGGGTTGCCTAATTATTGCTCAACTACGGGATCCATATCAACGTTCCAACAAACTAACTTGGATCGGGTACCTCGTCGATGTAAAATTAGTTTGAGTTTTAGTTCTGAGAGAGGACCAACTACTTGTGATAAGTTGCAGTGATAAGCATGGTATATTTCGGTATTGTGGTGTCTATATCCTTACAATGATTTTGTTCTTTCCAAGTGATGATAGTGTGTAGGTGGAAATGTGTCGGTATATGAGGCTGTGGTATTTTGTCGATATTTAATGAGATGTCATTGTTGGGAGCGAGTGAGTTGAAGTGTTAAATTTAATGTGAGATTGAGGTAAGGATAAACTTTATGGCTTAAGGTAGATAAGGCGGCGATACTTTAAGAGAGCGAGAAGAATAATTGGTGGAAAAAGGTTATTATTGGTGATTGGGATTATCTAATGTGGTTAGAAATTTTTAGGCTGTGACTCAATAGAACTAGAAGTCAGAGCACTTGGGCAAGAAAATGGTTAGTAGTTAGGGTATTGTTACAAGTTGAGGGTGTTGAAAGAAAGGTGCAAGGGTGGAGAAATGAGTGGTACCTGAATGATCCTATTATTCTTTTCTGATATTATGGGGTGGGCGTCGTAATACCTCTAAAACAACTTAGGTGAAACTAGATCCTAACATGTTTGTCATGAGGGTATAAGTTCCTAAAATGGTTTATAATATGTTCATGAGGCATTTTCTAAAGTATTAGGTGAATTGGAAGTAAAAGGTCAAGGGACGATCAAGACGTTCGAAGACTAGTCACCTATGTGCTTCATGTGTGTTTTATGTGTTTATGAGTGTGTTATAAGCTTATGAGGTCGTTATATGAGTTAATATAGTGTTTATAGGCAATGGGTCAAGTTTATGAAGTTTTGAGGTCAAAAGTCCAAGAACATACACGACGTTCGAAAGGTTTACCTTGAAACGACTCTGTGCCTTAGCATGTTTCAGCAAGATTTATGTGTTCATTTTGGATGAAATTGATATCGGAGGTCCTAAACTCGTATAAGATCATACACTGTTTGTAAACGTCCAGGCAAACATCCTCAAGGACCAACCAAGGATCCTTGAGGAAGGACCCATCATAGGAGCAACAAGTTGTCAAGCCAACCCAACCTAAAGTTGACAATCAACGACCAGTAACTCAGTAGAAGCCCCGTAGTAGGGAGGCGTTTGATGAAACTTAGGTGTGGGAAGGATATCCATCCCAGAAGCAATATCTAACCCAAATCAAGGACCAGCAAGATGGTTCGTTGGCTGGGAGACGGTCCGCCGATTGACCAGGCTTCGATGGACCTTCAATTTTGCAGGTTCACTGTTAAGTCAAGTGTGAAGTGGTAATTTCACCCCACGTCCAAATAAGAGTTTGGTGTTTAAATAAGGTATTCTAGGTATTTTTAGAGGGTGTATAAGTCCTAATTACCTAGATGAATGCATTATTCTAAAATCAAAATCCCAATTCTCGAAGAAAATATCTAAAACTCCATTGAAGCCAAAACTCATGGAAGAGCTTAGACTGAAGATATGATTGTTGATTCTTCATAAATTTTTTTGATTAGCTTCATACGATTTTTCATCCTTGAAACTCTTTTCATCAAGGAGCTCAAAATTCAAAGAGATTTCTAAGTCTTTCAAAGATGAACTTGTTTAATTTTCTAATGTATCCATGGGTTGTTGAATTAAAGGTTTTAAATCATTATATATTGATTATATTGATGTTAATTATATAATTTTAAATTAATTAGCCTATGAAACCATTTAATTCATATACCCTAGTTTTGACTACTTTGTGGGTGACTTGATATTGTCTTAATGCTTAGGAATTCTAGTGTAGTTTTCTATGTGCTATTGAATGATGTAAGAATTGTACTGAAATGATGTATAGGATGTGTTACATTGATAAATATATATTTAAAACACCTATATCCAATATGTATTATGATTTTTGTATTGAATTAATAATCATGGCCATGGATAAGGGCCTTTTGGTATTGTATTGGATGATTTATCTATAGATTGAAGTGGTGCGAATGGATTTGTGGTACACTGACCTGATTATATTTATCTTTTGTAATGTAGCTCTTGAATTATCTTGTGATTTGTATGGTCCACTTATGTTTGCGGTGCTATGTGTTTTACTAGTGAATGATGTGGCCTCGTCGGCTTTACTTTATGTATTATGATAATCATGACCTTGTCGGCACTACTTGATGTACTATGATAATTTGTGTAGTTCATTTATGTGAATTATAATCATATTCATCTACTTGTGATTAAGGTGAAAGTATGTGTTCTTCTATTGATATTAGGTGATCATGTTAGACTATGACTATGTCTTTATGTGTGTAGTCTTAGAGTTGATGCATGAGTCTTACTACTTAAATATTTGAGTCTATGATGGTTAAATTGATGATGTTATATGTCACACCCGAAATGTAGATCCCAAATGAGACCAACGTCGTTAATCTCTTAGAGGTCGCAGACAAGTCTCTTCTTAGCTTTCATCACAATCATACAGTTAAATTTGCAGAAAATTTAAAACTTTTTAAAACTTAATTAAGTATACTTATATTTCATATAATTACCGCATAAGAGTGATATACTACATATCTCAAACTAAACAACCATCTATATTAGATTAAATAATTGAAATGAAAGAATCCATAATATAATAATAGTTTGCAAAACGACCTTTATACAAAATCTTAGAACAACGTTTTGAAAGGAAACGCTAGGGACAACACTAGTTACGTATAATGTACTAAAGCTAGAATAACAAACATAGCATTCTCGAACTCAAGAGGACCTACCAAATGTCTGGAGATACTAATCTGAACCCCTTCAACTTATTTTCAATCTTCTTCAAGGTTCTGCACCTATAAAAATAGTAATAATATAGGGGTTAGTACACACTTGTACTAAGTATGGGTGTATGCACATAAACACATAAGGACTGTGCATGATCAAGGAAATATGTCCTATAACAACATGTCGTTTTTAAAAAATGAAGTCAATATACTTTCCTAATTCGTTATTTTTGATTTATGCTATGAATATGACATGTTTTCATGCATTTAAAGCACACAACTCATTTTCTATTTGAACATAATACCTTGGAATCATGAACATAATTTTAGAACAACTCGAACGAAAATTTATAATTTTGCTTCCTTATAGGCCAAGAGCTCTCTTTCAAGACTTAGTTTATTTTTCAGTCTTTTCTTCTTTTTGTTTTGTAGTTCAGTGATATCCTTTAATCCTATGTCTTACTTACAAGTGTCATGATTCATTATAGTCCCATACCCACAATGAATCAAGTAAGTAATCCAAGAGACTAAAGAAATGATTTGAATACAATTGGACATGAAATCTTTTTAAGCCAATCTTTATTGGTTATGCCTATTATTTGATCATTGAGATAATATAAGAAGTCATTAAAAGCCAATATTTATTGGCGATACCCATTATTTGATCATTTTGGATAATATAAAGATTTTGGGGCATGCATTCATATATTTCGCTATGCCTATTATTTGATCATTGGCATGGTATAAAGATGGTTGGCTACACCCAATTTTTATCATTTGCATGAGATAAAGATTGTTGGATATGCCCACTATTTGATCATTAGCATAATATAAGAAGTCATTGTAATACAATCTTTATTGTCTATGCCCATAACTTGTTTAAAAACATCATTCTTATCAAATACTGATGATTGATATTCTTAAGCTCTTGCTTTCTTAGTTCACTTTGAACTTACATTTCTTCTTCTTTCTTTCTTAATTTCTTAAAAAAATCTTTAGCATTAAGATCATATGAGCTAACATGAAATCCAGTGTCTTCCCCACACCGAAAAGAGGTGGTTCACCGGTCAAAGTGAACCTAGATCATGTGAGTTAACATGAAATCTAGTGTCTGCCCCACACTAAAATGGGGTGGTTCACCGGCTAATGTGAAACCAATTCCAGTGTCTTGACCACACCGATAAGAGGTGGTTCACGGCTAAAGTGAAAGCAAATACTTTCTTGAGCATTTAACCGACATAGATCATGTGAGCTAAACATGAAATCCAGTGTCTGCCCTACACTGCAAAGGGTGGTTCACCTGCAAAAGTGAAACCTTATACTACCTAGATCTCTTAGGTGGAATCCACTGGCTAGTTCCTATGCTGGCAACATAGTTCAAGGACTAGGAGATTTAGGAGACTACTTATCCACCTTGATGATAGCCTCATCTCAAGAAGCTTATATGTGCTTGCACAAGCTCATTGCTACTATATCAGTGGTTTACTCAATTTCATATACTTTTTAACTTTTAGAGTTGACTCATACATTATGGAAGCTTGCTTCTAATAGGAGGTATGATTAACTCAATGGATGACTAGTCATCCCTTTCTTTACTTGATGAATGTGAAATTAAACATTACATTATAATCATGGAGCTCATGAGACTTATATCATGATATCTAACACCCTCTTATTAAGTATCTTTAACATAGCTCAATGGATGACTTGTCACCCCCTTCTTTACTTGTTTAACGTGAACTTAAGTCTCACATTATCATCATGGTGTGAGTGAGACTTGTCTTACGAATTCTAACACCCTCTTATGTGAGTATCTTTAACATTATCATTTGGGTGCAAGTGAGACTTATCTCACATCCTTTAATACCCCATTCCGGTCAATTTCATAACTCATAAGATTTTAGTTATGTCATTACTCACCTTATCTTGCTCATTGTCATGTGGTAGCCTTATACCATTCTTTATGAAAGTTATAAACTTATTCAATGTACTACTATATTCATTGTTCATTTTGGATAGGGTATGTTGGGACTTTTCCTAATGATTGGCATACCCTTGGTTATGAATTCATTGAGTTACATTGGTCATTATTAATTTGGTATAACTTAGTCATTAGCCAATTTCATATCATAATTTTGGAAATAACATAGTAAGACTATTTATTGGCATAAACCAAACTTTAACTCAACACTGGTCATAAGAATCTCATTAGCAAATTCACGTAACTTCATGTATATACTATAGTACTCTCATCATTTTAAGCAAGTTAACTTTTATAGTAAACTAAACTTCATAACGACTCATAACAGATTTTATCTTCTCGAACACAATTAGGTATTACAACATTATTAATCTCATGAAATAATACTCTAATTATACGGATCTAACCTATAAGTCTCATTCGACATTATTAAACCAAGAAACCTACACATAATGATCAGTTAGCACCACATACCAACAACATTCTCGAGATTTGCATTATACATACTATTAAAATCAGAAATAGGGAGAACTAGGGAGATGAACGTTCGACAATGCCATTGGGAACAACCCTAGTTTTGTTTCTTGAATTCAAAATGTTTGAAAAGCCTCTTGGGGAAAGGAATTTAAGATAGAAAACCTATACCTTACTGTAGAATTGAATCTACGAAGATCACCTTTAACTTTTCAAAAGAACTTGAAGAATAGCCTTGAAATCGCCTAAGAGAACTTGAGAGCATTTTCTCTTTTTCTTGCGTTTTGCTCACTGTTTTCAGTTGTGAGTTTCTAGTGGATGAACGCGAGTCTATGTATTAGGAACTGATATTGATTAATTCAACTTAGGATAATTAAGTTAATTAAACAAACGCCCCTCCTAAATTAACCAAAAACAGGAAAGCATTTGACTTTGCCAAATCTGAAAATTAGCTAAAGGTTCTGCCTTGATTTTGAATTTAAATTAATTAATTAAGTTGCTAATTTACTTAATTAAGTTACCTAGGGTAATTAATAAAGTACACCTAAGTCATTAGGTCTATAACCAGCCCCTTTGGACCATCCTAGTTTAGGTACTAGGATATTTCTTTAGTTAGTTACTCGGCTAGTGTCACCCGGTTAGGTCTTAGGTTATCGGGTGCACTAGTTAGTTTATTTTTTTATTCCCTAGCTAATTTATCTAGTTAGGTCATTTAGTTAGATCCTAGAGTTGGTTAGGGAGATAGGCCTCACATGGCTTTACCCGTTCGCATCTACCCCTAACCGCCCTAACCGAATTAAATTGGGCTTGTCTCTTGTCTCTTAGCCGGTTGCTGATCATTTCTTATCCTGGGACCCTCATTATTTCCTTAGGCACTACTTAAACTACATGATAGTTTTAAATGATCATGTGCTATGGTACCTAGGATTGACACTTGGATACCTCGTACCTAATGTGCACAACTAAGAATTTATTATTTTAGCTTAGGGTCTTCATTGCAGGTACAATTCCTAAACAAGCTTGGATTAGAGAATTTTAACATCAAAGTACATCTTTATACATAAAAATTGGCTAACACCCTTAAGCCAATATTCTCAAATATGCCTAATATTACTCAATATTGGGCATTGAAATGCCTATGTACCCCAATAGATATTCTTAAAACCTAGTAGGTTCTTCACTAGACAAGTAGATTTTCTGAAATGTTACATTATCCCCCCCCCTTAGGAACATTCTTCCCCTAATGACACTACACATCATTTGAATCAACGAGGGTATTTTTGAAAAACACAGTAACATACTTGAAACTTTACTCTTTGTGAATATCTGATTCACAACTTACTCAGGATGATACACATTACTCTAAGCTTATATGAAACTTCATATCTGAGATTGAGGAATTTCTTTCTCAATCTTACTTTCACTTAATGCACACCACACTCATGCAACACATAAATCATGTCTACGCTATACAAAAACAGCAACATGAGTGCAAGCATGAACTCATATAGCTTAAGTATAAAACACACAAGTATGGACCTACGACACCAAAACAACCTATTGCACTAAAATTTAGTCTAATTAACGAAATAGGACTTAGGAAGAGTACATCTAACCTCAAGAACAAAACAAGTGAGAGAAACGGGATCTCATATCGGCCTCGGCCTCCCATGTTGCTCCCTCAACAAGGTGGTTCCTCCATAACACTTTCATGGTGGCAACCTCTTTTTTCCTCAGCTGCTTCAGTTGGCGACCTAAAATTTGAACAGGACCTCTTCTTAAGAAAGTTTCTCATCGACTCCTAACCCCTCAACATGTAGAATGGATGCTGGATTGCCTAGACACTTTTGATGCATCGAAACATGAAGCACTGGAAGAACAGAAGCCAAGTAATTCGGTAACTTATGTTTGTAGGAAACATTTCCTACTCGTTGTAAGATCTCATAAGGACCTATATACCTCGGACTCAACATCCCTTTCTTACCAAACGTCATTTTCCCTTTCATGGGTGATATCTTTAGGTATACTTGATCACCTACTTTAAATTCAAGAACCCTCTTTAGGTTATCAGCATATGATTTGCTGATAATCAATACACATTCTAAGAGTTCCATCCTTTTCTTGACGAACAACACCAGAGCACCTCATGGGGGTATTCACGGCTGGATGAAGCTCTTATCAAGTAAATCTTTTAACCGCAACTTCAAATCTTTGAGTTCGGCTATGCAATTCTATATGGGGGAATAGAAATTGGTTTGGTGTTGGGATCTAAGTCAACATCGAAATCAATTTTGCATTCAGGAGAGATTCATAGTAAATACTCAGGAAAGACATCTTGAATCTCATTTATTATGGCCATAGGGTCTATGGAAGGAACTTCATGTTCTAAGTCATTGACTCTGACAAAGTTTCATAAATACCCCATAGATAACATCTGATTAACTTTAAGATTGGAAACTATTTGGCATGTTGGATTTGAACCACACCCTTCCCATTTTAACTCTTACTCATTAGGAAACTGAAATCTTACTACCATGTTTCGACAGTCTATGGTAGCATAGAATTTATAAAGCCAATGTATTCCCAAAATTATATCAAAATCAAGCATGGTTAATTCTATTAGGTCAGCATGAGTAACTTTATCGAGAACAATTATTGGGCAGTCTCTATATACTCTTTCAGCCCTAACACTATCTCCTATGGGAATACTAACCAGAAATGGCTCATGCAAAATCTGAGGAATCAAGTAACTAGCTACTAAAGGAGTATCAAAAGACAAGGTAGATCCTGCATATAATAATGCATAAACTGGAAAAGAAAAGACAAGCAAGTTACGAGTAACCACATCAGCGGACTTTTCTTGCTTTTCTCTTCCTTTGAACGCATAGAATCGGTTTGTCTAGGGAGGTTCGACTACAGTAGTAGGATTAGGCCGAGGCTAAGTCTCTGCCTTTGCCTGATTCTTCGCTTGTGGTTAGTCCTTGATCACGTTCCCACTCTTACCACACCCATAGCATCCATTAAAACCTACCATGCACTCACCTACATGAACAAGACCACACTTACCACAAGTTTTTCGGTCACGCTGGGCATTTCTATCATTTACCTTCTCGGCATTAGTGTTATTAGAAGGAGTAGGATTACCTGAGTGCTTGTGACCCTTCTTGAACTTGGGCCTATCCTGAACTCCAAACGAATTCTTACCATTGCTCAAACCGAACTGATGCGAGGGCCTAAATTTCTTGCTCTCTCGGCCTCACTTTCTCCAAATACTCTCCTCATCCTGTTGTGCATGCACAATTAACCTACCAAGGTCCATGTTATCATGTAGAATGGCTTCCTGACATTCCTTCTCCACATCCTACGACACACCAATCACAACCTGCTCATCTCATCCCTGCAATTGGACACTAGAGAAGAAGCATAAGCTTAACAAACTTCAAGGAGTATTCCTTAACTGACATACCTCCCTGTCGTAAGTTGATGAATTCCTCAACCTTAGCATGTCTCTGTTCTCTGGGAAAGAATCTTGCTATGAATGCAGTCTTGAGAACGTCCCAAGTGATGGGAATTTCTCCTAGTGCTCGTCCATCTCCCCACATCATGTTCCACACCTGATCCACATCTTTGAGTTGGTAAGTAGCCAACTCAGACTTTTCATCTTCATTAACACCCATAGCACAGAGAATCTTATGAACCTCTTCCACAATCTCTTGGGGATCCTCATTGGTTTTGGAGCCGTATTATACCGGAGGATTCATTCTAGTGAAATCTCTCAGTCTACTATCCATGGTGCTAGCATGTGGAGTCTCCCTGTGAGCACCCTCTCTAGTGGCTTGGGCCGTGATAGCCTGTGCCTGCATAGTGATGGCTTGGGCCATATGAAACAGTGTCGCTCTTATTTCTCCATCCGTCAATGCAGCTAGGTTGACAGGCACTTGTTCTCCAGTA
Source organism: Solanum pennellii (assembly GCF_001406875.1). NCBI lineage: Eukaryota > Viridiplantae > Streptophyta > Magnoliopsida > Solanales > Solanaceae > Solanum > Solanum pennellii. Next base: position 14,180,181 of record NC_028645.1, on the reverse strand, counting down.
TTTGGGGCTTGAGGAGGAGCTTGGTTGCCTCCAGCAGCTGCTTCATCGACTCTTTTGCCTGCGTTTCTTCTTGTGTTCATTTTCTTTATGTATACACAATAAGGAAGATAGATACTAGAATGAAAAAACATCAAAGATATAGACAACACGATAAAGAGTAGAAGAAGGGAAAATTCCTAACATCACAAAGTCTCTAAGTCATGACTGTGGTGAACTTCACAACCATAAGTGATAAACTACGCAAAGTGTTTGTGTTGAGCCTTAGTTCCTAGGTAATTTAACCTCATGGTCTAATACCAAGTTTGTCAAAACGGGAATCTAGACCCCTGATGAGGTCGGCATAGTTAACCTCTCAGAGGTCGCAAACAAGCCTCTTCTTAGCTCTCATCAGAATCATACAGTTAAATTTGCAGAAAATTTAAAATATAATGAAGTATACATATACTTCATATAATTACCGCATAAGAGTGATATACTACATAGCTCAAACTAAACAACAGGCTATATTAGATTAAACAATTGAAATGAAAGAATCCATAATATAATAGTAGTTTGTCAAAATGCCTTAATACAAAAGCATAGAACAACTGTTTGAAAGGAAACACTAGGGACAACATTTACTAGCTATGTCAAATGTACTAAATCTAGAATAACAAATGTAGCATCCTTACACTCAAGAGGACACACCAAGGGTCTGGAGATACTAGTCCGAACCGCTTCAAATCCGCAATCTTCTTCAAGAACCTGCACCTCTAAAAATAGTAACAAGTATAGGGTTTAGTACACACTTGTAATAAAAATGGGTGTATGCGCATAAACACATAAAGACTATGCATGATCAAGAAAATCTCTTCATATAGAAACATGTCGTTTCTGGAAAGTGAAGTAACTTTACTTTCCTAATTCGTTATTTGTGATTTATGCTATGAATGTGACATGTGTTCATGCATTTAAAGCACCCACTCATCTTCTGTATGAACATAAGACCTTGGAATCATGAACATAATTTTAGAACAACTCGAACGAAAATTTATAATTTTGCTCTCTCTTAGGCCGTGAGCGTCTTTCAAGACTTAATTTATTTTTCTGTCTTTTCTTTTTTTGTTTTGTAGTTTAATGATCTCCATTAATCCTATATCATGCTTACAAGTGCAATGATTCATTATAGTCCCATACCTACAATGAATCAAGTAAGTGATCAAAGAGACTAACGAAATAATTTGACTAAAATTGGGCATGAAATCTTTTTAAGCCAATCTTTATTGGTTATGCCTAATATTTGATCATTATCATAATATAAGAAGTCATTATAAGTCAATATTTATTGGCTATGACCATAACTTGTTTAAAACTTAATTCTTATGAAACACTGATGATGGATATTCTTAAGCTCTTGCTTTCATAGTTCACTTTGAACTAACATTTCTTCTTCTTTCTTTTTTACTTTCATAAAGAAATCTTTAGCATTAAGATCATGTGAGCTAACATGAAATCCAGTGTCTTCCCCACACCGAAAAGAGGTGGTTCACCGGTCAAAGTGAACCTAGATCATGTGAGTTAACATGAAATTCAGTGTCTGCCCCACACAGAAAAAAAGGGGTGGTTCACCGGCTAATGTGAAACCAAGTCTAGTGTCTTGCCCACACCAAAAAGAGGTGGTTCACGGCTAAAGTGAAAGCAAATACTTTCTTGAGAATTTAACCAACATAGATCATGTGAGCTAAACATGAAATCCGGTGTCTTCCCTACACTGCAAAGGGGTGGTTCACCTGTCAAAGTGAAACTGTATACTACCTAGCTCTCTTAGGTGGAATCCACTGGCTAGTTCCTATGCTGGCAACATAGTTCAAGGACTAGGATATTTCGGAGACTACTTATGCACCTTGGTGGTAGCCTCATCTCAAGAGGCTTATATGTTCTTGCACAAGCTCATTGCTACTCTATCGTTGCTTTACTCAATTTCATATAATTTTTAACTTTTAGAGTTGACTCATACATTATGGAAGCTTGCTTCTTATATGAGGTATGCCTAACTCAATGATGACTAGTCATCCCTTTCTTTACTTGATGAATGTGAACATAAACTTTACATTGTAATCATGGTATTAATGAGACTTATCTCACGATTTCTAACACCGTCTTATTAAGTATCTTTTACATAGCTCAATGGATGACTTGTCACCCCCTTCTTTACTTGTTTAACGTGAACTTAAGTCTCACATTATCATCATGGTGTAAGTGAGACTTTTCTTACGAATTCTAACACCCACTTATGTGAGTATCTTTAACATTATCGTTCAGGGGCAAGTGAGACTTATCTCACTTCCTTTAATACTCCATTCTGGTTAATTTCATAACTCATAAGCTTTTAGTTATGTCATTATTCACCTTATCTTGCTCAATGTCATTTGGTAGCCTTATACTATTCTTTATGAAAGTTATAAAGTTATTCAATGTCCTACTATAGTCATAGTACATTTTTAATAGGGTATGTTGGGACTTGTCCCAATGATTGGGATACCCTTGGTAATGAATGGATTGAGTTACATTGGTCATCCTTAATTTGGTATAACCTAGTCATTAGCCCATTTTATATCATATTTTAGAAATAACATTGTAAGCCAATTTATTGGCATAAACCAAACATTCACTAAACACTGGTCATGAGAATATCATTAGCCAATTCACTTAACTTCATGTATATACTATAGAAATCTCATCATTTTAAGTAATTCAACTTTTAACAATAGTCTAAACTTCATAAAGGACTCATAACAAATTTCATCTTCTCAAACACAATTAGGCATTACATCGTTCTTAATCTCATTAAATAGTACTTTAATTATACAGATCTAACCTATAGGTCGATTCGACATTATCAAACCAAGAAACCTACACATAATGAACAGTTAGCACCACATACCAACAACATGCTCGAGATTTGCATTATACATACTATTAAAATTGGAAATAGGAGAACTAGGGAGATGGTCGTTCAACAATGTCATAGGGAACAACCCTAGTTTGGTTTTTTTAATTCAAAACATTTGAAAAGACTTTTGGGATACCTTACTGTAGAATTGAATCTACGAATATCATCTTGAACTTTGCACAAAAAATATTAAAGAATAGCCTTGAAATTACCTAAGAGAACTCGAGAGTATTTTCTTATTTTTTTGCATTTTGCTCACTTTTTTCAGTCGTGAGTTTCTAGTGGTTGAATGTGAGTATAAGTCTTAGGAAATGATATTGACTAATTTAACTTAGGATAATTAAATTAATTCAATAAATTAATTAGGTAATTACCAAAATGCCCCTCCTAAATTGACTAAAAATAGGAAAGCATTTGACTTTGCCAAATTTGAAAATTAGCTAAGGGTTCGACTTGATTTTGAATTTAAGTTAATTAATTAAGTTGATGATTTAATTAATTAAGTGAAATAGGGTAATTACTAAAGTACCCCTAAGTCATTAGGACCATAACAAACCCCTCTGGACCATCCTAGATTAGGTACTAGGATGTTTCTTTAGTTAGTTACTCGGCTAGTGTCACCCGGTTAGGTCTTAGGTTGTCGGGTGCACTAATTAGTTTATATTTGTTTTTCCTAGGTTATTTAGCTAGTTAGGTCAGTTAGTTAGAGCCTAGATTCCCCACATAGCTTTACCCGTGTGCGCCTGCCCCTAACCGCCCTAACCGAATTTGGTTGGGCTTGTCTCTTGTCTCTTGGCCGGTTGGCACATGTGTTGCTGCTCATTTCTTGTACGAGGGCCCTCACTATGTCCTTGGGCACTGCTTAATTTACATGATAATTTTAAATGATCATGTGCTATGGTACCTAGGCTTGACACATAGTGTCTCATACCTAATGTGCACAACTAAGAAATTAATATTTTAGCTTAGGGTCTTCATTGCAGGTACAATTCCTGAACAATCTTGGATTGCAGTATTTTAACATCATAGTATATCTTAATACATAGAAATTGGCTAACACCCTTAAGCCAATATTCTCTAGCATGCTCAATATTACTCAATATTTGGCATTGTGATGCCTATGTACCCCAATACATATTCGTAAAACCTAATAGGTTCTTCAATAGAAAAGTACATTTTCTAGAATGTTAAATTATAGCAGTGTATAGGGTGATTTAATAGATGCCAATTCTTATTCCTATGTGCTACTAAAATGATATGCTATATGTGGTAAAGTGAAGTCTTGGTGTGTTTTGTTTGGTATAATTGTGTCCCTTACTTGATACGTGTATGAATGTGAATATGAGATGTCGTGATTTAGGATGATAAAGTCTCTTATTCTTGTATGAATGAATGGAATGAGACCTTCAATGTTGCTAAGAAGGTCTTTTATGTGGAACCATCAAGCTAACGTTACGGTTATGATACTTGAACTCGAAAGACGTAATGGTATCCTTCTTGTATGAATGGTGGACTTAAGGGCGGTTTACTGGAAAAACATGAAATCATCCTTAGGGAATTCATTAAGTTATCCTCTTCGCCATCGAAAGGCTTCCCTAGGGGACCTCTTTGGTAAAGTGAATGTGATTGGGTTATGAATTATATATCGAACCTCTTCATGTGATACTTAATGTGAATAACTCAATGGGAACAAAGAATAGCACTGAGTGAGTATGGTATGGGAAATAGCTCTAGTGAAGAATAAGGCTAGAGTTTAAGGAAACCCTTCATATTCCTTAATCATGTGCCTACATGGGATATGTCCAAGTTATACCATTGGCAAGTAGAGTACCCTCCATTGGAGTAGATTACAACTCCGAATTCCACACTTTTATAATATGGTCTATGTCGGTTATTGCCTATTATCATCACATGTGATACCTACTAGTGTTGGAGAAGTTCTATAAAGTATAGGCGGTGGTATGGGACTCTATTTAGACATTGTACAATAGCCTTTGAAGATATTAGTAAGTGAGTCACTAGGTATTCTCTAAGACCATTACTTGAATGTCTTTTTATGTGATGAATGTCTCTTAAATGAACTAATGGAAGTAATGACTTAATTTACAACGCATGTTAAATGGATGGGTACTTACCTAGAGTAGTTAAGGGTTGTCTAGTTAAGGTGTAAAAGGGTCATAGGAATGATTACTTCATATCTTACCTAGATAAGTTTAAGAATGTCTCTAATTAGGAAATTTGGTTGATTTAGTAGACATGATCCAAACTTAGGTAGTGTCAAGGATTATTTAGGTAATTTTGAATAGGTCAAGTATGGACATTCTCTTCTTGATTTACTTAAGTAAGTCTTCTGATAACCTTTGGAAAGGTGAATGTCATATTATATGTATGTTATTAAATTAAGTGAGAATAATCTTATCCTAGGTACTCTAAAGGATCTCTTACGTGTGTGTGAAGGGATTGTATGGGTGGTCGTTTCACAATTCAATCAAGTAAACCTTAGAATCACCTTTGGTAGGAGGATCTCAAATTTATGTGTTTGGCGTATTGTAAGTGTGTATATCTCCTTATAGGTTGTCATAAGGATCATTTAGGTGTGCCTACAGAGGTTGTTAAGGCGGTCTCTCTTTGTCTTACTTTAGTGAGTCTTAGGATAGTTTTAGTGAGAGGATTGCATGCTAGAAAGTGTTCACTGTTAAGTTTAAAAACTTCACTGTAACTTTGGAATTAGTCACTGTAAAGTGACATAATTTCACTGTAACATTTCCTAAAATATTATAAAATGCTTATGTGATATTTTATGTGTTTCTAAGTTGTTAAATGTTATTTTAATGCTTATACTATGATATTTTAATCAAAAAGAGCATATTTTCATTAAATGTCTGTTATCATGATTTTAATGCATTATGCCATACATAGTACATATGTTTGTATTAATTCTATTCTTTTGTCTATCTCTAAAGTGATTCATACGTGAAGCTGCTTTTTGGAGCGAAACTCGGATTATAGGATCTTTCAATCAAGTTTGAAGTATGTCCTCATTTGTCTCGAGGGCGTAGATGTCTTATTATTTATTATTTTGAAGTACTGTAATAGATTTAGTTGTACTATATTGTTCGATTGTATGGGTCGTGTCCTAAGTATATTTTGAGTCTAAGATTGGATGACATGAGACTTATTATTTCCTATGGTTTTTATATGAAAGATATTCTTAAAGACTATTCCAATGTTGTGAAAAGTTTTAATTATGCACTACTTTTGATATATGTATATGCGCTGAACGATACAAAAGGGATTGTACAAGACCTTCAAGAGGTCAAGTATGCCGTGTCGCACTCCAAGAGTGCCCTAGATTCTAGGGTGTAATTTGTAGATGTGACATACATGGTATCAGAGCCTAGGTTATGAGATTAGTCATAGGAATCCAAAAGTCTCATCAAGTCACATCTAGTAGAGTCTTCACTATTGGTGTGAGTCGCGACACATCTTTGGGCGAGAGTCTATAGGACGATAGATTTTCCCTTATTTTCTACTTCTATGTCATGCCGTAGAGTAAAAGTTATGAGTATTCTTTTCTTATTTTTTTCCTTGTGTTATAGGAAGATTAATACTAGAAGGATGGACTCTAGATAATTTGAAGAGGGGAGAGTGAATGTGGAAATTCCTCCTTAAGTTGAGCAAGTTGAGCGAGTTCTTCAAGGTGCTCAAGGTGAACAAGTCGCTATTGTGTGTGGAGGTAATGATGTTCCGGTGGTTCCCCCAGAAATGACTAATGGGGAGATTAGAGAGGCTTTATTTACTTTAGCTCGAGCTTTGACTACCCATGTGAATAGGGGTATTGAGCCTAGAGTGAATGTGGTGGAGAGCACTATAACTTCTAGATTCAGAGATTTTGTGAGGATGAATACTCCTATCTTTCTTGGCTCTAAGGTGGGAGAGGATCCCCAAGAGTTTTTAGATGGTGTGTACAAGCTGTTGAGTACCATAGTGGTGACTTCTAGGGAGAAGGCAGAGTTAGCTTCGTACCAATTGAGGGAGGTTGCTCAAGTTTGGTACACTCAATCGAAAGATAATAGGTCATTTGAGTCGGGTCTTATTGAGTGGGAAGAGTTTAAGGGATCTTTCTTAGGAAAATACTTTCCCCACAAGAAGAGGGAGGTGAAGGGTTAGGAGTTTATCAATATGAAGCAAGGCAATATGATTGTTGAGGAATACTCTTTGAAGTTATCTATGTTGTATAGATATGCTCCATCCTTTTGTCTAACCCTAGGGATAAGATGAGTAGGTTTTTGACCGGGGTCGCCGACCTAGTGAAAGAAGAATGTTGACGGCCATGCTCCATGATGATACGACCTTATCTAGAATCATGGTTTATTCTCAATAAATTGAGGAGTCTAAACTTGGTAGGATGGTTAGAAACTTGAAAAGAAGTGGTTAAAGTGATCAAAGTCAACCTAGGTTCAAGAAGAACCTAGGAGTGCTAAGGTGCAATTTGAGAAAGGAAGTGGCTCTCAAGTTGGTAAGTCTACATGTGCTACTTGTGGAAAGAGGCACTATGAGTAATGACTATTGGGTACTGGGAGTTGCTTTGGATGTGGTAAATATGGACACAAATTGAGGGATTGTCCTACTTCATATGGTAAGTAAGTTCCTCCTAATGCTCCAAAAGGTGATTCTCTAAAGAAGAATCGTTTCTATGCGCTCCGGTCTAGAGGATCAAAGCCGGGTGAGGGTCATGATGATGATGGTAAGTCCTTTTATTTCTCTCTTTAGTGTTATGAAGTCCTTCTAAGTGGGGGCGTATGGTTAGTAGGTGGGCTAGAAAGCCATAGAAGCATGTTACATGTGCATGGTGTTTAGTAGTCTTGTTAGAATTGAATTTCATTGATTCCTTTCATCATGTATTTCATGATGCTATTATTATGTTGTAAGAAATGTTTATATGATTTTAAATTCCATATTATCATGTTTCCATAATCATGTAACAACCCGAAAATGACTATGCTAAGTAATGCCTAAACGTACCTAAAATGCTTAGATTAGACCAAGTTCACACGGCTTGTTGCGCATAGAACCAGACCTCAAAACCTATGCATTAGCCGATAAAACAAACTTGGTCAGTTATTTGAGCTAGGAAAGGTTTAAACCAACCACATAGGGAACCCGAATTTAAGAGATTTACTCTGATGAGTTTTTAACGGACTTGAAAAAGGTAATCTTAGGGGTAAAATGGTCCTTTCCAGGCTAGGGGTAAAATGGTCCTTTCCAGGCTAGGGGTAAAATGGTCCTTTCCAGGCTAGGGGTTGTATTGTAATTACCCTAAGTATTTAATTAATTAATTAATTAATTTAAAGAGTAGCGCAATTCGGGTAGGGTTGGCCGAATGTGACTTTTTTTCGCAAGTTAAGCTTCACCCGAGTTCGATCTTTGGTGGAAGCGATGTTAAATTTAATTAAATTGTATTTAAATATCTTGTTTAAGTAAGGGCATAGTTTTCATTTCAGTTAGCCTAAAAATATCAAATTTTTATTAATTAATGAGGAGCCCTAGTTTGACTAATTCCTAAACTAAAACTCCTAATCTTAAGCTACCTATCCACTCTCTTTCTCACACTTATTTACTCTCATTCTCACGTCTCTCCACCATCTCTCTCACGTCTAACTATCAGTAAAAGAAAAGAGAAAAAAGAAATTTCAACTCTTGAAGAACTTACACACAAAAACGCAAACGAAAAACTAAGCTAAAAACTAAAAGCAAAAACATTGTTCTTGACGGGTTGTGCTTGGAATTTGTGAGGCTTTTCTGTCATGGAGTTTGCTGCCATTGGTGAAGATTTGGAGGGTGTTGATCGACAAAAGGTATGGGTTTTCCTACTCTTGGTCCCGTTCCCAAGAGACCCCTAGGATTTAGTCGATTATAATTTGAAAACTAGGTTTGTTTCCCGTTGCATGTTCCTGTCACTTGCTCCTATTGATGGTTGTAGTTTGGTATGTTTGCTGGTAGATATTAGGTGTGTAATGCGTTTTCGTGATAATTATTTGAATGTATATATGTTCAAAATTATGTGAGTGATGAAAGATGTTTTTCCCAAAATATGTAGTCACGGGTTGGAGCATAAAATGGCATGTCTAATTTCTTGTATTTTACGTGCAATTGCTTGTGTAAATCGTGATGTTCATAAGTGGTGTAATGTTGCTGAATTGAGTGCCAACTCTTGATTAAATGTAACCATGAAAATGCACCTAAAGATGTACTAAATGATCCACGAAATGTACTAAGAACTAATGTATAAATTCTGCAAAAATGGACTGGAAAAACGTGATCAACTTTCCAGCATTCTGGAAATTATGTTCTGCCAAGTTACTAGAAATTTTTCTTGAGTTTTAATAAAATTTTAAAATGCATGAGGTCATTGGGGATTGAATCCACGACCTCATCGTATACAAGTTTTAAATAAATCAATAATAAAAATGAGGTAAGGGGGATTCGAAATGGGGTAAGACTCAAGTAAAGGGTAAGGAGAAAAATGAAAGAAAAATAAAATGAGGCATGTGGAGTTTGAACCCACAACCTCTCAAATAAACAAGGAAGTTAAGGAAAAATTTAAATAAAGGAAAAATGAGGTTGTGGGGAATCGATCCCACACCCTCTTGGTCTAAATGGAAGAAGTAAGTAAAGAAAGAAAATAAAAGGAATGTGGGCGTGGGGATTCGATCTTGGTCCCTAGGCCGATATATTTAAGACAAACTCAAGAAAAGAAAGAAAGGAAGTGTAGGTGTGGGGAATTCATCTCGGGTTCTCTGGTCAAGAATTCTAAATGAACAAAAATTATAAAGAAAACTAAGTGTTATGCAAGGGATTCGAAATTGGGTTCCCTTGCCCAATTCCGTACTGACACATAAGTCTTATGTGATTAAATAATTAATGAATGCTTCCAATAGGAACAAAAATTGAGACCTTGGCATACTTACAAGATGCATAAGTTTTGTACCACATAATCTTGGATAAGTATACGTCACTTAGATGAATTATGAGTGAAGCCTCATGGCTTGTATGTATTGGTTCATATGTCCAACGTACGTTAAAAGTAACTGAACCTAAGATGTATGTGATGAATTGATATGACCCTAGGAGGGTTAAGTAAGGGTGTGAAACACACTAAAAGGCCAAGTGCATTGGCATTTGATGAACTGAACATTCACGTAAAAAGGGGTGAGTAATTAAGATCATATAATATGCTAAAGTTAATGAAGGTGGTGACAACATGATAAGGGGCTAATGTGAAAGATGATATAAATCGCAGATGAGCCTAAGTAAGTGTTACCAATACTACACTCACCTATAAGAGTGTAAAGTTAATGAAGACACTAGTATCTAAGAAACACTCTAATGAAAGTATTGAGATTAATACACACTTAATACTAATGACGAGATGACAAATCATCTAATGAGCAATGATGCCCTCATGCTAGAAGCCAACTTCTATGATGTGTGAGATGAATGTAATGGAACTTTATACGGAGCACCGATAGGCTAGCTATGAGTTGCGATTCTTTCTTTCGGGAAGGCAAAGGTTCGTGCATATTTCATGAGATGAGATTGTCCGTTTAGGCGGGTATGGGTATTCTTATATCTTCAAGTCTTTTAACCTATGCAGCCAACATAGGGATATAGCAGGGTACAATTCCCTATATACGCTAGTATGTTTTGGTTTCACTTCGGCTGGTGATTCCACCTCTTTTCGGTGAGAAGTAGACAGAGGATTTAATGGAGCTCACATGATCTATGTCAGTTAAAGTTACAGTTCCCAAAAAACATGAGGCCAGCCTCAGTAATGCACTATAAGAATTGAATGATACCGAAGGTGTTGGGTTAGGATAATAAAGAGGTGAACTAGACTCAAGTAATGACACTAGGTTGTTCTTGGTCATTACACAGTGAAACCGATGAGAGTCTTTGACTACATCCTAGGTATAGCTTGTATTGCACAAGTCTATGAATGAATGAAAAAACAAAAATGAAGTATGCATGAATGAATAATCCCGTACAATACTTGGTGTGTGCTTGCATACACCTATACATAGTACAAATGTGTACTAATCCCATACAATACTCTACACTTAGGTGCATGTACAGGTGGATGCTAGAGCTTACGAGACTATGTTGGAGCTATTCGGACGTCGAGCATTCATACTTACTTGGTAGGCCCTTATTCTTTCGGGGATGCTTATCTTTTGTATTCTAGATTAGATGTAGGCATGAGCTAGTGGAGAGTGTTCCACTAGCGTTTCTTTCTTACTTATTTCAGACATTGTATTGGTGCCATTTTGGCAACTTTATATTTATGTAGTTATGAACTATTTCCTTCTTTTGGATATCTCATTATTAGATGGTTGTGGTGAACTGATGTGATATATTGTATTTCTTACTATGAAGTCTATGCATACTTCGAAGCAAACAAAAGTTTAAAATTTTCCGCTAAAATTAACTTATACAATGTAATGATGACGTATGTAGGCTTGTCTACGACCTTTGAGAGGTCAATGATGTCGGTTTCGACTAGGGTGTAGACCCCGATATTGACAAATGTGTATCAAAGAATTAGGTTAAATTCCGACGATAATAAGTTCATATCAACCACAATGAGTAGTTTCTAACTTATGGTGGTGAAGTGCACCACTATCATGAATTAGGGACCGCATGATGCGTAGGAAAATTTCCCTTCTTCTAATATTATCGTGCTTCCTTAATGTCTGATTTCTAGGTTTTATGAGCGTATCCAACATCATTTCTTATTTCTTTCAAAATATGAACACAAGGGGGAACGCTAGTCGGAGAAGAGTAGGTGTAGCAGTTGCGGACTACCAAGTTCCACCCCAGGCTCCAGCTGCATGAGTGGCCAAGCCTGTTAACCCAACTGGATTTACTGATGCTGAGGTGCGGACAACTTTGGCACAGATGACTCAAGCCATCACTCTGCAGGCTCAGGCTATGACAGCCCAGGCCAACAGACAAGAGGTTCAGCGGGAGAAATTACCAGCCCACAACATAGCGAACACCTTACGAGATTTTTCAAGGATGAATCCTCCGATCTTTACAGGATCTAAGACTGCAGAGGATCATCAAGAGTTCGTGGAGGAGGTCCAGAAGATTCTGGTGGCGATAGGGGCCGCGTAGATTGAGAAAGTTGAGCTGGCCTCATACCAGTTGAAGGATGTTGCACAGACTTGGTGCAAGATTCGGTATGATAGCAGGCCGTTGGGCAGAGGTCCGATCACATGGGATCTATTTAAGACTACCTTTCTTGAGAGGTTCTTCCCAAGAGAGATTAGAGAGGATAAGATTGAGGACTTCATCAACCTTAAGCAGGGCGCTATGACTGTCAGGTAGTATTTCCTGAAATTCGTAAAATTGTCCAGGTATGCCACTTCTCTTATGTCAAACATTAGAGATGCGATCAGAAGGTGTCTTACATGAATCTCAGAGGAATTGGTGGAGGAGTGTCGGGTTGCGATGCTCCATGATAGCATGGACTTGTCTAGGCTGATGGTACATGTCTAGCATGTTGAGGACAGCCGGAAGAATAGGAGAGTTGGTGAGGTCAGGAGGCCTAACCCTTATGACCAGAGAGGTTCTAGCAGAGGTGGTGGCAGGAGAACTTTTGGAGTTCGTGATCAGCCCAGATTTAAGAAGGGGCATCAAAGTTGAGGGAACTCTAACTCTAAGAGAAGTGAAGCACCTAGAGGAGGAAAACCCGAGCCCAAGAAGGGCAATGTAGGTGATGTGCAGTGTTCCGGGAAGGAATGTGGCAAGTGTGGCTGTATTCACAGTAGAGAGTGAAGACTAGCGACAAAATCTTGCATCGGTTGCGGAGAGAGCGGACATATAGTTAGGGAATATCCACAAAATAGGGATCAGGATAGAGGTAATGCTCAGCCTAGACCTAATCCCCAGAATGCTACTGCAGTCGAGCCCCCTAAGAGGAATAGGTTCTACGCCTTAAAGGGCAGGGAGGAGTAGCAGAAGTCTACTGATGTGGTCACAGGTATGCTGCAAGTTTTCTCAACCTCTGTTTATGTTTTACTTGATCCAGGGTCTACGCTTTCTTTTGTGACTCCCTCGCTTGCTCTTACTTTTGAAGCATTATTGAGGTTTTGCATGATCCAATTGTAGTTAGTACTGCCTTAGGAGAAAATGTGAGAGCTGATAGGGTTCATAAAGACTGCCCAATAGTAGTATGTGGTCAGACTATGTGTGCAGACCTCGTTAAGTTACCCATGAATGACTTTGATATTATACTTGGTATGGACATGCTCCATAAATGTTATGCCTTCATGGATTGTTGTAGTATGGTTATGAGATTCCGTTTCCCTAATGAAGTAGAGCTGGTCTGGGAGGGGTACGATTCGAGTCGTTCATGTCCCATGATTTAGAACCTAAAAGCTAATAAAATGATGTCCAAGGGATTGTTATGTCATCTTGTGAGTGTGAATGATATAGATCATGATATTCCTTTAATAACTATGTTCCTGTAGTGAATGAGTTTTAAGATGTTTTCCCAATGATTTGTCTAGAGCTCCTCCCCTCGAGAGATTGATTTTTGTACCAATCTAGATCCCGATACCAAACCGATTTCGATTCCCCCCTACAGAATGGCTCCAACTGAAATCAAAGAGTTGAAGTTGCAGTTAAAAGATCTCACTAAAATGGGCTTCATCCAACAGAGCATATCCCCTTGGGGCGCTCCAGTGCTGTTTGTGAAAAAGAAGGATGGAACCTTTAGGACGTGTATCGATTATCGGCAGCTTAATAAATTCACTATAAAGAATAGGTATCCACTTCCCAGAATAGATGAATTATTCGATCAGCTCCAAGGGTCTAGTTTCTTCTAGAAGATTGATCTTCGTTCTTGATATCATCACCTTAGGTTAGGGATGAAGATATCCCATACATAGCCTTTCGCACCTGTTATGGTCCTTATGAGTTCCTAGTCATGTCAATTGGTCTCACTAATGCACCAGCTGCATTTATTGACCTCATGAAGCGAGTCTTCCGTGAATACTTTGATTCTTTCGTCATAGTATTCATTGATTACATCCTCATCTACTCTAAGACCAAGGAAGAGCATGAACAACATTTGAGACTAACATTGCAGGTACTTAGACAACATCAATTGTATGCCAAATTCAGCAAGTGTCAATTCTGGCTTGGATCAGTGACCATCCCAGGTCATGTTGTTTCCTATCAAGATGTAGAGGTGGACCCCAAGAAGATTGAAGCTTTTAAGAACTGGCCAAGACCTCTTAGTCCCACCGATATTCGTAGCTTTCATGGATTGGCTGGTTACTATCGCAGGTTTGTGGAGGGTTTTTCTTCCATTGCTGCCCCACTGACAGCCTTGACAAAGAAGAAAGCCAAGTCCGAATGGGCGGAGACTTATGAGAAGAGTTTCCAGGAGCTCAAGGACAGACTCACTTCAGCCTCAGTGCTTACGTTGCCTAAATATGGTGAGAATTGCACTATTTATTGTGACGCATCAAGGGTTGGTTTTGGTTTTTTTTCTTATGGAGGGTGGTAAGGTGATAGTCTATGTATCCAGACAGCTCAAGGTTCATGAAAAAAATTATCCCACTCATGACCTAGAGTTGGCAGTTGTGGTGTTTGCATTGAAGCTGTGAAGGGATTACTTGTACGAAGTGCGTCTGGATGTGTTCACAGACCACAAGAGTCTCTCGTATGTGTTCACTTAGAGGGAGTTTAATCCACGTAAGTGGAGGTGGTTGGAGCTATTGAAGGACTATGACATGAGTGTCCACTACCATCCAGGGAAAAAAAATGTTGTAGCGGATGATTTGAGCAGGTTGAGCATGGGGAGTACAATCCACGTTGATGATGGGAAGAAGGAGTTGGTGAAGGATGTACACAGACTGGCCAGACTAGGTGTGCGGTTGATGGCTTCTACTAGCAGGGGTTTTTCAGTTCATCCTAGTTATGAATCATCCTTTGTAGTTGAAGTCAAGAAGGGTCAGCATCTTGATCCTGTTTTGATGGAGTTGAAGGACTCAGTGATGGTAAAGATGAATGATTCCTTTGCTTTGGGAGGTGACGGCATACTTAGGTACCAGGAGGGGCTGTGTGTATCAGACGTGGATGATTTGCAGATCAAGATTGTTGCAGAGTCCCATGGTTCTAAGTATTTGATACATCCTGATTCAACCAAGATGTATCATGATCTCAAGCAGACTATTGGTGGGATGGCATGAAGAAGGACCTTCCTGAGTATGTGGACAAATGTCCTAATTGTCAGCAGATTAAGGTGGAGCACCTTAAGCCTGGTTGTCTCACGCAGATGATTGAGGTTCCGACTTGGAAGTGGGAGGCCATTAACATGGACTTCATGGTTTGCCTTCCAAGAACTAGGAGGAAGCATGACTCCATATCGGTTATTGTGGACCGGATGACTAAGTCTGCCCACTTTATCCATGTGAGGTCTACTTACAGGGTCGAGGATTATGTGAGACTCTACATTGATGAGATTGTGGGGTGGCATGGGATTCCTTTGTCTCTCATTTCAGATAGAGGAGGTCAGTTCACTTCGCATTTTTGGAGATCCTTCAAGAAGAGCTTAAGCACGCATGTAAAGCTCAGTACTGCCTTCTATCCTCAGACAGATGGGCACGCAAAGCCCACCATTTAGACATTAGAGGAAATGTTGATAGCGTGTGTGATCGACTTTAGAGTTAGTTGGGACGACCATCTGCCATTGATAGAGTTCTCATACAATAACAGCTATCAGTCCAGCATTTGGATAGCACTGTTTGAGGCACTGTATGGGAGGAGGTGTAGGTCTCCAGTTGGGTGCTTTGAGGTTGGAGATTCATCCATTTTGGGTCCATAAATAATTCATGAGGCCTTAGAGAAGGTCAGGGTAATTAGGGACAGGTTGGCTACTGCTTACACTCGGCAGAAGTCTTAGGCAGATAACAGGAAGAGACCCTTAGAGTTTGATGTTGGTGACCAAATATACTTGAAGATATCACCTATGAATGGGGTGATGAGGTTTAACAGGAAGAGGAAGTTGATTCCAAGGAACGTTGGGCCATACAATATTCTACAGCGTGTGGGTGAGGTAGCCTATGAGTTGGCATTGCCAGCAGAGCTAGCTTCTGTTCATCCAGTCTTTCATGTCTCTATGTTAAAGAAGTATCTTGGTGATCCAGAATCGATTCTACCTGTTGAAGGTTTTGGGGTTGATGAAGACTTGTCCTATGAGGAGGTTCCTTTTGAGATTTTAGACCGGCAGGTAAAGCGGCTGAGAAACAAGGAGATTGCTACAGTGAAGGTATTCTGGAGGAACCATCTTTTTGAGGGTGCTACGTGGGAGGCCGAGGCCGAAATGAGATCTCGCTATCCTCATCTTTTCAGCTCCTACGGTTAGACTTCCTACTCTTGAGTCTAAGTTTCCTTATCTTCTTGTTGATATTGCTTGATTGTGTAAAGCACTTATGTGATGATATGATTGGCATTGTGCTAGATAATTAGAAGTGTCATTCGGGGAGAGTGTTCCTAAGGGGGGGGGGATAATGTAACAACCTGAAAATTACTATGCTAAGTAATTCCTAAACGTACCTAGAATGCCTAGATTAGACCAGGTTCACACGGCTTGTTGCGCGTAGAAGACCTTAGAACTATGCACTAGCCTAGCCAACCAATTTGGTGAGTTATTTGAGCTGGACAAGGTTGGAACCATCCATGTAGGGCACCCAAATTGAAGAGATTTACCCGGACGAGTTTTTACCGGACTTGAAATGGGTAATCTTAGGTTTGGAGGGTCTAGGGGTGAAATGGTCCTTTCCAGGATAGCGGTAGTATTGTAATTACCTTAAATATTTAAATAATTAATTTAAAGATGAGGGCAATTCGGGTAGGGTTAGCCGAATTTGATTATTGTTTCGCAAGTTAAGCTTCACCCGAGTTCGATCCTTGGTGGAAGCAATGATAAATTGAATTAAATTGTATTAAAATATCTGGTTTAAGTAAGGTCATAGTGTTCATTCCACTTAGCTAATAAAATCAGATTTTTATTATAATGAGGAGTCCTAGTTTGACTAATTCGTAAACGAAAACTCCTAATCCTAAGCTAGCTATCCGCTCTCTTTCTCACGCTTATTTACTCTCATTCACACGTCTCTCCACCATCTCTCTCACGTCTGACTATCAGTAAAAGAAAAGAGAAAAACCAAAGTTCAACTCTTGAAAAACTTACACACAAAAATGCAAATGAAAAACTAAGCATGTCGTTGTGTCGTGGAGTTGGCTGCAATTGGTGAAGATATGGAGGGTGTTTATCGAAAAAAGGTATGGGTTTTCTTACTCTTGGTACCGTTCCCAAGACACCCCTAGGATTTAGTCGAGTCTAATCCGAAAACTAGGATTGTTTCCCATCGCATGTCGCTGTCACTAGCTCCTATTTATGGTTGTAGGTTGGTATGTCTGCTGGTAGATATTAGGCGTGTAAAGTGTTTTCGTTATAATTATGTGAATGTATGTATGTCCGGAATTATTTGAGTAATGAAAGATGTTTTTCCGAAAATATGTAGTCACGAATTGGAGCATGAAATGACATGTTTAATTTCTTGTATTTTACGTGCAATTTATTGTGTAAATCGTGATGTTAATAAGTGATGTAATGTTTCGGAATTGAGTTCCAACTCTTGAACAATTGTAACCATGAAAATGCACTTCAAGATGTACTAAATGATCAACGAAATGTCCTAAGAACTAGCGCATAAATGCTACAAAAAGGGACTGGAAAAACGTGATTAAATTTCCAGCATTCAGGAAATTTGGTTCGGCCAAGTTACTAGAAAGAATTTTGAGTTTTAATTTTTTTTAATATGCATGAGTTCATTGGGGATTGAACTCAAGAAATCACCATATAGAAGTTATAAAAAAATTCAATAATAAAAAATGCGGTAAGGGGGAATCGATCCCACACCCTCTTGGTCTAAATGAAAGAATTAAGTAAAGAAAGAAAATAAAAGGAATGAGGGCGTGGGGATTCGATCTTGGATCCCTAGGCCGATATATTTAAGACAAACTCAAGAAAAGAAAGAAAGGATGTGTAGGTGTGGGAAATTGATCTCAGGTTCCCTAACCAAGAATTCTAAATGAACAAAAATTATAAAAAAAAAACTAAGTGTTATACAAGGAATTCAAAATAGGGTTCCCTTGTCCAATTCCGTATTGAGACATAAGTACTATGTGATTAAATAATTAATGAATGTTGCCTATAGGAATAAAAATTGAGACATTGGCATACTATAAGATGCATAAGTCCTGTACCACATAATCTTGGGTAAGTATAAGTCACTTAGATGAATTATGAGTGCAGCCTCATGGCTTATATGTATGGGTTCATAAGTCCAGCGTACGTTAAAAGTAAGTGAACCTAAGATGTATGTGATGAATTGATGTGACCCGAGGAGGGTTAAGTAAGGGTGTGAAACACACTAAAAGGCCAAGTGCATTGGCATATAATTAAATGAACATTCACGTAAAAAGGGGTGAGTAATTAAGATGAGCTAATATCCTAAGTTAATGAAGGTGGTGAAAACATGATAAGGGGCTAATGTGAAAGATGATATAAATCGCAGATGAGCCTAAGTGTTACCAATAACGTACTCACCTATGAGAGTGTAAAGTTAATGAAGAGACCAGTCTCTAAGAAACACTCTAATGAAAGTATTGAGATTAATACACACTTAATACTAATGATGAGATTAGATATCATCTAATGAGTAACGATGCCCTCATGCTAGAAGCCAGCTTCTATGATGTGTGAGGTGAATGTAATGGAACTTTATACACAGTACCGATAGGCTAGCTATGAGTTGCGATTCCTTCTTTTGGGAAGGCAGAGGTTCGTGTAAATCTCATGAGATGAGAATGTGCATTTAGGCGGGTATGGGTCTCCTTATATCTCCTATTCTTTGAAACTATTTCAGCCAACATAGGGATCTAGCAACGCTCAATTCCAAATATACGCGAGCATCTTTTTGTTTCACTATGGCAGGTGATTCCACCTCTTTTCGGGGTGGGGTAGACATAGGATTTCATGGAGCTCACATGATCTATGTCGGCTAAAGATAAAGTTCCCATAGAAAGAATGAGGCCAGCCTCAGTAATGCACAATATGAAATGAATGGTACAAAAGGTGTTGGATTAGGATAATCAAGAGGTGAACTAGACTCATGTAATGACACTAGGTTGTTCTTGGTCATTTCACAGTGAACCCGATGAGAGTCTTAAGATACATCCTAGGTATAGCTGGTATTCTACCAGTCTATGAATGAATGAAACGAACGAAAATGAAGTATGCATGAATGAAGCAGACTTTGTGTTTGCTAATGAAGGCTCCCTAATTGAGGTCTCATATGTTGAGCCCTCATTTTGAGAAAGCCTAATGTTAAGTCCATGATTTCAAGGTCTTATCGCATATGAAAGAATGATATGTGGTATATGTACATGCTATATGAAATATGTTATATTTTGTGTGCAGTATGAAAAGAATGATGATGCATGTTACTCTCATAGCATGACTTTCCTAATCTGAGTTGGCAAGTCCACTAACTTGACTTTTCATAACTCATGTCGTTAGGAGAGAGCTCTTCTTAATCATGCATGTCCTTGGTGTGTGCTTGCATACACCAATACTTAGTACAAGTGTGTATTAATCCCATACAGTACTCTACTTTTTGGTGCAAGTGCAGGTGGTAGCTAGAGCTTACGATATCACGTTGGAGCTATTCGTACGTGGGGCATTCATCCAGACTTGGTAGGCCCTCATTCTTTCAAGGATGTTTATCTTTTTTATTCTAGCTTAGACGTAGGCATGAGCTAGTGGAGAGTGTTCGACTAGCGTTTCTTTCTTACTTATTTCAGACGTTGTATTTGTGCCGTTTTGGCAACTTTATATTTATGCAGTTATGAACTATTTCCTTCGTTTGAATATCTCATTATTAGATGGTTGTGGTGAATGATGTGATAGATTGTATTTCTTACTATGAAGTCTATGTATACTTCAAAGAAAACAAAATTTTAAAATTTTCCGCTAAAATTAACTTATACGATGTAATGATGATGTATGTAGGCTTGTCTGCCACCTCTGAGAGGTCAACAACGCCAGTTTCGACTAGGGTCTAGACCCCGGTCGTGACACATCATTTGCCTAAAAGTTGCATTTTTAGAAATTTTTTGTATAATTCACTGTAAAGCTGTTAGTTCGCTGTAACATTTTTGAGAAATTGACTGAATCATTCTTTGGTTTAAAATTGTTGTAAGGTGTGTAGAACTTATGCGTATGAGAATGATAATGAATATATATAAAAGGGCTTTTTGCTATTTGGAGTCACGGATGTGAGTCTTATGGCGTGATGAGTAGTTAATTTAATTCTAGTTCATTATTGTGTTGTGAGTCTCTTGATTATGTGAAATTGATGTTTGTATTGTATAATATCTTATGGGGTATGGTATGATCTTCTAGCTGAATCTCTATTCTTCGAAGTGTTCAGAGAATGGCAAATGTCGTTCGAGGACGAATTTTGTCCAAGTGGGGGAGATTGTAATACCTATAAAATGACTTAGGTGAAATGGAGCCTAATATTTTTTTTCATGAGTGTATAAGGTCATAAAATTTTTTATAATGTGCTAATGCGACAGTGTCTAAAGTATTAGGTGAATTGGAAGTAAAACGTCAAGGGACGACCAAGACGTTTGATGACTAGTCACCTATGTGCTTCATGTGTGTTTTATGTGTTTATGAGTGTTTTATGAGCTTATGAGGTCCTTATATGATTTAATATAGTGTTTCTATGTAGTGTGTCAAGTTTCATGAAGTTTGGAGGTCAAACGTCTAAGAACGTCCATGACGTTGAAAAGGTTTGCCTTGAAACGACTGTGTGTCTTAGCATGTTTCGTCGAATTTTATGTGTTTGTTTTGTATGAAATTGATATGAGAGGTCCTAAAATTGTATATTATCATATTCGCAAAGGAAACGTCTAGGAAAACATCCCTAAGAACCAACCAAGGGTCCTTGAAGAAGGACCATTCATATGAGGAACAAGTTGTCAGCCATCCCAACCTACAGTTCGCAATCGACGACCAGTAGGTCAGTCAACGCCCCATAGGTGGGAGGCGTAGGCTGACAATTAGGCGTGGAAAGTATAGCCATCCAAGGACAAGCCTCTTACCCAAACCACGCACCAGCATCACGCTCCGTTAGTTGGGAGACGGTCCGTCGATTTACCAGGGATCGATGGGCCTTGAATTCGCAGGTTCACTGTTAAGTAAAGGTGTGAAGTGGTAATTTCACCCCACGTCCAAATAAGAGTTTTGGAGGTATTTTAAGGGTATTCTAGGTATTTTAAGAGGGCTTATATGTCCTATTTACCTAGAGGAATTCATTATTCTAAAATCAAAACCCTAATTCTCTAAGAAATTCTCTAGAACTCCATTAAAGCCAAAACTCAAGAAAGATCTTGGATTGAAGATTTGATTGGGGATTCTACATCAGTTTCGTGTTTATAGCTTCATTGAGGTATGTTTTTTCATCCTTGAAACTCTTTTTATAAAGCAGCCCAAAATTCAAAGAGATTCGAAGTCTTTCAAAGATGAACTTGTCCCATTTTTTAATCTATCCATGGGTTCTTGCATTAAAGATTTTGAATCATTATATATTGATTATATTGAATCAAATTGGATGAATTTAACATAATTAACCTATGAACCCATGTAATTCATGAACCCTAGTTTTTGAGTACTTTGTCGGTGACTTGATATTGTCTTAATGCTTATGAATACTTGTGTAGTTTTCTATGGGATATTGAATGATGTAAGAATTGTATTGGAATGATGTATAGCCTGTCTTGGATTGATAAATCTATGTTGAATTTACCTAGATTCATTGATTATTATGATTTTTATATTAAATTGATTATCATGCCAATGGATTAAAGTGGTGAGAATGGATCGGGGGTATGCTTCCCTAATTCTCTTTATCTTATATAATGTAGATATTGAAATATGTTGTGATTAGTATGGTCCACTTATGGTTTCGGTGCTATGTGCTTTACTTGTGAATAATGTGGCCTCGTCGGCATTACTTTATGCATTATGATGATCATGGTCTTGTCGGCACTAGTTGATGTACAATGATGATATGTATAGTTGATTTATTTTAAGCATGAAAATATTCATCTACTTTTTATTAAGGTGAAAGTATGTGATCTTCTATTGACATTACGTGATGATGTTAGACTATGATTGTCTTTATGTGTGTGGTCTTAGAGTTGATGCATGATTCTTCCTAATTGACCAGATGAGTCTATGATGGTTATACTGATGATGTTATAGTAGTTTATAGGGTGACTTATAGATGATAATAGTTATTCCTATGTGCTTATAGATTTATATGCAATATGCGATAAATTAAAAGTCTTGGTGTGTCTTGTGTGGTAGACTTGTGTCCCTTACTTGATACATGTATGAATGTGAATATGATATGCCTTGACTTAAGATACTAAAACCTCTTAGTATTGTATGTATAAATGACATGATACCTTGAATGTTGCTAACAAGGTCCTTTATGTGGAACATTCAACCTAGAGCTAAGGTTATGATCCTTGAAATCGAAAGTTGTAATGGTATCCTTCTTTTATGAATGCTGGAATTAAGGTTGGTTGGCTGGAACGGCATGAAATCATCCTTAGGGAAGTCATTAAGCTATCCTCTTCACCATTGAAACAAAGCCCTAGGGGACCTCTTTGGTAGGGTGAATGTGATTTGGTTATGAATTAGATATGGAACCTCTTCATGTGATCCTTAATGTGAATAACTCTATGAGAACAAAGGCTAGCACCGAGTGAGTATGGTAAGGGAATTAGCACTGTTAACAATGAAGCCAGAGTGCAAAGAAAACCTTTATATTCTTTAACCATTTGCCTACATGGGATGTGTCCAAGTTCTACCATTGGCAAGTAGAACACCCTCCATCGTAGTAGGTTACAACTTCGGATTCCATGCTTTGCTACCATGGTCTATGCCTGTTATTGCCTATTCTAATCATATGAGATAGATACTAGTGTTGGAGAAGTTCTATGAATTTTAGGTGATGGTATGAGACGCTATCTAGACATTGCACAATAGGCTTTGAAGATGTTAGTGAGTGAGTCTCTATGTTTTCTCCAATACCATTACATGAATGTCCTTATAAATGATGAATGTCTCTTCAATGAACTAATGGAAGTAATGAATTAAGTTGGAAAGTATGTTAAATGGATGGGTACTTAGCTAGAGTAGTTAAGGTTTAAAGGGGGCATACGAATGGTCACTTCAGATCTTACATAGATAAATCTTAAGAATGAATCTAATTAGGAATGTTGGTTTATTAAGTAGTCATGAACCAAACGTAGGTAGTCTTTAGGATTTTTTAGGTAATCTTGAAGAGGTCAAGTCTGGACATTCTCTTCTTGACATACTTAAGTAAGTCTTTTGATAACCTTTGGAAAGGAGAATGTCATATTATACATATGTTATTGTATTAAGTGAAAATGATCTTATACTAGGTACTCTAAAGGATCTCTTAAGTGTGTGTGAAAGGATTGTTTGGGCGGTCGCTTCACAACTCACTCAAGTGAACCTTAGAATCACCTTTTGTAGGAGGATCTCATGTTTGTGTTTGGCGTATTGTAAGTGTTGTATATCTCATTATAGGTGGTCTTACGGATCATATAGGTGTGCCTAGAGAGGGTGTATGGGTGGTCTCTCTTTGTCTTACTTAAGTGAGTCTTAGGTTAGCTTTAAGTGAGAAGATTGCATGCTAGAGTGTTCACTAAGAACTTCACTGTAACTTTGAAATTAGTCACTGTAAAGTGACATAATTTCACTGTAACATTTCCTAAAATATGATAAAATTCTTATGTGATATCTTATGCGTTTCTAAGTTGTTAAATGATGTTTCATGCTTATAATATGATGTTTTAATCAAAACGAACATATTTCCATTAGATGTCCATTATCATGATTTTTATGCATTTTGACATACTTAGTACATGTGTTTGTACTGATTCCATGCTTTTATACTTTGAAGTTTTGTAATAGACTTAGTAATACTATATTGTCGATTGTATGGTCCGTGACCCAATTATATTTTGAGTCTAAAACTTGATGAAATGAGACTTAGTATTTCCTATGGTTTTTATATGAAAGAGATTTTTAAAGACTATTTGAACGTTGTGAAAAATTTTTATTCCACACTAATTTTCATATATGTATATGCAATAAATGATACAAAATGGCTTGTACAAGACCTCTGATAGGTCAAGTACGTCGTGTCGCACTCCAAGAGTTCCCTAGATTCTAGGGTGTACCTACTAGTACGTGTAGTTGTACTGATACTACTCTTGCTATGTCTTTTTAAGATCGTCTAGATGCAGGATTGGTGATGTTTCATTAGGTGAAGAACAAGAATTCCTTCATCAACTTCAACTCTTCGTTATGAATGGTTGGAGTTGTGTTATATTATTATTTATTGACCATATTGTACTCTTAGTGGCTCTTATACATGTTAGACTAGATCCCTGTGGTTGTTAAATTATATTACAAGTTTAACAAAGATTGTATTTGAAAAGTGTTATTTACTAACTCTCCTTAATTTGTTTTATGTTTTCTTTAATTAAAACATGTTTCTCTATTGCGATATGAGGGATCTCCTACTTAGGTGTTAGAGTGGGTACCCACACGACTTGGTGGGTTTGTTCGTGACATTATTTTACTACTACTAGTAGTAGTAGTAGTAGTTGTTGTAGTAGTAGTAATTGTGTGCGTGTATATATATATATATATACATATATATATATATATATATATATATATATATACATATATACATATATATATATATACATACATATATATATATATATATGTATGTATGTATAATTGTTGCCTATGGCCGATTTTGTTGATTAAAAAAGATTGAATTGTCAAAAACGCTAAGCTATCTCATTTTTTTATGCTTCATATCTAAACTATTGAGAGTGTGAGTTTCATACCTAAATTATCACTTTTTCGTTTGAGAAACACACCTGTGTGGTGTGTATAATGCACTCTCTTTCATTCGAAAAAACCTTGACACATGACACACGTTACATAGATTAAATATTTCACCTTAAAAAAAATTCCCCATCTTAACATCTCACTCCACCAGATACTCCATTTAAA
>NC_028645.1:14139340-14154414 GCF_001406875.1 Solanum pennellii | reverse complement strand
CACCCCCCCCCCCACACACACACACACAAAAAAATTGAGATTATTTTTAATTTTTTTTTTTACCCCATCCTATTTAACCCTCTGCTCCTAATTTTTTAATTTTTTATTACACTTTTCTCATTTTGTGTTATATATGTATGTTCATATATATTCAGAAAAAACTCTACTAGTGTACCGAATATAATATATATAAATTAAAAAATAGAAAAATCTATTGGCGGAAAGTAAAAATACTTTTGATATGTATATATCCAACACAAAATGAGAAGAAAAACTTGGAAGCGGAGGGATTGTATTGTCAAGGTTGAATTGTGTGTCCATGTAGAGTGTGATGTGATAATTTTTTTAAAATAAAAGAGAGAGTGTTTTACACACTATAATGAAATGGTACAAAAAAGTGATGTGTATTTCTCAAACTAACAAGTGATAGTTTAGATACGAACTCACATGCCCTCTATACTTAAATGTAGTTTAAATGTATTTTTGACATTTATTTCATTAGAAAACTAAAAAGATAAGTTTTCGCCTACCCAAATATGGATGACCCATCAGCTAAAAAGAAGTAAATAAATAAGATTAATTACGAAAATTTCACCTTTTAGTTTACTTATTACCATTATCCCCTATAAGTTTTACATATTTCCAAAATCCTTCATTTTCACGCATCACATGAATGTATCTGACGCACCAATTAATGTTTCTCGTGCATTAGATTAGTGTATCATGTATAAAATGTACCTCGCGCATGAGAATAGTGTATCTCGGGCATCAAATTAATTTATCTCGCGCATCATGCTAGTGTATAATGTATACAATGTACCTCGCGCATCAAATTAGCTTTTCTCGCGCATCAGATTAGTTTATATTGCGCATTAAATTAATATTTCTCGTGCATACCTCGTCTTTCTCTGAGATGTATCCTGGGTTGTAAGTCCTCCCTCTTTCATTCTGTTTACTTCTTCGAGCTATATATCTAAGGTGGATTCTCTCTGATTTGTCAATTTTCCAGATGTTTGTGTGTTGTTGTGAAGTTTCATGGGTTGATGACTTCTCTTCATTGGATCTATCATCACCATAACTATGATTTTTGTTCATTTCTCTTTTACCGATTTATTCTAATAAATGTTGTAGTACCTCTTCTTTTTTATCTATGAAATTGTCACGTTGTCGTGATGTTTTAGGTGTATTTCATGTGATAATAGAATGTAGTCCATGCTGTGATTTTTTTTCTTTCTAAAGTTGTGCCCTCTTCTATGTCATTGGAATAAATTTTTTAATGATATGTATATTTTCTCCACTAACTTGTGCAGATTTATTAGTTAATTTTGTATTTTACTTTGAGGCATTAGATCTAGGTTTAAAGCAGCAACACAATGTGAAACTTAGAGAAGGTTAATAATGAAAAAGTCAATTTCAAGGCCCCGCTTGTGGTATGTCATTGCTGTTGCTTTATTTTCTTAGTTAGTCAATGTTTAATGCATGTCATAGTCGAGCTGAGACTAGATATTTTTTTTGAGTAAATCATATATGTCCATTATGAGGACGAGAAGAAGTATTGTATAATAAACTTGAGAAAATTGGTAATTGGATCTTCTAGATAATAGTGACAAGGGTTGTCCTAGTTTGTTGGAGAGGATGATTCTGTGGAGGTAAATTGTGTCACACCTTATCTTATTCTATTAAACAGCATGTCAGAGCCTATAAGAAATTTTGTTCCAAGTAAAACTGTCCAACATGGTTGTAGTACATGATATTATATAGAGTGTTGTAGTGTGAATAAGAACATGGGGCTACATTTAGTTATTCTTAGGACGTATTTGGTGTGTGAGATGGGATGGACGAAGATATGCCATGGATTACCTACTCCATTTTCTCTATGGAACAATTTATCCCATCATTTTAGTACATCTCATAGGATTGTAATCTCTTATCCCACCAACCAAATGCACAAAAAGACTCCAACATTGTATCCCATGAATTTTCTATTTGATCATGCATACTAAATGAGTCTTTATACCTTAGTCACTAAGGCATATCTTTGGTACTCCTGAAAAGCATGTTATTCCATCATGCATACTAAAGTAAATAACCTTATAAAAATGTTTTTTCCAAGGTTTTTTGTTTTTTATTCAGTAAGTATTAGTGCCTACAAGATTATATTAAATCTAATGGTAGAACATATAATTGGCTTGCTAGGATTGGTTCTCATCAACTATGTTGTTTCTTCCGGGTTCAAAACACATTAGATATTGTTATTAGTCACCTCCTATATCTTTTTAACTTTATTCTTTAGTTAGTTACTTTGCATATACCTTATACATAGATACAGACTATAGGTGGATTTATGAAGAGACATAATAGGTTGACTATTGCTATCATAATAATAATGAATCATCTGGATATTTCTTTGAAGTGAAATTTTTGTGAGATTGAACTATAAGCGTTTCATAGAAAAGATTGAATCTTTGAATCTTTTCTGTCTCTTTTCACCTAAATTAATAATTCTATTATTGACAACAATTGTTTCTCTTCTTTGTTTTTTTTCTAGAGATTAATGGAGATGAGTTACGATGTCCTATTTCTACTAAGGTATGTTTTCAAGCATGTATTGACAAACCTATTTTTACAACCAATCCTCCCATTTTCTATCCGTCATAAGCTTCTCTTATTTAACAACATGAAACTTTCTATGTTCTGCATTCCCCTCCCAGGGAACTAATTCCTTAAATGCATGTCATGTTAGATTTTAATTTGAGCTCACTGTTTTGTGGATATTATGTGGATCATTGCAGTATTACTCTTATTTTTGTTTAAATTAGTTCTTGAATATTGTCTGTGCATGTTAACTTATAGGATGTGTCAAATTTGGCATTGTTGAGTCTTAAGCACTTTGAAGTAAAAATATTTTTCATAAGTTTGGGCATGCTTTTCATTTATTTCTTTGAAGAATGATACATGTTTTATTCAGCTTGTATTTGCTTGTGGTTTTAACCTTTTCTTTAATATCGTCATCGGGTTCACTTGATGTTTTGCTACCTGTGAAGTAATACCAACAATTTGTGGGTACAAAGATTGTTTTTGATTTCATGAAATTCCTTCAAAATATAATTGTGTGAGCCAAAAATTCAGAATTTTTTATCCATACTTTTTCATTAAATGACGACAAATGTTAAGACACACACTGCACATTTATTATATTTAATTTGTAACATGTTCATTATAAAATAAAACAGTACATTCTGGAAAGTTGAAGATATCTATGTATCATTAAATAATTATAGTTTTAACAAAATATTAAATTAGGGAAACCTATTTGAATGCAAATTGTAAATAGCTTTGCTACTAATTTAAATATTAACATATGCTTGTGATTAGTAACCATATTTCATCCTTAGAAGTTTTATTTTTGTTGAAGACCTCATTAAGGCAAATATATGTTTGTCATAAAGATATTCCTTTTAGTGACAACAGTGACTGTTGTTAATTATGATATTGGGTAGTGATTAGTCTATTTTGTTTGTAAGAGGAATATTTTTTGTGATGATATGATTCTTTTCAACTCCTAAATTGAAAAAAAAAAACGTAGTTGTCACTAATTTATGCATTTAGGGAAAAAATTGTATGTAAGAGACAAATTTTAGTGATGAAATAATATTTTCTTTATGCGAAATGCATATAATATTAGACACAAATGATGTCGTCACAAATTAAACTAATTTTTCAGTGACAAATCAATTTTGTCGGCATTGATGGCTTCTTTAGTGACGAAAACACAAAATTACCTACAAAATTTTATAATTTCTTTGATGAAAAAGTCCTTCATAGATACTTTGCATATACAGACAAAAAATATTTCAATAGTTAATACAATACTATTTAGTGACGAAACAATAAGTTGTCTTTGTATACATTTATTGACCCATGCTTTAAGGATGAAAGGCTCACGAATTATTTTTCGTTACAGAATTTTCTTGTGAAAAATGTCAGTTCTCAACTTGGGCTTCAACCCTAGCGGGTGCCACCCCTCTTCAGCATCTGCTCCTTCTTCTTCCTACACCCCTTCCTCATCCACATCCTCTCTATAAGGGCTCCCTGCTGGCTCATTCGTAGAAACTATTTGCTTGGCATCATTGTTTCTCATGTTGACCATTTGTGGATCGAAGAGTTGAAGAGATTAGATATCAATTTGGATCACCTTATTTCATCATGAATCAAGTTATATCTTGTAGGAAGAAAAATCATTTTCCTAAAGTCTTGTAGCCTCTCGAAGAAAACTATAAACGTCTCTGTTCTATTTTTCAAAATTCTATTCCAATCATTTTCATTACAATGATATCAACATACCTAGGGTTCTGATAACCTTTGTCACGATCCAAACCATCGTGATTGACACCCACACTAACCCTCCGGTGGGCGAACCATTCCTACAACCCAAATATATGATACTAGCAAAAAGATAAGTATTTTAAGATGTAGAAAAATGTTAAAATAATAAATTAAATGACAAGTTCTCATAAACTCAGTAATTTATCAAAAACAAAAGAAAATTCAACCCCTAGAACTTGAAAGTCATTGTATCAAAAGTTCTAACTAAATGAGGGGATGAAATAACTAAGCAGGTAGAGAGTCTATAAGGTCTAAGTCCGAATGAAATGGACTACGATCCTAGATTAGTCCATAGTACCCTGAACGAACTGACTCACCCTTGAACTCGACAAGTCAGAGATCTCCTGGATGGGATCTCCTAATATAACTGTTTGAATATTCCTTAAAGGTAAATGCATCTAATTTTTAGTGTATAGTGGGACTTTGATTCCTTTCCCTAAAATAAGAACTTTGAAATCCAAATTTTTACCATTTAAGTAATTTTATAAGGACTCAAAAATCTCTTAGAGAAGAAATTGTTTTAAATAAGTCATATAGTAATAAAGCTGCATAACTCAATAAGAAAAAAAAAACTTTAAATTTCAAACTAACCAAAAAGATATGAGTAATAGTAATGAGAAATAACTAACAAAATAAATCTTTGAGAAACGAATACAATCACACAACTTTTTGTTTGCCAAACAATTTATAGCCTTGTTGACTCCCTTGCTCCAACACACTTCAAAAAATATTGTCACTACCATTGTAAGTTTTTACAATTTTTTCCTTCTTTACTTACCATATATTCATGCAATTATAAAATAAACCACTTTCCATGTCTTCACCATTCGGACTAAATGCAACAGATTAAACAACTTCCCAGGATTGAAAATGGAAGAGAACTACTTAGCAAAAATTAAACATTCGCCACGAGTAATTCAATTAAATTATTCTCACTCCCCTCCCCTCACATCCCCACCCAAATAAAAGGAATATGTCTATAAGTTATCGATAGTTCAATTGAATACAATTAAACAAACCACATAATGCTTGATCCTGTATTTGATAGTTTAAAATTATAATTTTATTAACAGTAACTATTTTTATTTGTTGTGTCCAAGTAGATATAATGAGATCATGATTCCTTGTGTCCAGTCAAGCTGTGAAGAAGACTCCCTTGTTCAGTATCTCACAGCTTCATGGTAGAGTCAAATCAAGTGCTACATAGATAGGCAATAGAACAAAGCATATAAGCTAAAAGAAATAAAAGGTTCGGTGTAATACATTAAATCGGCACACACCAAAAATCTATTTTAGGATGGCTAAAGTGAAATTATATCTCTCTGGATGATATTACACGTAGGGGATTAGGGGTGAGATTGAAATCATCCCATATACATTACAAAGTAAACAATGGAAGCATTGAAGACTAGTAGTGATACATGTAAACACAAAAAGACAATTAACTTAAACCTTTGCATTTAAAATAACACAAAGTTCGTAAATGAAAAGTGTACTAGCTCTAATGATCACTTGTTAAACGTTGATAATATTACTTATGTTGTTGTGTCCTCAAATATTGATCGTATCACAAAGAAAAGAAAAGTATTGAATCATTGGATGAAATGAATTACTTATGGAAACCATTGAACAAATTCGTAACAAAAGTTGACCTTAGACAATTCCAAAGTTCCAATTCCAAAGTTCATCACTAGTTCTCCACTAATTAATATGATGATTATTAAAATGAGGATGATGATGATAATGAAGAAGAAGATGATGAGAACGTTACTTCGCCAAAAGTTAAAGAACACAAAGTTAGCAAAAAAGATGTTCTATTAAAAATTAGATGTTATTAAAGCTGTGGAAGTTCCATCAAGTAGTAGTAATAATAATACTGATAAAGGAAAATTAAAAAAGGGATAACGTGAAAGAAAGAAACAAGAAACATATAGTCCTCTTCCTCCTCCTCCTCTTGTTGTTTGTGGTGGTGATGACTGAACAAATATTAATGTAGCACAAGTTCAAGTTACTACTGACACAAGTTCATTCATTACTTTTGTATTGCCACAACTTGTACCTCTTACTGACTCAATAGTAATTTGAACTTCTACAACATGAATATGTTTTCCTCTACCACCACCATCACTATCACCACTACAGTTAACAAGAGGAGGTGGAGGAGAAACACTATTTTTTTCTTTTTTGTTTCTTCCATGTCTTCCCTTTTCCCCTTTTCCTTTATTAATATTTTTATTATTACTACTTGACGGTGCTTCTATATATTGAACAATATCTAATTTTTGAAGAACATTTTGTTTGCTAACTTTATTTTCCTTAACTTTTGGCGAAGGCACATATGCATCGTCTTCTTCATCATCATCATTGTTGCATAATTTAACATCAAGATTGATTAGTGGAATACTAATGATGAACTTTGGAACTAGATCTTTCGAATTGTCTAAGGTGTCACCATTTGTTACCAATTTGTTCAATGGTTCCCATAAGTCATTCATCTCAATGAATAATTCCATAGTTTTTTTTTTTGAGATACTATCATTCTTTTAGGACTCAACAGCATAAACAATACTCTCAACCTTCAAGAAGCGATCATAGGAGTTAATACACTTTTCATTTTCGAACTTAGTGTAATTTTAGACGCAAAGATTTATTCTAATTGCCTTTGTTGTGTACAAATGTATCACTAGTATTTTTTAATGCTTCCGTTGTTCACTTTGTAATGTATATGAAATGATTTCAATGTTACCCATAATCCACCAACGAGTAAAATAATAGGGAGATACAATTTCACATTAGCTGACAGTCAAATGGATTTTCGGTGTGTGCTGATTTAACGCATTACACCTAACCTTTTATTTCTTTTAGCTTATTGGATTTATTTTATTATATTATATGTAGTGCATCATTTGACTCTACCGTGAATTTATGGGATATTGAACAAGGAGTCTTCTTCACAGCTTGAATAGACACATGTAATGGATGTGAACTCATTATGTCTCTTGAATACATGATATAAGAATAGGGACTCTTAATAAAATCATACTTTTTACTCATATTCAATTGAACATTTGATAACTTATATACCTACTCCTTTAATTTGGGTGAGGATGTGAGTAGAGGAGAGTGAGAATAAGCTAACTATATCATTCTTGTGAATATTTTTATTTTTCGTGAGTATTTCTTCTTCCGTTTTAAATCCAAGGAAGTTGTTGACTATGTTGCATTTAGTCCGATCAGTTAATACATGAAAAGTAGTTTATTGGATAAATTCATGAATATTTGATCAGCAAAGGAGGGCAAAATTGTAATACCTCACAATGGAGATTACTATAATGCTGAAGTGTATTGGAATGAGGAAGGAAACAAGGTAGCAACTTGTTTTAGAAACAAAAAGTCTTGTGTGTTTGATATTTGAGTGTAGAGGTTGAAGAATAACACTAAAAGTTGATGGAACTGAGAGGCAGATAAGTTTTTTTTTTAATTGTTATCGGTGTTCAATTTACCCACATTGTCAATTCCTTGCTTGAAATTGAGCCCAAAAACCTAAGGGATCATTACCTTTGCAAAAAAGTCTTACTGGATTATTATGTGGGAATGATAATATTGGGATTTAAAATATCTTACTTGAGTTTCTTTTTGTTTTTAATATTAGGTGCATGCATATCTTTTCATCATTTTTTTGCCTAAAACATCTACATGCATGTAAATAATCTCCTTTTGAAAAGTACATAGTTTGTACCTTCAAGTTGATATTCTACCTTAGGTTTCTCTCCAAATTACAAATATCATTTTTTCATTATTGTGTTGGCATTATAATATTTGGATTTATGCACTTATTTGGACATATGGTGTAAGAATTTGTTTGGTATCATGCTTTTTGCTTGTAGGGGTATTCAAAACCGAATAGTAACCGATAAGACAACCGAAAAATTGGATTATGGCTTATTGTTATTAGGTAATCGAATCAATTGTTGGAAAAGGGATTAAAATATTATAATTAACGGCTTATCGATGTGGTGACAGATAATTCAGTTTCCTTATTGGATAAATCGTTAACCCATTATGACTTACCATACTTATATTTTTATTTTAGGTATATTAGCCTCATCTAATATTTTACCATAATATATAACAAGGTAATTTACCCGTGCTTCGCGCGGGCATAAATAACTTTCTTAGATTTTGACCAAGTACCTTTCCATTAACAGACTACTATAAGAAAAAGAATGTAAATTTTAGCAGGTTTTAACAACATTTCAATAGAAATTAATCGATTTGAAATTATCACATTTCTCATGAATTTTAAACACATATCGAATAATTAAAAGTATCTTGATATCTAATCATTTAAATCTTTTACATTATTTATCATTATATATGTCTTGATGATATCATTTTTTATGTTAAAACTAAGTGATGTGTTTATATTGCGATTGAACATATTTTCTTTATATATTTTGGTATATGAAAAATATAGATTTGATAATTTTATGGTAAGAATAAATCCTCGTTAAAAGTAAATTATATAAAAGTTTTTGATAATTACAATTAGTTATAAATAAGTTTAGAACGTTAAAAATGTGAACCACAACAACATAAGTAATTTTTTTAGATATAGTCTCTTTTTGAATTGGCGCTGCTAATAAATGGAATGGGAACAGAGAGGGGTTTTGGTGAGATTTGAAGAGGTACACTTTTGAAAAAAATATAAGAAGCATTTTTACACGCTTGCATAGCCTGTGCTAATTTGTCATTTTTTGAGTGGGTGTCGATGTGAAGGTTGTCCCCAAGCCTGAGTTAAAAAGATTTCACCACATTTATTCACCAAAAATAGTTATATATTAGGTCAAACGTTCAGCACTATTCGTTATTGTTACTTTGTTACTATAACAAAATTTATAGAAGGAGAAATAAATTTGAAACAGCAAAATAACATTATTTATCTTTTAAAAATTCATTCTTCATTAAACTTCTGCTCTGAAGACCTTTCTAGATGCTTCATCAATGCAACTTTACGACTTGTTTAAAAATATGTATGTATAGTTGTTGTATTATGAAAGTAAAAGTAGATCAAAATATTGGACTTTTAAAGATATATTCTCGAACATTAGAAAAACAAAAAAATAAGTCTAACCTAGATAATTTAAATGCTCAGCAATTACTTGG
Organism: Solanum pennellii; assembly: GCF_001406875.1. NCBI lineage: Eukaryota > Viridiplantae > Streptophyta > Magnoliopsida > Solanales > Solanaceae > Solanum > Solanum pennellii. The sequence continues at coordinate 14,144,862 of NC_028645.1, read as the reverse complement.
GACATAAAGTACATAAAGTATAACAAATCTATATTAATAGAAATATCTTTTATAGCTTAAGATATTACTTTATATTTAGAGCAGGTTTTGTTTCATATTCTTCAAATTAAGCTTGTGGAAAATAGTCATAACTAACACCAAAAATATTTAGTAGAGCTGAATGAGAAAGAAAAAAGAAAAATTTTAAAGAACGAAAATTTTGTCCAAGTGAGATCATATACATACTAAATGAAAAATAATCAATACATTTTTTAGGAGATAACAAAACAATGAGAATTTTAAAACAAACATTAAAGAGAGTAAACTATGAAATATCCAATGATGATAACAAATCATTCTAACCCAAAAAGTTCGTTTTTTAAAAAATAACATACCTCGAAAAATTGACTAACACTGCAATATACATTCAATTCATAAAGTACTCATAATATCAAGTGGTAAACTTTAGTAAAAATAGATAACAACATCATAAAAAAATTATTGGCATGCAAAGTTTTTAACTCTACATGATTTTCTAAATAACATAAAATCTCATCGTTGTAGGTGAAGAAATGACGTTGTTTATGAACAAAGTAGAGATTTCTAAGGCTTTTTTTATAGTAACCTCAATAATTCCAGTACTAAAAACTTGCTTGAATACTCAATTAACATTACCTAATTTAAAATGTACTAATAAATACTTATAACAATAATATTGCAGAAACAAAAATAACAAATTTACAGCATGTATTCAAAAAAAAATAATTAATAGTATAAGAATAAATTAATGACCGTAAAAACTACCATGATCTATAAAAATAGAAAGAAACAGAATGGTAAAAGTCGAGCCCACTGAATGCACCGTGTCCCCTTAAGGAATTTATTCCCCTATACTACCCGAGATTTAAAAGGAATAAATCCTCTAAGGAAGGACCAATTTTATTCACCAGTATATTGATAAAAAAAATGGTTTTAGTGAGTCATTCAACAGGAGAAAATTCTATAATTATTTAATTGTCGAGAAGAAGAATATCAGTTTTTTCTTGTTTTAAAATGAGAGGAAATTCCACTATTTATAGACAACAAAAGGTAATGTGAACAAATTCTTAATGTGTGTTATGGGAAAGGTCATAACCTTTCATAAAAGTCTCAACTTTTCATAAAGCTCACAACTCTTATAAAAGTTGCAACTCTTCATAAAATCCATAACTTTTCATAAAAGTCGTAACTTTTCATTGAAGTGCAAGGCTAGTGTTAGATATATAATAAATTAAAAGGGAATCTTGGTTTGTATGGCGCCATGTAGGCGAGTTGAGGAAGTTGGCATGCAACTTCTCTTTCGTAATCCTCTAATGTTCAATCCTCAAGAGTTGGACATGGTCCTCCGAGTAAACCAAAATATCATCGATGAAGAAAATCACAAAAGAACCTAGGTATGGTCGAAACACCTCATTCATCAACTACATGAATGTTGTAGGGGCGTTAGTCAACCCAAAATAGATTACAATAAACACATTATGCACATACTGTGTCCGAAAAGTTGTTTTAGAGATACGTGAAGCCCCAATCTTCAACTGATCATACCCGTACCTCAAATAAATATTGGAGAATAAGGATGCTCCATATAGATGATCAAGTAAGTAATAATTACATAGAAGAGGATACTTATTCTTCACCATTACCTTATTCAACTATCTGTAATCAATATACATCCTCATAATCCCGTGCTTTTGTCTTCACGAAAAAAACTAGGGAACTAATCCCCTTATCACGTCGTCAAAAACACTTCATTTAATACTAAGTGTTGAATGTCATTAATCTGTATGTAATCCAACCAAGGGTTGGGATCATTCACATAGGGAGTGGTTTTGAGAATAATTTAGCTAAGCAAAAATTAGCCCATGCTAGTCATAGCTACAAGAAATTATCAACTAAGTACATGATAAATCAAATGGGGTGACACAAGTATCAATTAAATATGGTGGTTCACATAGTCAAATTAACAACTAAAAACAACAAAAGCAAGAGAAACTAATGGGAAAACATGATTCTTGGGATGTAATAGAAATATTAGATTAAAGACACTGTGGGGTAATTGTTGTTGATATTACATCGCTGAATATTTGTAACTAGGCTAGATTTTAGTGGGGTAATTTCATCTCGATCAACTTACCCTGAATCAACTTGGTTTCTCTCGAACACCGAGTTGCAGCACTTAAGCACAACCTCCGCCTTAGACCATCCGCTCTCTCGAGCTGAAAGTGTGGGAGAGGGGCTAGGATTTAGCGTATCAAGTTGACCCCATGACGACCTAATAACCATCGAAGTGTTAGTTTTAAAAACTCTCTCTCTAGCAAGCCAAAAACATTAAGATAAAATCGTATTCTCAACTACCATCTCATTATCTTCAAATACAACTACTAAATGAAATCACATTTAACTAGTAAATATACTAACAATAAGCAACACCCAACAATATATGTCACCCATATTCACAAAATCACACCACAAGAAATTGGGTCTTACCTAAACATTGAGAAAAAGAAAGAAAATGATACCAAATCGAGATAAAATCAACCAGGTATGATTTATGTTCACTTCAAATCAGTCTAGGATGAAGAATTTCCAACACCCAATTCGAATTGCTTTAAGTTAAGGACCTTCAATTCTCCAAGGTACAAGAACATAGTTTCCCAAAAGCTCTTATAACTCATATAGAAGCTAACTCTTAAAAACACTTATAAAAGGTACAAAAATTGTATCTAAGTTTAGAATAATAATGAGTATTTAATGTTTTCAACAATTTGTGCAATGAAGGACCACTCAACACAGTTAGTCAGGATCAGTAATCCACTCTTTGGTATATTCATCGCCGTCTTGCGTTAGCCTTCAGCTTTTTTGCATTTTGGATCATTGGGCGACATTGTATTTCTTTGCAGAACTGCTAGGCGACACACCAAATGTTCCTCTTCAACGCCGATTTGATCCCTTCCTTTAGGGATCAACTCACTGGAACTTTAGCTGAGGATAAGACCCTTTGGCAAATAGCCGAAAGTGTTCGGCAATCCTCATGTCCTCATCTCCTCGATTTTTCAACTGCCTTCAATCCTTTTTGCTCGATTATGTCATGGATTTGTCTCCAAGTCTAAATACCTGAAACTCAAGGCATTTCATCAATTTTTGAGACAAATAATGTGTTTGAGGACACTAAACTTATCAAAACTCTATAAATGAGTCCAAATCATGGATTCATAAACACCCAACTTTGCTTGTCCTCAAGTTCAATAATTCAAAAAGGATGTCTCAAACAGTGCTACACAAGACTCAATCATGAATACACACAACATGACTCAACTTACTTATGCAAGGATCAATTGTGCAATGAAAGACTCAAGTTATGACATCCCATTCTCAAAGATTTTCAAGCTCTCGATACTTGATTCAAATGCAAGTTCAATCTCAACAAAAGTGTGATTCTTATTACCACAGAAAAATATTAATTCCATATTTCACACACCATGGTTCACAAATTAAAGTTTTGCAATCTATTTCAAAGCTCACACTCATAAAAATGAACACGATGCATGAATTAACCCATATATTTTCCCCTATATTCCAATCAACCTTCTTTTCTTCTCGCTCATGATTAAATAGGTGTTTTGATTGCTTGTAATTGGGCTGAGTGCAAAGGTATGGTCACTTAGGTTTAGTGACTTTTATCCTCATTAAACATGGTGTCTTTCTCCTTCATTCACCTCTTTATTTCGTGCTCATAAGTCAATCCCATTATTCACTTTCCATGGATTGTTTGGAAAACACCAATACTTTTTGTATTTTCATAGCTTTATTCCATGAATTTCTCTTTTTCTCTTTTCTTCACTTTTTCTCTTTCCTTCTCTTTTTTTTGCATGGAGGGGTTGAATTTTTCTCAATACCATCGGTTAAGGGAGACTTTTCTTGAACTTCTTGACTTGGCTTCCCTTTTTACAACACCCCTACTTAGGCTTATGGTCTATGTTGGCTATTCAATCAACCACAAATCCAGAGGATTATAGGTATTTGATTAGGAAAGGTCGTTTTTTCATCAAGTTTCTTCCAATGAAAGGTAAGTCTCATGGGGTGTTCAAAAGAGATCCCACCTCACAAGGTAACCCACAAAAGAGGTATATGTCATATTGGTTCACACTCTTTCAACGGTACCTAAGATCATATCATGACTTCACATCAATTAGTCAACAAGACTAACACAACAAATTTTAGGTGTCATCATGCATGGTTCACGGTAAGCTCATCACATAGGGAATTGACACCAAAGTCAAAGAAGACTCCACATTTGTGCAAGTGTGCAATGTTCATTGTGAAAAACTCAATTTTATAATTGAATAATCACATTGAGATGCAAAGAAATCACATATTGTCTACGCAACTTCATTTGGCCTCGTTTTAGATGCTCATTCATGCTCATTTGATTGCAAACATTTTCCAAGTCATCGGTATTCATCAAACGGAGACTGAAATTTTCTTAAGAACAACCACATTCAAATAAATACAAGAGATTGCGGAAATAAGAAATTTTTTTGGACGGTTCAAATTATTTGCATTTTAAGGACCCACAAGCTTAAATATCCGCAAAAAGTACTTTATGACAATTTTAAATAGAACAACCCAATATATATATACACAAAATATGAGTTACAAATAGCACACAAAACGTGAGCCTCACCCCATCATAGATAACGTGTATTTGTCCTAAAATGAAAATGATATAAAAAAAATATCCAAGAAGTAAGATAAAGTAAAACAGAGAGGGAGGTAAAGAGGTGATCCTCTCTAAGCAGTCGCTATATCTGTCGCGGCATCAGTGACCGGTGCATCAACCTGGACTTGGGCCTTAGTGGCTAGAGTCTCCTCAGATGTACCAACTGTGCTAGAGGCAGGAAAAGGTGCACCTGGCATGGATGTCTGCACAACAACATCTACCATGATCTCCTCATTCTCAGTCAAGCCCTCATGTGAAGCTTGTCCAGCCTTTTCTAGTATCTCCTCGTCAGTCTCTACCTTAGACTTAGGATCACTAATTTGTGTCACTCTCACCTCATCTCAGGTGTTAGCCGGAGGCATCTCTGGATCATGTGGACTCTCCACTGTCCAGAATACCATGGATATATCAGTGGATTCCAGATGATCAACATCTAATGTACACACTTAAATCAATTGACAAAAAAAATTTGTATGCTCTCTTCTCTTGTCTCTTTTTATTTGTTTAGTTTAACATATATGTTTCTTGTTTGATGTTTTTGTACCTCTATTGTTATGTTGTCATTATTATCGAGAATTTACCATGGTTTGTTACATGGTATACATTAGCCTAGCATGTGGTATTTTAATATCCTCATTTGAATATTGAATTTTTGCAATAGTAATTAGTTATTTTTACTTTATACACTTTTAGTATATTGTATAGTTATATATATATATATATATATATATATATATATATATATATATGTATATATATATATATACATATATATATATATATA
>NC_028645.1:14124692-14138976 GCF_001406875.1 Solanum pennellii | reverse complement strand
ATATACATATATATATATATATACATATATACACATATATATACATACACACACACACACACACACATATATATATATATATATATTGGTAAGATATATGTAATTTCTATCGAATTCTTAAAAGAAAATGACATAGCAACAACCCTTGACATGTTGTTTAGTTATTTGTTTTCCATCATCATCAGTGGAAAAATTGAACTATGAGGGAAATAATAGCACATATAACTTATGTACAAGCTCAAGACTGTTACCAGAATGTAGTCACCTCAGTGAAATCCAAAGAGGATATGTTAATTGAACCCACCATTTATCTAATTTGATATGTTTCAACTCTAAATAATAAAAAGAAAGAGAAACTATTCTATCAAATCCATTCCTAAATGTGATATATATACATATACAAAGAATAAAGAAGAAGCAAATAAGCAAGACAATTAATTATTCTTTTTCAATTTTGTCTTGATAATGAAAATTGTAACAATATCTAATGTACCAATCAATTTTTTTTTAACAAACAAAAAATTCTAAACTAAAAGCAAGTTATAAACCAAGCAACAATTCCACTAAATTGAATTCTTATATATCCTCATTACATAAGGGAGAATTTTGTAGGAGTAGCACATAAGAAACTTTTATGAAAGAATTAAATTTTCAAAACAAAAATTGCAGTATGGGAAAAGTCACATATAATTTGAAAGGCCAAATAATATTAAAATAAATATTAACAAAAGAGAATTCATGAACAATGACTTTGTAAAATACATGTATCTACTTTGATTTCTTCTCTTCAAGGAGTAATTGCCTATTTATTTTCTTTTTCTATTTAGTTTACTCGAATTAATAACATTTTAGCTAATTAAGTAAATATATTTATCATGAATAGTCACTCTGAAATAAATTTAATCTATCATATTAATAATAGTAATATATATATATAATTTAATTTAATTTGACAACTTTAAGAGTATAGTGAATGGTTAAATATCCAAAAGCCTTATAGAAATATTTAACTAATTTATTTAAAACAAAGTACGAGAAAATGACAAAAAAATCTGTAAATAAAATAGTCCTCTAGGAGCTATCTAAAAATAATGTGAAAAACAATAATATTATTAAATAAATCGTATATTTTATAAAATATTTCTTACATTTTTATGTGTTCATATTGGAGTATGGTCATATAGGATTTTCACTATCTAAATGAATTTAGCCTATAATATGTTCATTTGCAACTCTTCGATTTCTTCAGACTTTTTGGAGTAAGAATTTTGTTTTTGTATAGGTGAATAAAAATTTTCATTAATTATAAAATTTAGGGAATTTACAATGATATAATTACCTAAGAAATTAAAGTGTTGTACTTTTAATTCTACATTACATAAATAAAATATGACTATTAAATTGAATTTACTATTTAATTAGATTTTAATTTGATATAAGGATAAATGATAATCAAACTATGAAATTTGTAGATTTCCACTTTTAGTATAATATAATATAATATGATAAGATTATTTTATAAATTTTGTGATACAAAATTCCCGCGCTAAGCGCGAATTACTTGTAACGACCCGAACCGTTGTTATATAGGAAGGGCAAAAGGGAGCGAAAAATTGGGACCCTAACCCACTACAGCAGGACAGGTGGAGCTGGTACGGTGGCGCTACAGCGGCAACTTACCCCGCTAGAGATGGATCGATGACGCAGAATTTGAATTTTGAAAATCCTTATTTTCCATCTTTCCAAAAATAACCTATAGGTCCTTAATTACCCTAGAAATCCCATAAAAGTTATTATAAGCTTGGGACAGAAAGAGACGGAGCTTTCTAGCATGGGGGTGATGGAATCTTGTGAAATCTTGGCCAAATTCATCGTGGCAAATCTAGAGAAGCTGAAAAAGACAACAAAATCCCTATAAATGCATGGCTCCCAGGTAGGTTAGGGTTTTTACGAATTGTAGTTATAAATTCGTTCTTATCGTGTAATATTGAAATTAATAATAAGAGATATATGTGGACCTTCATGTACCAAGTAAATTACATGGAAGAAGTTATAGGTTTGCAACATGCCTTGGGTTAGTGCTTGATGTAGCAAATTGATGATTGATCAATTGTTCTTAGTTATTGATTGAGTATAATTCCTTCATCAAACAAGGGTATCCAGTAGAAGATCATAAATATCAGTCTAAGCTAAGTTTGACCTATTGAAGTAGTAAGTTGATGAATTGTAACAATTTAGGTTTAAAAACCCTAATGACGAAGCCTAAAGAAGTAAGGTTGAGTTTGATCTTTTGCGTAATTAAGAATAAGAATGGAAATTCATAGATGATGGTTGTGACTTCATGATTGTGTGGTGTATGAATGTTCTTTCATCATTATTATACTTGTAAGTTTATGAATGTTGCAAAATTGATCATGTTGTTGAAATTGAGATAGATGAATAATAGAGCCATGAAATCATGATGTCAATATGTAATCTTGATGATGTATTTGGGTTTGTGATTTTGGTGTATTTGAGGAGATTAAAGTGTCACGTTCCGGCAAACTAACTTGGATCGGATTGCCACATTCTGGCATAAATATTGGATCAGATTGCTATATTTCGACATAAATATTGGATCAATTTTCCACGTAACGGCACAAATATGGGATCGTATTGCCACATTCCGACAAGATAACTGCATCGGGTACCATGCAGGTGCACTAACAATTTGAATTTGGGTTTCGTGAGTGGACAAACTACTTGTTATAAGTTGCAGCGATATACATGTTATATTTTTTTTATTGTAATGTGTATACACTTGTGATGTTTGCGTTCTTACCTAATGATGACAAGGTTTAGGTGGAATGTGTCTCTATGAGAGGGTGGGATGTTGTGTGGATATTTTACGAGGTGTACTTATTGGGAACGTGTGAGATGAAGTGTTGAATGTAACATGAGAATGAGGTAAGGAGAAATTTTATGGCTTGGGCTCGATAAGGTGGCAATACTTTATGAGAGGGATAAGATTGGTTGGTGGAAAAAGGGTGTTAGCAGTGATTGGGATTATCTAATGTGGTTAGCAATGTTTGGGTTATGAATTAATATAACTAGAAGTGTTATCACTGGGGCAAGAAAATTGTTAGTAGTTAGGGTATTTTTAAAAGTTGTGGGTGTTATAAGAAAGGGGCAAGAGTGCAGAAAGGAGTGGTACTTGCATGATCCTATTCTTCTTTTATTATATTAAGGGGTGGGGCATCGGGTGACCAATGATGCGTACCAGTACGTGTGGTTTTACTGATATTAATGTTGATATGTCTTTTGACTTAGTCTAAAAGGAGGATTGGTTATGTTTCATTAGGTGAAGACGAAAAATTCCTCCAACAGCTTCGACTCTTCTTTCCGCATGGTAGGAGTTGTGTTCTATTATTATTTATTGACAAGATTGTAGTCTTAGTGGATCTTGTACATGTTATACTAGATCCTTGGGGTTGTTAAATTACGTTACAAGTTTAACAAAGAGTGTACTTAAAATGTGTTATTTATCAAATCTCCTTAACTTGTTCGCTTTTTTTAATTTTCGTATGTTTCTCTATTGAGATATGATGAATCTCCTACTTAGGTGTTGGAGATTTTGAACAAAAGTTTGACTTTTGGCCCTTATATAACAATTGAGTTCTAGTCCATTTGGCGAAGTTAATTTCTCTCGCCAAACCACTCGGCGATCCGCCAAGCAGTCTATTTTCTCGCCTTTTCTTTAAAATCTTCAATTTTCTGGGGTGAGATCGGCGGTTTGTATCGAGATCGTCCATCAGGTTGGCAATGCGCCAATAGGATTTTCGAGTTCGCAGAGGTTTATAGGATCTACAATACTCTTGCATTGAGCCAAACGATGGAATTCAGTTGGACTCTCCGACTTGATTAGCGTCTTGCGAAACGGACACTCTGCTCGCCAACTTTGAATTTTCTATACTTTCCTCATTTTGACATTCAACTATAACACACAATTATTTGTAAAAGTAAATTCTAAGTTATGACCTTGGGTTGCCTCCCAAGAAGCGCCTTATTTAACGTCGAGGCTTGACGTAGATCCTGCCTCACTCATTCATGTTGGAGTTAAGCCTAGCGTCACTAGGTAACACCAATTTGTCGTTTGGGTGGAGCTGAGGCATGACAAACATCATGAGTGATCTGATGTGGTGAATTGATCTAAAGTGAGATCCAATTATTTGATTTAGTGCTTCAATATTCTCTCTGATTGCGTCCCTCCCTCGATCTTGAGCGGTGATATTTTTTAGAATGATTTGAAGCGTGTCCTCAACATGACTTTCTCATTTTCTCTAGAGTTTTTCCTCATGTGGGAAGGTATATACTTCCCTTTGTGATTACATTGGTGTTCACCTCAGATATTTTGATGGTCAAGCGAGTCAGTTGAGACACCGGTGCAAATATTATGAAGTTAATCTCGACTTCTTGATCTGCCTCAGTAGGATTCCCACCCACTCCCACTGTCATGCTTAGAGGATCTACTCACACAAACATAAAACACAAAAGAAAAATAAAAATAAAAGAAAAAATAGTAGAAACTACATTACGAAGAGCTAAAAACTATAAATAACTATATTTTCACGTGGCCCCACTTGCCAGCAGCAGAACCATTTGATGCTTCAATACTGTGTATCTTTTATATTTCATGATCAATGAGAGTAACCTACAATTTGAATTTGTACGAATCAATGCTTGTAAAGTAACCCAACCAGGGTTGGGGTCGTGTCCCAAGGGAGTGTTAGTGAAAGTAGTAGCTACTTAGAATTTCGTTCTAAATAGTGATAGTGATAGTTCAAGACATTTTCTAGTATTGAAACAAAACAAATTTAATTTATGATATCAAACTGTCAAATATCAAGAAGGGATTTTGTCAAAAGTAGTAAAATAGAAAAAATAAAGGACAAAACAAGTATGGGAGAGAGTTCTTGGTGTGTGACCGCAATACAGTTTGAGACAAACTAATGGGTTCATGCTTTAGATAGTAAAATTCGCAAGATAATAGTGAATAGGCTAAGCTTTAGGTTAAAGTAAATTGCCTCAAAGGAAACTCACCCCATATAAAATGGGTTCCTCTCGAGCACCACTAGTCCAAACTAACTAGCCGACGCCTTACCCACACACTAACCTTTCGGTATAGGGTGATTGGATATGGGACTAGGGCTCACCCTCTCGGGTTGAACCTCGTGTCAAGCCACTGTTTAGGCCATCGGTCTAGTGGTCTTGATTTCGCGACCTCCCTCTCAAGCAAGATGAAAACACAATGGTGGTTTTGTATTTGAAACTACAAACCCATTAAATTAAATCACAACTACTAGGTGTAATCACCATTAAAATGCATCTAATCCTATAACCAAGCGGTAATAATATCAATGCATATTTGCTAAATCACACCCAAGAATGGGGTTTTTTAGCTACACATCAAGCGATAATCAAATATACTTAAAATGATAAAGGAATCAAATGACTTTAAGATATTAAACCAAAAAAATGTCAAAGGAAGGTAAATGGAGACCCACTTCCAAGATTGGAAGGAGAACTTCTTTCTTCAAGCGTCCACAATACCCTCTCCAAACATGGGAGAAAACTTAAGAACAATGTTCTAAAATAAAATATTAAGTGTGTAGTGTTTCACACTCTCCAATCTCTTCAAAAACACTTTCTAAATAATATAAGAGTTTAGTATTTATAGGCTTCAAATATAGTGTTGGCGGATCCATTTGGCGTGGTTAATGTGATTCAGCGAGTAATTTGACAATTCACGCTTTGTTTGATTCATCGCTGTTTGTGCCTTGCCTTTTGGTCCATGCATGTTGTAACGTTGGGTGGAATAACTATGCTTCGGAGGACTATCCATCGAAAAGTCAATTTCTTCTTTTCATCGTCTTTTGATCCACTTCCTTTGGGCTCGCTTGTTGTAATAGAAGGCGGAACTCGGCTATACAGCGTATTGCCAAATGTGTTTGGTGATGCGCACTTTGGATCTTCAGTTCTTTTCTTCCATTTTGTGCCTAAGTGTCTTTGCTCTTACCAAATCTTGAAATATCTTAAACTCATCAGTTTTTATGAGATATCAAGATAAAATGCACAATAGAGGATATTATTTGCATTCAAATAAGGCCCTAGATGAGTCCAATTTGAGGACTCATCACCAGTCAGCACTAGAAAGGCCCTCTGGGGTAGCCAAGTGAACCTTCTCCTATTTTGCAGGATCAAAAATGGTATCCCGCAACCACTTCAGATCCATCTCCCTGAGTTTAGCGTCGTACTACAAGATAGGGACCTCAGGCACCTCCAGCATCTAATTAATAATAGTGGCGTTCAAGGGAACGTCGACTCCCATAACACGAATGACCGGGTAAGGTTCATCCCAATACGGTGGGCAAAATGTCATATAACTCTCTGACCCAGGTCGAACCGGCATCTGGGGGAACCTGTGTCAACGGGAGCCACCCAAACTCCTTCACCTGATTAATATCAGCGCCCTTTCGCAACAGAACCCATTAGTGCGATAATCATAATCCCTCTCCTAACTAACGACATCAGGAAAATGGATGAAAGGTGAATTATCGTCGTTTTTTACTAGCCATTTGAGTGAGCCTATGAGAAATAAGATAAGTTAGGACAATATAGAACATGTAGGGAAGCCTTAAATGAAAATAGAAAATTTCCCGTAAAAAAGATCCAAGCTACTGGTTTGGGCCATCCCGCTGCAGGGGCCATCATCCCGCTATAACGAGATGATGCACGCCGCTGTAGCGGCCTTCATCTGGGATGGAGTATGGCGTCTTCCATCCAGAAATCCTCTTTTTATCAGCTTTTCAGTTGATCAGAGTATATTAACTACTTTAGAACACAAATTAACAAGTGATTTCACCAAGTAAGCATTAATTATAGTCAAAAATTCGAGTTCATGACAAGATGAATTTTCAACTTCCCCCACCCATTTCCTATCGATTTGCCCATGTTTTTTTAGAATCCTTATTCATGGAACGTTTAAACGTTGGGGACATAAGGGAAGTAACCATACTATGATTTTCTAATGCATCTAGCAACCTAATTCAATTTTAAAAATAACTATTCCAAAACCGTCAGATTTGATCAGTTAGTTAGCATTCAATCCTTTTTAACGAAGCATGGAAGTAATAAGAGCAAAAAATGAGAAACATAACTTAGTTCCAACTTTTACATGAGAATGAATTGAGAGATTGAAGGTTTTTTTTTGGAAGAAATAAGGGGAAAATGGGGAATATTTTCCCCTTTGACCTACTTAGTGTTGCCCGATCTCCCATTGCATCGGCACCACTACAATGGAGGAGCTACCTATCTAGCGGGCAGAACTTGAGGAAAACTTGGAGTTGGAAGTGGACCTACATGTGTTGCTTGATAAACTACCCTAGCGTGGAAGACTAGTGCTCCTTAAAATAGTGCATTTTGACCCCTCTATTCTAGCGCGTGCCTACCGTTTTAAAGTTTTGAATTATTAGAGGTTGCAAACTTTCATTGTTCCATATAAGAGTTGTTTCGCTAGTAAGGAGCATCCTGAAGTGAGAGTGCGTGATGACCTAGTCTAAGTTGTTCGGAACGAACTAGAGATAAATTTGTATTTATTGTAACCACTCAAACCGTCATTATTTAGGTAGGTTAAAAAGGTGTGAAAATCAGGACCCTGTCCCGCTATAGTGCGACAGATGCCTCTTGTTTGGGGGAACTGCAACAGAAACTTACCTCACTAAGGGGGGGATCAGCGAGGCAAAATCCAAATTTTGAGGAAATCCTTAGTTTTTAATATTTTTAGAAATAAGATATAGATTGTTAATTACCCTAGAAACCCTAGAAAAGTTATTCTATGTTGAGAAGGAACTTTCCAGGATGGGGGATGACGGAATCTTGCGAAATCATGGAAAATTCAACGTAGAAATCCAAAAAAAAGAAATATACATAAAAACTCCATCCAATTTGTTGAAGACCATGTAGGTTAGGGTTTTTATGAATTGAGTAATTGTAAATTCGTTCTTATCTTGTAATATGAAATTCATAATAAGCGATATGTGTGGACCTTCGTGCACCAAGTTAACTCCATTGAAAAAGTTATAAGTTTGCAACGTGCCTGGGGTTAGTGCTTGATGTAGAAAATTTATTATTGATCAAGTGTTATTAGTGATTTATTGAGTATAATCCCTTCATTAATCAAGGGTATCTGATAGAAGAGAATAAACGTCGGTCTATGATAAATTTAACCCATCGAAATAGTAAGTTGATGAATTTTAACAATTTTGGTTTAAAAACCCCAATGATGAACCATGAAGAAGAAGTCGAATTGAGTTTGACCTGTTGCGTAATTAAGAATAGTATAGGAAATTCGTAGAGGGTTGTTGTGACTTCATTATTGTGTGATGTATGCATGTTCGTGTTTCATTTGACACTTGTATTTATATTAATGTTGCAATATTGATCATGTTGTTTAAATTGAGATAGATGGATAATATAACCATAAAATCATGATGTAAATATGTGTTCTTGATGATATACTTTGGATTATGATGGTGGTGTGTTGATGGGGATTAAATTGTCACGTTCTGACAAGCTAACTTGGATCAGATGCCACGTTCCAACATAAATATTGGATTGGATTGCCACATTCCAACATAAATATTGGATCAGGTTTCCACGTTCTGGAACAACTAAGCGATTGGATTGCCACATTCTAACAGTTTGAGTTTTGGTTCCGAGAGAGGACCAACTACTTGTGATAAGTTGCAATAAAAAGCATGTTATATTTTGGTATTGTGATGTGCATACACTTGTGATAATTGTCTTCTTTCTATATGACGACAGTGTGTAGGTGAAACTATGTGTCGGTATGTGAGAGTGTTGTGTTGTGTGGATATTTAATTAGGTGTACTTGTTGGGAACGAGTGATTTGAAGTGTTGAATGTAACGTTAGATTGAGGTAAGGAAAACTTTATGATTTTGGGTAGATAAGGTGGCGATACTTTGAGAGAGTGACAAGATTGATTGGTGGAAAAAAGATGTTAGCGGTGGTTGGGATTATCTAATGTAGTTAGCATGTTAGTCTATGACTTAATATAACTAGAAGTGTTAGCACTTGGGGAAGAAAATGGTTAGTAGTTAGGGTATCGTTACAAGTTTAGGGTGTTATAAGGAAGGGGCAAGGGTGCAGAAGGAGTAGTACTTGCATGATCCTATTATTCTTTCATATATTATGGGGTGGGCGTCGAGTGACCGATTATTCCTACTAGTACGTGTAGTTGTACTGATAATACTCTTGCTATATATTTTTTAGATATTTTTTAGATAGTCTGGATGAAAGATTGGTGATTTTTCATTAGGTGAGGACTGAGAATTTCTCCAGACGCTTCAACTCTTCTTTCCGCAGGGTATGAGCTGTGTTAATTATTATTTATTTACCATATCCCGATGGTTAATAAATTACTTTACAAGTTTAACAGAGAATGTACTTAAAAAGTATTATTTATTAACTCTCCTTAACTTCTTTTTTGTCTTCTTTAATTTCCGCATGTTTTTCTATTAGGATATGAGGGTGCTCCTACTTAGATGTTAGATGGGGTGCCTGACGGCCCGGTGGGTTGGGTCGTGATATTATTTTACTAGTAGTAAAAACATATATATGTATATATATATATATGTATATATACATATATATATATACATATATATATATAGATATATATATATATAACTATGGTCGATTTTGTTGATTAAAAATGAGTGAAGTATCAAAACCACACCTAATCTATCTCATTTTTTATGCTTTATAGCTAAACTATTGAGAGCTTGAGTTTCATACCTAAAGTATCACTTTTTAGTTTGAGAAAGACACCTTAGTGGTGTGTGTAATGCACTATCTATTTTATTTGAAAAAACCTTGGCACAAGACATTTTACATAGATAAAATATTCCATCTTAACAAAAATAAGAAATTATTTCTATTAATTAAAAATTATAGATTAAAGCAATAATATGCATACAATTTTTTTTTAAAGAGTAAAATTTCCACCTCAGTCCACCACCTCCTCCACGTACACCCCCCTCCCCCCGCACAGTCCCCCATCCTTTTTTAAAAAAAAATTCTTTTCTAAAATATTTTTAAAAAAAGTCGTACTTCACTCTCTGAACCCAAAAGAAACCACCCACTACCCCCCCCCAACACACACACACAAAAAATTGAGATTATATTTTTTTTAAAAAAAATAATTTTACAGCATCCTATTTATCCCTCTGCTCCTATTTTTATTTTTACTTTTATATTTTTTTCATTTTGTGTTAGATATGTACGTTCATATAAATTAAGAAAAAATTTATACTAGTTTATCGAATATTATTTAAATAAATAAAGGAAAAAATATTCATTACCTACTAAACTTGAAGCCTTTTATTCGGTGTACACCTAAACTATATTCTATTTGAATTACACCCTCAAACTTGTTTATTCCACCATAGCGTACATCCTTTTAGTCCATTCCTCCTATTGTGACTACACGCGGGTCATCTGGAAAAAGTGGTGATGATGTGGATTTCCACTTGGATAAATAATAGCCACCTAGATATATTAAAATGGCACAAAATAAATATCATATTCCAACAACTCCTCCACCTCTCCCACCTCATCTCCGCCTATCACCTCTCGCCCCACTTTGCCAGAACCACTGTCCACCTTCGTCAAGCAAAAAATCGTATCCACGGCTGGCATCCACTCCCCACCTCCACCATTAAAGTCCATGGATTTCCAATCCCAAAATTACGAAACTCCACCTCCAAACCCAAATTCAATCACCAAATTCCCTTCTCAATTGATGACCCAATTACTTCTCTTTGACAAAAACTATCCAGAAATTACAGAAGAGTAATTGTAATTTACGACTCTTTAATAGCTTGGGTTATTTAAGATACTCCTTTTATACCAAATGTTGAGTGATTAGAAATTGGGTTGGAGAAAAGAGAGGAAAAAATCATATGGGTGATGAATATTTTGGTCAATATTTTACAAAATGGAGATTTTACATTTTTTTTATCATTGTAGCTTTATGACGTGGTAAAAAATCACTCTCTCACGCGCCTAGTAGAGTGTTAGTTCAATTTCTACGCCAGGTGGACAGAAAAAGTGCACGTGTTGGATGAATAAATAAATTTAGGGGGGGTGGGGGGCAGTGGAAAGTAAAAAATATTTTTGATCTATACACACACACACACACACACACACACACACACACACACACACACACACACACACACACACACACAACACAAAATGAGAACAAAAACTTTGAAGCGGAGTGAGTGTATTGTCTAGGTTGAATTGTTTGTCCATATAGAGTGTGATGTGATGATTTTTTAAAAATAAAAGAGAGAGTGTATTACACACCATAATGAAATGGTATAAAAGAGAGGTGTATTTCTCAAACTAATAAGTGATAGTTTAGATATGAAACTCACACTCTGAATAGCTTATATATGAACCTAAAAAAAGAGTAATTTAAATGTATTTTTGACATTTATCTCATTAAAAAACTAAAAAGTTAAATTTTGGCCTACTCAAAATTGGAGGGCCCATCAGCTAAAAAGAAGTAAATAAACTAGATTAATTACGGAAATTCCACCTTTTAGTTTACTTATTACCATCATCCCCTATAAGTTCTATAAATTTCCAAAATCCTTCATTTTATCGCATCACCATAATATATCTCACGCATCAATTAATATATCTCGTATATCATATTAGTGTTTCATGTATCACATGTACCTCACGCATCAGATTAGTATATCTCACACATCATATTAGTGTATCTTGCACATCAAATCAATGTATCTCGTGCATTAAATAAGTGTATCATATATAAAATGTACCTCGCACATCGGATTAGTGTATTTCGTGCATCAAATTAGTGTGTCTCGCGCATCAAATTAATGTATCTCGCACAGTAGATTAATGTATCAGCGCATCAAATATGTAATTACAAACTTTTATGGAATAAATTTATAATTTTACCTAAGCAGTATGTGACTTCTGTAATTTTCCAAAATAAATAAAAATAAAATAGAAGCTAAAAAGTAAAAGAAGCAGATCTATCTAGAAAATTTACTAATTAATAAGTTATAGACAAACGAATACCTTTCATTATTGTACATGTACGATGGCCCATCAGCTAAAAAAGTAATTAAATAAAGAATAAAATAAAAGCTATAAGAAGCAGATCTATCTAGAAGGAGATCAAAATACTTTCTCTTTTAGTAGCTAAACATAAAAGTGAGCTGCTCTTTCGATCGTCACCGACCCAAGCCTCCATAATCGCTTGCTAGAGGAGTCTGCTATCCTCACCGGCCAGAGCCTCCATCATCGCTTGCTAGAGGAGTCTGCTATCGTCTCCGGCCAGAGCCTCCATCATCGCTGACCAGAGACTCCATCGTCACTAGCCATAACCTCCATCATTGCCGGCATACCTGGTGTTTCTCAGAGCTCTAGCCATGGTTGTAAGTCCTCCCCTTTCATTTTCTTTATTTTTTCGAGCTATATATCTTATGTTGATTCTCTCCGATTTGTCAATTTTCTAGATGTATGTGTGTAGTTGTGAAGTTTCATGGGCTGATGACTTCTCTTCTTTGGATTTATCATCACCTTAACTCTGAGTTTTTATTTCATCTCAATTTGTTCTTCTAATAAATGTTTTAGGACCTCTTATTTTTTTATCTATTAAAATTTTAACATTGTCTTGATGTTTAGGCCTATTCATGTGAAAATAGAATGTATCGATGTTGTGACTTTTTTTCTTTCAGAAATTCTGCCCTCTTCTATGTCTTATTGGGATGAATTTTTTAATTATCTGTATATTTTCTCCACTAACTTGTGCAGATTTATAAGTTAATTTTGAATTTTACTTTGAGGCATTAGATTATTAAGGATCCAGGTTTAAAGCAGCAACACAGTGTCCAACTTAGAGAATGTTAATAATGAAAAAGTCAAGTTGAAGACCCCACTTGTGGTATGCCATTATTGTTGCTTTATTTTCTTAGTTAGTCAATTTCTAAGGCGTGTCACTGTCGAGATCACACTAGATATTGTTTTTTAAGTAAATCATAGATGTCCATTATGAAGAGGAGAAGAAGTATTGTATACTAAACTTGAGAAATTGTTAATAGGATCTTTTAGATTATTATGGCAAGGGTTGTCCTAGTTTGTTGAAGAGGATGGTGGTGTGCAGGTACATCCTGTCACATCTTATCTATTTCTATTGAACAACTTGTCGCCCATAAGAAATTTAGTGTCAAGTAAACATCCAACATGGTTGTAATACATGATATTATGTAGAGTGTTGTAGTGTGGATCAGAATCTGGGGATCCATTTAGTTTTTCTTAGGACACATTTGGTGTATGAGATGGGATAGATGAGAATATACCATGGATAACCTATTCCATTTCTATATGGAACAATTTATCCCATAATTTTAGGACATCTCATAGGATTGCATTCTCTTATTCCACCAACCAAATGCACAATAAAAAAATCCGACATTATATCCCATGAATTTTCTATTCCATCATGCATGCTAAATGATTCATTATACCTTAGTTACTCAGCCATATCTTTGGTACTCCTCAAAAGCATGTTATTTTTTAGTGATTTGAATGTCCTTAATTATAGAGGAAAATACAATGACGTAGATTACCTTGTAAAAATGGGGTTTTCCAAGGTTTTTTGTTTTTTTATTTCAGTTAGTATTAGTGCCTACAAGATTATATTAGTGAATCTAATTGTAGAACATATGGTTAGCTTGCTAGGATTGGTTCTCATCAACCATGTTGTTTCTTACGGGTTCAAAACACATTAGATGTTGTGATTAGTCACCTCTAAAAACTTTTTTAAATTGATTCTTGTCACGACCCAAAACCGAGCCGCGACTGGCACCCACACTTACCCTCATATGTGAGCGAACCAACCAATCTAAACCCTAACATTTCAGTTTAATATCAACAGAAAGTAATGCGGAAGACTTAAACTCATTAATAAAACCAATTCAATAACTTCTTAAATTCAACATCTATTATTCCCCAAAATCTGGAAGTCATCACCGCAAGAACATCTATGATCAAGTTACTAAACTAAGAGTATTCTAAGAAGCTAAAATAACAAAAGCTAGTCCATGCCGGAACTTCAAGGCATCAAGACATGAGGAAGAAGATCCAGTCCAAGCTAGAAGCATTAGCTCACCCTGAAATCCG
>NC_028645.1:14119438-14119946 GCF_001406875.1 Solanum pennellii | reverse complement strand
GCCCTAAGAAGGACACTGAATCTAGTCAAAACTCACACTTAGAAAATTTGGCATAAAGCTTTTTCTCCCTCAACATTCCCAACACAATTCTCAAATGCTCCTCATGTTCCTTCTTACTCTTGGAGTATATCAGTATATCATCAATAAATACGATCACAAAGAGATCCAGATATGGCTTAAAAATCCCGTTCATCAAGCTCATGAAAGCAGCAGGGGCATTCGTTAGTCCAAAGGACATTACCAAGAATTCATAATGCCCATACCTGGTTCGAAAAGCAGTCTTTGGCACATCTGCTGCCCGTATTTTCAATTGATGATAACCAGACCTCAAGTCAATCTTAGAGAAGACACAAGCACCTTGTAACTGATCGAACAAATCATCAATGCGAGGAAGAGGATACCTGTTCTTAATAGTTATCTTGTTCAACTACCGGTAGTCTACGCACATCCGCAAACTCCCATCCTTCTTCTTCACAAACAAAACAGGAGCACCCCAAGGGGATGCACT
>NC_028645.1:14087597-14114032 GCF_001406875.1 Solanum pennellii | reverse complement strand
AAGTTCAGAGAGTCGATTTCAGTACCCAAATTTCAGAAGTCTAAGTGTTCTGGAACGAGACACCTGCGACGGTCCGTCGTGCCCACGACGGTTCGTCCTGCAGGTCCGTCGCCAAGTTCAGAGAGTCGATTTCAGTACCCAAATTTCAGAAGTCTAAGTCTTTTGGAACGAGACCCCCCCGACGGTCCGTCGTGGGTTCCGTCGTCTCAGCCAGTTTTTCCAGAAATAAAATCTGCTGCTCAAAACGACTAAACAGGTCGTTACAATTCTTTAGTTAGTTACTTTGTATATACCTTATACATAGACACAGACTACACTACATGTGGACTTATGAAAAGACATAATAGGTTGAATATTGCTATCATAGTAAGAACGAATCATCTGGATATTTCTTTGAAAGGAAATTTTTATGAGATTGGGTCATAACCGTTTCATAGAAAAGATTGACTCATTGAATCTTTTCTATTTCTTTTCACCTAAATTAATGATTCTATTATTGACAACAATTATTTCTCTTGTTTATTTTTTTCTAGAGATTTCTGGAAATGAAATACGACATACTATTTCTACTAAGGTATGTTTTCGAGCATGTATTGACAATCCTAATTTTTACAACCATTCCTCCCATTTTTCTGTCCCTCATAAGCTTCTCCTATTTAACAACATGAAGCTTTCTATGTTTGGCATTCCCCTCCCAGAAGAACTGATTCCTTAAATGCATGTCATGGTAGATTTTAATTTAAGCTCACTGTTTTGTGGATATTATGTAGATCATTGCAGTATTTCTAATTTTTTTTAATTATTTCTTGAATATTGTCTGTGCATGATAACTTATAGGATGGGTCAAATTTGGCATTGCTGAGACTTAAGCACTCTGAAGTAGATATATCTTTCATAAGTTTGGGAATGTTTTACATTTATTTCTTTAAAGAACGATACTTGTTTTATTCAGCTTGTATTTGCTTGTGGTTTTCACCTTTTCTTTAAATTCGTCATCGGGTTCACTTGATGTTTTTCTACCTGTGTAGTAATATCAATACTTTGTGGATACAAAGATTGTTCTTGATTTCGTGAAATTCCTTCAAATCTAACTGTGTGAGCCAATGCATAATTTTTTATCCATATTTTTTCATTAAATGACGAGAAATGTTAAGACACACACTGCCCATTTATTATTTTTAATTTGTACAATGTTCACTATAAAATAAATAGTACATTCTGGAAAGTTGAGGATATCTATGTATCATATAATAATTATAGTTTTAATAAAATATTAAATTAGGGAAACCTATTTAAATGAAAATTGTAATAGTGTTGCTACTACTTAAAATATTAACAGATGCTTGTGATTAGTGACCATATTTCATCCCTAAAAGCTTTAGTTTTAGTGAAGATCTCATTAAGACAATTATATGTTTGTCATAAAGATATGCCCTTTAGTGACAACTGTGATTGTTAGTAATTATGATATTGGGTAGTGTTTACTTTAATTTTTGGGTAATAGAATGATATGATTCTTTTCAACTCCAAAATTGTACAAACATAGTTGTCACTAATTTATACATTTAGCGACAAAAGAATTTGTATGTATGAGACAACTATTATTGATGAAATAATATTTTCTTTTTACAAAATAAATATAATATTAGAGACAAATGATGTCATCACGAATTAAACTAATTTTTCAGTGACAAATCAATTTTGATGGCTTCTTTACTGACCAAAACATACAATTATCTACAAAATTTTATAATTTCTTTGACGAAAAAGTCCGTCATAAATACTTTGCATTTGTGGACAAAAAAAATCTCCATACCTGATGCAATACTATTTAGTGACGAAACACTAAGGAGGCTTTTTATACATTTATTGACCCATGCTTTAGGGACGAAAGGCTGACGAATTATTTTTCATCAAAAAAGTTTTCTTTTGATGAAATATAAGTTCTTGGGCTTAATCCCTAGCGGGTGCTACCCCTCTTGAGCCTCTGCTCCTTCATCATTCTCTACCCCTTCCTTAGCCACATCCACTCGATATGGGCTCCTCTGTTGTCTCATTCTTAGAAACTATTTGCTTGACATCAATTTTTCTCATGTTGACCATTTGTAAATCGAAGAGTTGAAGAGATTAGATATCAATTTGGATCACCATATTTCAATCGGAATCAAGTTATAACTCGTAGGGAGAAAAAGATAGAGAGAATTCCTAATGTTTTGTAGACTCTCGAAGAAAAGTATAAACATCTCTGTTCTATTTTTGCAGAACTCTATTAGAATCATTTTATTACAACGAGATCAACATAGCTAGGGCACTGATACCAACTTTGTCACGACCCAAACCATCGTGATTGACACCCACACTAACCCTCCGGTAGGTGAACAATTACTATAACCCAACTATACGATACTAGCCAAAAGATAACTATTTAAATATGTAAAAAAAGTGTTCAAATAATAAATTAAAAGCCTAGTTCTCATAACTCAGTAATTTATCAAAAAGAATAAAAAATTCAACCCCTAGAACATGAAAGTCATTGTACCGAAAATTCTAACTAAATAAGGTGATGCAACTACTAAACATGTACAGAGTTTATAAGGTCTAAGTATGAATGATATGGACTAAGACCCTAGATGAGTCAATAGTAGCCTGAACGAACTGACTCATCCTTGAACTCAACAAGTCAGAGATTTCCTAGGTGAGGTCTCCCAATTTAACCGTCTGAATATTCCTTAAAGGTAAATGCATCTAATTTTCACAGAATATTGGGTCTTCGATCCCTTTCCTTAAAAAAGGAACTATAAAATCCCATCTTTTTACCACTGAAGTCATTTTAAAAAGACTCAAAAATCCCTTAGAGAAGAAATTGTTTTAAATAAGTCATATAGGAATAAAGATTCATAACTCAATAAGCAAAAAAACTTCAAATTTCAAACTAACCAAAAAACATATGAATAATACTAATGATAAATAATTAACAAAATAAATCTTTGAGAAACAAATACAATCACAAAAAACTTTTTATTTGCAAAACAATTTACAGCCCCGTTGACTCCCTTGTTCCAACACACTTCAAAAATAGTGTCATTACCATTGTGAGTTTTTACAATTTTTACCTTCTTTACTGACCATATATTAATGCAAATATCAATTAATTTCCATGTCTTCACCATTTGGACAAAATGAAGCAGATTAAAAAATTTCCCTGGATTAAAAATGGAAGAGAGCCTACTTAGTAAAAAATAAAACATTAGCCAAGAGCAATACAATTAAAATTATTCTCACTCACCTCCCCTCACATCCGCACCCAAATGAAAGGAATATTATATAGGTTATGGCTATTCAATTGAATATGAGTAAACAAAGCACATAATACTTGAGAGTGTATGTGATAGTTTAA
Source organism: Solanum pennellii (assembly GCF_001406875.1). Classification (NCBI taxonomy): domain Eukaryota; kingdom Viridiplantae; phylum Streptophyta; class Magnoliopsida; order Solanales; family Solanaceae; genus Solanum; species Solanum pennellii. The sequence continues at coordinate 14,110,635 of NC_028645.1, read as the reverse complement.
AAATATAATATTATTAAGAGTGACTATTTTTTTTTTCCTGTGTCCAAGTGTACATAATGAGATCATATCCCTTACCTGTGTCCATTCAAGCTGCGAAAAAGACGCCCTCGTTCATTATCCCATAGCTTCATGGTAGAGTCAGATGAAGCACTACACAGATACGCAATAGAACAAAACAAATAAGCTAAAAGAAATAAAAGGTTAGGTGTAATACATTAAATTAGCTCACACCAAAAATCCATTTCTTGGATGGCTAAAGTGAAATTGTATCTCTCTGGATTAGATTACCCGTAGGGGGATTACGGGTGAGATTGAAATCATTCCATATACATTACAAAGAAAACAATGATAGCATTGAAGAATAGTAGTGATACATGTAAACACAATAAAGACAATTAACATAAACTTTTGTGTCTAAAATAACACAATGTTCGTAAATGAAAAGCGTACTATCTCTTATGATCACTTGTTAAAGGTTTATAATATTGCTTATGTTGTTGTGTCCTCAAAGATTGATCGTATCACAAAGAAAAGAAAAGTATTGAACCATTGGATGAAATGAATTACTTGTGGAAACCATTAAACAAATTCGTAACCGAAGACACCTTAGACAATTTCAAAGTTCCAGTTCCAAAGTTCATTTCTAGTTCTCCACTAATCAATCTGATGATTATGAAAATGAGGATGACAATGATAATCATGAAGAAGAAGAAGATGAGAGCGTCACTTCGCCAAAAGTTAAGGAACACAAAGTTAGAAAAAAAAATGTTCTACAATAAACTGTATGTTGTTAAAGCTATGGAAGTTCCATCAAGTAGTAGTAATAATCATACTAACAAAGGAAAATGAAAAAAGGGATAACGTGAAAGAAAGAAAAAAAGAAACAAATAGTCCTCTTCCTCCTTCTCCTCTTGTTGTCCGTCGTGGTGATGGTGTAGTGGTGGAGCTTGAACAAATATTAATGCAACACAAGTTCAAGTTACTACTGAGACAACATAAGGTACAAGAAGTGGTTGTACAAAAGCATTGGATGAACTCTTTCATTCACTACTCTTTTACTACCACTACTTGTACCTCTTTCTTTCTCAATAGTAATTTGAACTTATTCAAAATTAATATTTTTTCCTTCACCACCACCATCACTATCACCACTGAAGATAACAAGAGTAGGTGGAGGACAAAGACTATTTTTTACTTTTTTCTTTCTTCCATGTCGCCCCTTTTTTCCTTCTCCTTCGTCTATATTCTTATTAATACTACTTGATGGTGCTTTTATATCTTGAACAACATTTAATTTTTGAAGAAAATTTTGTTTGGTCACTTTGTGTTCCTTAACTTTTGGCAAAGGGACATATGCATTGTCTTCATCATCATCATCATTGTTGCATCATTTAGTAATCATCAAAATTGAATAGTGGAATACTAATGATGAACTTTGGAATTGTGTAAGGTGTCACCTTTTGTTACCAATTTGTTCGGTGGTTCCCATAAGTCATTCATCTCATCGAATGATTCAATAGTTTTCCTTTTTTTTAAAAAAAATATTATGATTCTTTGAGGACTCAACAGAATAAGCAATATTCTTAACCTACAACAAGCGATCAAAAGAGTTAGTAAACTTTTTATTGACGAATTTAGTATAATTTTAGACGCAGAGATTTATGCTAATTGCATTTGTTGTGTATACATGTATCACTAGTAGTCTTCAATGATTCCACTGTCCACTTTGTAATTTATGAAATGATTTCAATCTGACCCATAATCTTCCAGCGAGTAAAATAACAGAGAGATACAATTTCACTTTAGTTGTCCATCGAATGGATTTTTGGTGTGTGTTGATTTAATGCATTATACCTAACATTTTATTTCTTTTAGCTTATTGGTTTTGTTTTATTGTCTATTATGTAGTGCTTCATTTGACTCTACTGTGAGTTTATGGGATATTGAACAAGGATTCTTCTTCGCAGCTTTAACGGACACATGTAACAGATGTGAAGTCATTATGTCTTCTTGGGCATATGAGATAAAAATAGGGACTCTTAATAAAATCATACTTTTTACTCATATTCAATTGAACTATCAATAACCTATATATCTACACTCCTTTTTTTTTGGGTGGATGTGAAGCGAGGGGAGTGAGAATAAGTTAATTGTATCATTCTTGTCGAATGTTTTATTTTTGTTTCTCTTCCGTTTTGAATCCAAGGAAGTTGGTTACTATATTTCATTTAGTCCGAACGGTGATACATAGAAAGTGGTTTATTGGATAAATGCATGAATATATGATTAGTGAAGGAGGGTAAAACTTTAAAACTTACAATGGATATTACTATATTTCTGAAGTATGTTGGAACAAGGTAGAAACTTGTTTTAGAAACAAAAATATCTGTGTGTTTGATACTCGATTGTAGAGGTTGAAGAATAACTTAAAAGGTGTTGGAACAGAGAGGCGGAAATTTTACAATTGGAGAAACTCCACATTCTAGAAATGCAGATTGTAGATAAGTTTTTTTATTTTGTCATCGGTGTTCGATTCACCCACATTGTCAATTCCTTGCTTGAAATGGAGCCCAAAAACGTAAACGATCGTTAGCTTTGCAAAAAACTTATACTGGATTATAGTGTGGGAATTGTAATATAGGGATTCAAAAAATCATACTTGAGTTTCTTTTTGTTTTTAATATTAGGTTCATGCATATCGTTTCATCATTTTTTGCGGAAAACATCTACATGCATGTAAATAATCTCTTTTTGAGAAGTACAATGTTTGTACCTTCAACTTGATATTCTACCTTAGGTTTTTCTCAAAATTACCAAAATATCATTTTTTTCATTATTGTGTTAGAATTATAATAAATGGATTTATGCACTTATTTGGACATATGGTGTAAGAATTTTATTTGGTATCAATCTTTCCTTCCTTGTTTTTAGGGGTGTTCAAAACTGAATAGTAACCGATAATACAACCAAAACGTTGGATTATGGCTTATTGGTATTGAGTTATCGAATAAATGGTTGGAGAATTGATTAAAATATTATAATTAATGGCTTATCGATGTGGTGAAAGATTATTCAATTTCCTTATTGGATAAACCGTTAACCCATTAAAACTTATCATATTTACATTTTTATTCTAGATATATTAGCCTCATCTAATATTTTACCATAATATATAACAGTAGGGTGATTTACCCGTGTTACGCGTGGGCATAAATAATCTTTCTAAGCTTTTGACCAACCTTTCCAATAATAGACTGTTATTAAAAAAAATTAGTAGGTTTTAACAACCTTTCAAAAGAAATTAATTGATTCGAAATTATCACATTGTTGAAGAATTTTAAATACCTATTGAATGATTAAAATTATCTTGATATTCAATCATTTTTACATTTTACATTATTTATCATAATATATATTTGAGGATATCATTGTCATGTTTAAATTAAGTGATGTGTTTACAAGCGACTGAACAAAAATTTTTTCTATTTTTTTTTGTACAAGAAAAATATAGATTTGATGATTTTATTGTAATAATAACTCCTCGTCAAAAATAAATTACATAAAAGTTTCGATAATTAAAATTAGTTGTAAATAAGTTAAGAACGTTAAAAATGTGAACCACAACAACATAAATAATTTTTTTTTAGAGATAATCTACTTTTTGAATATGATCTGGTACTAAATGGTATGGGAACAAAGAGGGATTTTGGTGAGATACGAGAGGTACGGTTTTGATAAAATATAAAAAGCATTTTGACACACTTGCATAACCTGTTTTGATTTGTCATTTTTTGAGTGGGTGTCGACGTGTAGGTTGTCCCAAAGGCCTAATTAAAGGGATTTCACCACATTTATTAACCAAATATAGTTATATATTAGGTCAACATTCACCACTTTTAGATATTGTTACTATAACAAAATTTATAGAAGAGGAAATAAATGTGAAACAAGAAAATAACATTGTTTACCTTTTTAGAAATTCATTCGTCATTAAACTGCTGCTTTGAAGGCCCTTCTAGGTGCTTCATCAATGCAACTTTACGATTTTTTTAGAAATATGTATGTATAGTTATTGTATTATGAAAGTACAAGTAGATTAAAATGTTGGGTTTTTAAATATATATTCTCGAACATTAAAAAATTAAAAATGAGTCAAACCTAGATAACCAAATGCCAGCAATGACTTGTGACATAAAGGACAACAAATCTATGTTAATAGACATATCTTTTGTACTTAAGATATTACTTTTATTTAGAGAATTTTTTGTTTCATATTTTTCAAATTAAACTTGAGGAAAATAGTCATAACTAACACCAAAAATATATAGTAGAGCTGAATGAGTAGGAAAAAAAAGAAAAACATTAAAGGATGAAAGCTTGGTCCAAATGAGATCACATACATACTAAACGAAAAATAATCAATACATTTTTGAGGAGATAAAAAAAACAACGATAAAAAACATACATTAAAGAGAGTAAACTATGAGATATCTAATGATGATAAAAAATCATTCTAACCATAAAAGTTCTTATGTTATAGAATAACATATCTTGAAAAATTGACTAACACTTCAATAAACATTCAATTCTTAAAGTACTCATAATATCAAGTGGTAATACTTAGTAAATATAGATAACAACATCATAAAAAGATATAGGCATGCATAGCTTTTAACTCTACAAGATTTTGTAAAGAACATAAATCTCATCCTTCTATGTGAAGAAATGAAGTTGTTGATGAACAAATAGAGATTTGTAAGTTTTTTTTATATTAACTTGAACAATTTCAGTAGAGAAAACTTGCTTGAATACTCAAGATTAATATTTGTTATTTAAATGTACTAACAAATACTTATAACAATAATTTTGCAGAAACATAAATAACAAAATTTTAAGCATGTACTAAAAAAGAGTAATTAATAATATAAGAATAAATTAATGACTGTGAAAACATACCACGATCTATAAAAATAGAATGAAACATAATGGTAAAGATCGTGCCCACTGAATGCACAGCGTCCCATTAAGGAAATTATTCCCCTATAGTACCGAGATTTAAAGGAATATATCCTCTCAGGAAAGAGCAATTTTATTCACCAGTGTATTGATACAAAAAATGGTGTCAATGAGTCAATCAACATGAGCAAATCACACAATTATTTAATTTTCCAGAAGAAACAGAAGAAATTCAAATTTTTGTTGTTTTAAAAAGAGAGGAAATTCCCCTATTTATAGAAAACGAAAGGTAGTGTGAACAAATTCTTAATGTGTCTTATCGGACAAGTCACAATCTTTCATAAAAGTCACAACTTTTCATAAATGTCGCAACTCTTCATAAAAGTCACAACTCTTCGTAAAAGTAAAAAAATTTCATTGAAGTCCAATGTTAGTTTTAGAAATAAAATAAATTAAAATGGAATCTTGGTTTGTGTGGCGCCATGTTGGAGAGTCTAGGAACTTGGCATACAACATCTAATCCTCAAGTTTTGGACATTGTCCTCCAAGTAAACAAAAATATCATCGATGAAGACAATCACAAAAGAATCATGGTATGATCGAAGCACCTCAATCATCAACTCCATGAATGTTGCAGGGGTGTTAGTCAACCCAAAAGACATTACTAGTAATTCATTATGTCCATACCGAATCCGAAAAGTTGATTTAGGGATATGATAAGCCCTAATCTTAAACTGATGATACCCGTACCTCAAATCAATATTGGAGAACAAAGATGCTCTCTATAGATGATCAAGTAAGTCCTCATTACAAATAAGGGGATGATAATTCTTCACCATTACTTTGTTCAACTATCTGTAATCAATACATATCCTTCTAATCCCTTCCTTTTGTCTTCACAAAAAAGATTATGGAACCTGATCTCCTTATAACGTCGTCAAAAACACTTTATCCAATACTAAGCGTCAATTGTCATTAATCTGTATATAACCCAACCAAGGGTTGGGATGGTTCCTAAAGGAAGGGGTTTTGAGAATGATTCAGTGAAACACAAATTAACCCATGCTAGTCATAGCTACAATAAATTATCGACTAACAACATGATAAATCAAAGGGGGTGACACAAGTGTCGACTAGCAATGGTGGTTTGCATAGTCAAATTAACAACTAAAAACAACAAATAAAGACAAACTAATGGGGAAACAAGATTCTTGGGATGTGATCAGAATATGAGATAAAAGACATTGTAGGGTAATTGCTATTGATAATACATCGCTGAATATTTGTATCTAGGCTAGACTTTAGTGGGGTAAATTTTCTCTCGAGCAACTTACCCTGAATCAACGTTGTTTCTCTCGAACACTTAATTGCAGCACTTAAGCACGAACTCTGTCTTAGACAAATTACTCTCTCAAGCTGAAAGTGTGGGGGAGGGACTAAGATTTACCGTCTCTCAAGTTGAACCCATGACGACCGAATAACCACCGACTATCAATTTAGTAGTCTTAGTCTTAAAAAATCTTTCTCTAGCAAGCCAAAAACACTAAGATAAAATCGTATTCTCAACTACAATCTGATTAAGTTCAAACCCAACTAGTAAATGAAATCACATTTAAATAGTGAATATACTAACAATAAGCAACACCCAACAATATATGTAACCCATATTAAGAAAATCACACCCCAAGAATTTTGGTTATACCTAGTCATAGAGAAAAGGAACAAAATGATACAAAATTGATATAACATCAACTAGTTATGATTTATGTTCACTTCAAACGAGTCTAGGATGAAGAATTTTCAACATCCACTACGAATTGCTTCAAGTTGAGGACCTTTAATTATCCAAGGTTCAAGAATAGAGTTTCCCAAAAGATCTTAAAACTCAATATAGTATCTAAGTCTTAAAAACATTTTTCAAAACTACAAAACTCTATCTATGTTTAGAATAATAATGAGTATTTAATGTTTTCAAAAAGTTGTACCACGAAGGACCACTCGACAGAGTTAGTTGGGATCACGATCAACTCGGTGATCCACTTTTTGGTGTATTCATCGTTGTCTTGTTGTAGCCTTCATCATCATTCCATTTTGGATCATTTGGCGACATAGTATTTCTTCGCAGAACTGCTTGGTGACACGCCAATTGTTCCTCTTTAACGCAGATTTGATCCTTTCCTTTAAGGATCAACTCACTGGAACTTTCGGTGAGGATAGGACCCTTTAGCAATTCGCTAAAGGTGTTCGCCAATCCTTAGGTCCTCATCTCTTCGATCTTTCAGCTGCATTTGTTCCTTTTTGCTCGATTGTGTCCATGTCTTTGTCTTCAATTCGAAATACCTAAAACTCAAGGTATTTCATCAATTTTTAAAACAAGTTATGCATTCGAGGACACTAAATATATCAAAATATAGATCTAAATGAGTCCAAATCGTGGACTCTTAAACACCCCAACTTAAACTTTTGCTTTTCATCAAATAAAACTCAAGTTCAGCATTCAAAAAGGATGTCTCAAACAGTGCTACACAAGAATCAATCATGAATACACCAACAAGACTCAACTTACTTATGCAAGGATCAATTGTTCATTGAAAGTCCAAGTTGTTACATGCCATTATCAAAGATTTTCAAGTTCACGATTCTTGGTTCAAAATGAAAGTTCAAGCTCAACAACAGTGATCAATTTAAATGACCTCACATAAAAAAGATTCCATTCATACACAATGGTTCACAAGTTAAAGTTCTGGAATCTATTTCAAAGCTCACACTCAAAGATGAACACAATACATGAATTAACCCATAGTTTTGCCCGTATATTCAAATCAACCTTCTTTTCAGCTCTCTCATGATGAAAAAGGTATTTTGATGGCTTGTAAGGCGTCTGAGTGAAAAGGTATTGTTATTTAGGCTTAGTGACTTTTATCCTTATGAAATACGATGCCTTTATCCTTCCTTCACCTCTTTCTTTTGTGCTCATAAGTCATCCAACTATTCACTTTCCATGGATTGTTTAGAAAACTCCATTACTTTTTGTATTTCAAAGCTTTATTCCATGAATCTCTCTTTTTCATTCTTTTCTTCACTTTTTCTCTTTCCTTCTCTTTCTTTTGTATGGAGGAGTTGAATTTTCTCAATATCATGGGTTAAAAGAGACTTTTTTGCACTTCTTGACTTGTCTTCCCTTTTCACCACACCCCAACTTAGCCTTTTGGCCTAAGTTGGATATTCAATCGACAACAAATCCATAGGATTATAGGTAGTATATTAGGAAAGTTCAAATTTTCATCAAGTTTCTTCTAAACAAAGTTGAGGCTCAAGGGGTATTCAAAAGAGATTCGCACTCTCACAATGTAAGCCACAAAAGAGGTATATGTCAACTTAGTTCACACTCTTTAAACGGTACCTAAGATCATATCGTGAGTTCACATCACTTAGTCAACCATAATAACAGAGCATTTCTAAGTGTCATCATGAATGGTTCATGATGTACCGTGATTTCATGGTACTTTCAATGGTTTTTTCCTTAAGTTTAGTGTGTGTCTAGGACTTTTTGTATTAGTTTTAATGTATTTTTCTCTTTGTTTGCAGGAAATCTGTCCAGGATGAAAACAATGAAGAATTATGCTGAAATTGCAGAAGTGACGACCTACGGAGCCATCGACGGTCCGTAGGTGGCCACCGTCATATTAAGAAAATGCTACTGACGGAAGATCGGGAAATTCTGACTACGTATGGAGCTACGGAGGCTCTCGACGGACCGTCACCTCCATGACGGACCGTACTGCACATCCGTCATCATTAACAGAAAGTAGCTCCAGTACACGACTTGAAAAGATTCAAAGTGTGGAGAAACAGAAGCCATCGACGCACCATCGTGCTCTCAATGGACCGTCATCCTTGTTCGTCGATGGTAACAGTAAGTGGAGAAGAAAAAAGCTAAAATAATCGAAGTGTGGAACGACGGGGGGCCTCGACGGTCCGTCGTGGACTCGACGGTCCGTCGGTCCAGTCATCGACTCAGACACTTTTTTTGGGCAGATTTTCCTTAAATAGATTTCCTTTTTATGTTAGGACTTCTTTATTATAAATATTGGTAAAAAGCTCATTTTTGGGGTTAGACTCTTGGGTATTTTTCAGTTTTATTATTTTAGTTGTTGAACTTGTGATTTTGAGAAATTATTCTATTTTTCTTAAATCGTTTGTTGCAAAAGTATTGATTAATTCAAGCAATTTTCTGGATTTTCTTCAATCTCATCAAAGAAAGTACATGAATTCTTATCAAACTAATATAAATTGTGTGATTATTAACATGGGTAACTAAATCCATAGCTAGGGTTGTGGGAACCATGGGTAATTAACAAGGTAAAAACTAGCTAAGCGAACAATTCTAGAATAGTTTCTTGCATGTATTGATAATTCATTCATTTAGAAGTCTTTTTACCGAGTGCACACGTTAGAACTCACCTTGTTGATACTTGCAGGACCAAGGAGGTAGATAATCAAAAACAATTATCAATTTAGATTTTGTATATACTATCTAATAGGCTAGTGTCGATTGGTGTGAAGTAACAACTAAGCCATACATCGATTATGATGCTTAATATGACGTAAAGGTAAGATTTAGTAAAGCACACACACGTAGCCAGACCAAGGTGCGGAGTGAAATTCCCTAGTTGCCAGACCAAGGAATTAGGGATACATAACTTACCACTTTGCATGCAAGATACTAGGAAAGGATTGTTATAGCTAGAATTACCGCATTATAAACCTTTGTGGAACACTTAAGCCCTAGTTACTTTCATTACTTGATAAAAATCATTTCTTTGAATTTGTCACTTGTTTACTTAGACGTAGATAATTACATTCATTACTTAAAACCCCCCTTTTGTTACTTGTTTTCAGAAAGGACTTGACTAAATAGAAGTAATAGTAGGTTACAGTTAAGTCTAAATTATTTTCCTCGTGGGATCGACCCCAACCTCATAGTTGGGTTCTTTACTTGATACGATCGCTTATACTTATTTTCGAGAAGTAAATTTGAACGTATCAGTTCACTGTAAGCTCATCACATAAGGAATTGACAGCAAAGTCAAAGAAGACTCCACATTTTCGCAAGTGTGCAATATTCATAGCAAGAAACTCAATTTGATAATTTGTCTAATCAGAACTGGATGCAAGTTCACATATTGTCTAAGCAACTTCATTTGTCCTCGTTGTAGTCGCGCATTTATGCTCATTTGATGGAAAACACTATCCAAGTTTGATCAAACCGAGACTCAAATTTGCCTAAGAACAACCACATTCAAGTACATACAGTAGGTGGTGGAAAGCGGAGAATTTTTTCGATGGTTCAAATTATTTGCAATTTAAAACATAAGGACCCACAAACTCAAACATCGGCAAAAAGTAGTTTAAGAAACCATTTTAAACAGAACAACCCAAATATATACATAAAACACGAGTCAGAATAGCCGCAAAAGGTGAGCCTCACCCCACCATATATAAAAAGTATTTGTCCTAAAATGCAAATGAGATAAAAAAAAATATCCAACAAGTAAGATAAGTTAAGACAGAGAGGGAGGTAAAGAGGGAATCCTTTCTAAGCAGTCACTATATCTGTCGGGGTATCAGTGCCTTGTGCATCAGCCTGGACTTGGGCAAAACTCCCAGAGTCTTGTTAGATGTACCAGTTGGGCTAGGGGCAGTAAAAGGTGCACGTGACATGGATGGCTGCACAACAACATCTACCATGATCTCCTCATTCCCAGTTAGGCCCTCATGTGCAGCTTCTCCAACCTTCTCTTGTATCTCCTCGCTAGTCTCTACCTCAGACTGAGGATCACCAGTTTCTGTCACTCTCACCTCATCTCCGGTGTTAGCCGGAGGCAACTCTGGCTCATCTGGGATCTCCATCGTCCCCAAGACCATGGTAATATCAGTGGATTTCAGTTGATCCACATCTAATGTACTCACTTAAATCAATTGAAAAAAAATCGAAAAAATCTCTATGCTCTCTTCTCTTTCTCTTTTTATTTAATTAGTTTAACATTTATACTTCTTGTTTGTTCTTATTGTACCTCTATTGTTATGTTGTCATTATTGTTGAGAATTTATGATGGTTTGTTACTTTCAATACATTAGCCTAGCGTGTGGTATTTTAATATCCTCATTTGAATATTGAATTTGTCCAATAATAATTATTTTTTTTTACTTTATGCACTTTTAGTCAATTTTATAGTTGATGATATATTTTTTATTGGGAAGATATATGTAGTTTCTATCGAATTCTTAAAAAAAAAAGAACAACAACCTTCGACATACACAGTGAAAACTTATGTACAAGTTCAAGACCGTTACCAGAATGCAATCACCTCAGTGAAATTCAAAGATGATATGTTGATCGAACCCACTATTAATATAATTCTTTATGTTTCAACTTTAAATAATAGAAAGAAAGAATAATCATTCTATCAAGTCCACTCTTAAAGGTGATATATATACAAATGCAAAGAATAAAAAATAAGTAAATAAGAAAGATAATTAATTATTCTTTTTTCAATCTTTTCTTGTTAATAAAAATTGTAACAAAATTTAATGTAGCAATAAATATATTTATTAACACACAAAAAATTCTTAACTAAAATCAAGTTATAAACAAAGCAACAATTCAACTATATCGAATTCTTATGTATCGTCATGACTGCATAAGGGAGAGTTTTGTAGGATTAGCACATAAGAAACAATTCTGAAATATTTAAATTTTTAAGACAAAAATTGCAGTATATGAAAAGTCACTTAGAAATTTTAAAGGTCAAATAATGTTAAAATAACTATAAAAAATATATTTCATGAACAATAACTTTGTTAGATACATATAATACTTTGATTTCTTCTCTTCAAGGAGTAATTTCCTATTTGTTTTGTTTTTCTATTTAGTTTACTAAGGTTTATAACATGTTTAGCTAATAAGTAAATGTATTTATCATGAGTAGTCACTTTGAAATATATTTATTGTATCATATTAGTGATATGATAAGATTTTTACTTATATTTTAATATGATGTAGAGACAAATCAAAATGGTAATCCAACTTTGAAATTAATATCTTCCCACTTTTAATAATAGATACATAAAATTTAGTTTGAAAGTATTAAGAGTATAGTGAATGGTTAAATGTTCAAATGCCCTAAGGACATATTTAACTAATTAATTTAAAAAAATACGAGAAAATAACAAAAACAAAATCTGAAGGAAAAATAGTCTTCTAGGAGCTAACTAAAAATATTTAAAAAAAAATAACATTGTTAAATAAATCATATATTTTATAAAAATATTTCTTATTTTTTATGTGCCCATATTGGAGTATGTCCATATAGGCTTTTTACTATCTACATGAATTTGGCCTATAATATGTATTGAGTTCATTGCAACCCTTTGATTTCTTCTGACTTTTTGGAGTAAGAAAGAAATTTTTTTTTATAGGTGAATAAAATGTGCATTAATTAATAAAAAATTACGAAATTCACAATGATATAATTAACTATGAAATTAAAGGGTTGGACTTTTAATTCTACATTACATAAATAAAATTTAACTATTAAATTGAATTTACTGTTAAATTAGATTTTAATTTAACATATTAAAAAATGGTAATTAAACTTTGAAGTTTGGAGCTTCTCACTTTTATTATAGTATAATATAATATTATATGATTATTTTATAAATATCATGACATAATTCCCGTGTTAACCACGAATAATTTATAACGACCCAATCCATAATTTAGGAAGGACAAAAAGGAGAGAAAAGATGGGACTCTATCCCGCTACAGCGGGACAGGTGCCACTGGCACAGTGGCGCTGCAGCGGCAACTTACCCCCGCTAAAGCGGGATCGGCGAGGCAAAATTTGAATTTTGAGGAAACTCTTATTTTTCTATCTTTTCAAAAATAACCTATAGGTCTTTAATTACCCTAGAAACCCTATAAAAGTTATTCTAAGCTTAGTAAAGAAGGAGAAGCAACATTCTAGCATGGGGTGGCTGAATCTTGCAAAATATTCGCCAAATTCACAGTAGCGAATCGTGAAAAGCTGAAAAAGACATCAATCTCCCTGTAATTGGATGGCGCCCAGGTAGGTTAGAGTTTTTATGCATTGAGTAGTTGTAAATCCGTGCTTATTGTGTAATATATGAAACTAATAATAATAGATATGTGTTGACCTTCGTGCACCAAGTAAATTACATTGGAAAAGTCGTAGATTTGCAACATGTCTGGGTTAGTGCTTGATGTAGAAAATTAATGATTCATAAATTGTTCTTAGTTATTAGCAAATTAATGATTCATCAATTTTTCTTAGTTATTAATTGAGTAGAATTCCTTCATTAAACAAGGGTATCCGGTAAGAGTGAATAATTGTCGGTCTATGTTAAGTTTAACCTATCGAAGTATTAAGTTGATTAATTTTAACTATTTAGGTTTAAAAATCCTAATGATGAACCCTGAAGAACGTGTAGGGTTGAGTTTGGTCTTTCGATATTAAGAATAGGATGAGAAATTCGTAGATGGTGGTTATGACTTCATGATTGTGTGATGTATGCATGTTCTTGCTTCATTATGATACTTGTAACTATATGAATGTTGCAATATTGATCATGTCGTTGAAATTGAGACAGATAAATATTATAGCCATGAAATTATGATGTCAATGTGTGATCATGATGATGGACTTCCGATTGAGATTATGGTGTGTCGATGGGGATTAAATTGTGACGTTTCGGCAAGCTAACTTGGATCGGATTGCCACGTTCCGACATAAATATTGGATGGTAATTCAACGTTTCAGCAGATATATTGGATTGAGTTGCCACGTTCCGGCATAACTATGGGATCAGATTGCCATATTCCGGCAAGATAACTAGATCGGGTATCATGCCAGTGCACTAACAGTTTGAGTTTTGCTTCCGTGAGAGGGAAAACTACTTGTGATAAGTTGTAGTGAAAAACATGTTATATTTTTTATTGTGATATGTATACACATTTGATGATTGTGTTCTTGCCAAATGATGACAAGGTGTAGGTAGAACTATGTGTCGGTATGTGAGGTTAGGGTGTTCTGTGGATATTTTATGAGGTGTACATGTAGGGAACGAGTTATTTGAAGTGTAGAATGTAGCTTGAGATTGAGGTAAGTAGAAAATTTATGGCTTGGGGTATATAAGGTGGCGATACTTTATGAGAGCGATAAGATTGGTTGGTGGAAAAAGGATGTTATCGGTGGTTGAATTATCTAATGTGGTTAGCAATGTTTATGCTATGACTTAATAGAACTAGAAGTGTTAGCAATTGGGCAAGAAAATGGTTAGTAGTTAGGGTATTTTTACAAGTTGAGCGTATATAAGAAAGGGGCAAGAGAGGAGAAATGAGTTGTACTTGAATGATCCTGTTATTTTTCTCTTATAATATGTGGTGGGCGTTGGGTGACCGATGATGCTTACCAGTACGTGTGGTTGTACTGATACTACACTTGCTATGTCTTTTTGACATAGTCTGGATGGAGGATTGGTGATGTTTCATTAGGTGAACACGAAGAAATCCTCTCGAAGCTTCGACTCTTCCTATCGCATGGTGGGTTCTATTCTTATTTATTGACAAGATTGTACTCTTAGTGGCTCTTGTACATGTTAAACTACATCCTTGGGGTTGTTATTGACTTTACAAGTTTAACAAAGGTTGTACTTAAAAATTGTTATTTATTAAATCTGCTTAACTTATTTTCCATCTTCTTTAATTTCCGTATGTTTCTCTATTGGGATTTGAGAGTTCTTCTACTTAGTTATTAGAGTGTGTTCCCACACGCGCTGGTGGGTTGGGTCATGAAAAATTGTTATCAGAGCCTAGATTATCGATCTCCCTATACAAGAACAAAATGTGAACTGGAATTTTGTTGATTTATGTGTTGACGTCCACATTTAATCTACAAGAGGAAAGGAAGCATTATAGGAAGTCGTTCTACTTCTTTACTCCTTTTGTGCGAAGTATCGCTTGTGGTATGAGTTGAGTCAAATTGGTATCTGCCGATTCTAGTTTAGATCTTGACGATGTGGACTGACGTCGTGGATACGATCAAGAACACAAAGAAGTCAATTAGAACTGGAAGGTTCCAATTGGTATCTATCCCTAGGGCTATAAAGAGCATAGATGGACATTAAAGAATTGTCGTAATTGGAGAATTGTGAATGTGTGTTCCTTGCTACTAGAATAAATTTGAAATATGTGCCTTGTTGTTTAAAATTAACTATACAGTGCATTCTTGTTGAAATTATATATATTGTAAATTTCTCGCCAAATGAATTAATTGTGTATGTGGAAGTATTATTGGATGGCATAAATTAATCATTGAATTGTTAGAATTGTGCAAGTTTTAATTTCTGGGTGTATGTTGGGGATGTGAAGATTGTGTTGTCGAGTTCCTCTTCCGTTTAAGAAACCGAACCTCGCATATCCTAATTGGATAAACTTAGAAGCCCCATGGGATGGTGGAAATCAGGTCGGAAAAATACTAGAAAGTGAAAAATTGTCCTAGAAAATTATTGGGAAGGTTCTGGTCCCGTTCGAGCCGGTGTAGTGGGATTCTTTGCGCTGGTGTGATGTCGCAACAACACGATTATCACACTAAAGCGGGACAGCCGGAGGGAGAACCTTAACATGAATTTTCCTGTTCTTCCCTATTTTCAAATGTCAACCCCGAATATCCAAACCAATCCCTGCAACTTCCAAAGCAGTGTTTAACAACACTATTAACAAAATGGATTAAGAATTAAACAATAGGTTGCTTCACACAGCCATAAATAAGCACCATCTGCTACTAAACTTAGATGTCATAAAATTCATATCTGAGAAGGGACAAAGGAGAGGGAATTAAAATACTCTCTGACAAAGAGATGGTGGTGTCAAAATTTAAATCCTCTAGGGGAACTAGGGCGGTCTCGACCTCCCTAAGCTCCAAAAACTAAACATAGTCCTCCTTCTCCGCTATGGGCAATTCCTGCCATAGAGCGAAATAGGTAAAAATAGTGCTCACCGCCTTTTAGAGCAGAACCATCATATGATCCCTCGTTAGGTTCTTATTCCTCTACTGATGCAACTAGCAACAGAGGAATTCTACCTCCATGGCAGTGGTGGGTGGAACTGGGGTAAAGTTGGAATAGGCGTCCCCCATCTTCTTCCACACCGTCTCCAGATCCATCTCAACCTGTGCTGTAACGTTGGGCTGAATAACTCTGCTTCCTGGAACTATTCGGTGAAAGACAAACTATTTATTTTCATCACCTTTTGATCGTCTTTCTTCAGGGCTAGTTTGCGTAAGGCAGAACTCTAATATATGGCGTATCACCGAATGCATTTGGCGATGCACATTTTGCATCGTCAGTTCTTTTCTTCCAATTTTCTTACAAGACTCAAACTACTCATGCATAGCTCAATTGTATACTCAAAGATACAAGTTGCGGCACACCATTACCAATGATTCTTGAGCTCACAATAATTGCTACTATTGCAAGTTCAAGCTCAACAAAAGTATCAACATGCCCTTGCATAAAGATTGATTCCATTTTCACACACGCAAATTTATCAATTAAAGATCAAGATTCTGATACAATGTTCACACTCACAAACAGGAACACAATTCATGTTTTCATCCATAGGTTTGCCCTTATTTTCTAATTGACCTTCGGTTTGGTTCACTCAAGATAAAAAAAGGTCTTTCTTAGGCTTGTAATGGGGCTGAGTGCAAAGATATGGTCATTTGAGCTAAAAGACTTTTCTCCAATGAGCTGTGAATTCGTTAAGCTATCCCCTATCTTCCTTTATTAATCCTTGGTCAAGTGCTTCTCGATCATCTTTTATTTCCTTCATTGATTGCTTTGAAACCCGATTTCTTTACATTTCGAGCTCTTATTTCACGAGGTTTTCTTTTCTCTTTTTTTTTCTTTCTTTTCTTCTTCCTTTTTTTTTTTGTATGGAGGGTTTCCATTTCTTTGTATCAACATAGGTTTGCGAGACTTATTTTGCACTTATTGGCTTCTTCTTTCCCTTCTCAAAATACCCCCAACTTAGGCTTTTAGCCTATGCTGGCTATTTGCTTATATCATATCTCAAAAAGGGTTATAGGTAGTGTTTTCATGTAAGATTTAGTTTTCATCAAGGTTTTCCCAAGGAAAAGGTAAGGGTCAAAGGGTGTTAAAAAAAGTTTCACACACTCATGGGTAGGCCACAAAAGAGGTATAGGTCAAACTTGACCTACACTTTTAATAATTGCCTAAGATCATGTCAATAGGATATATTTCTAAATCAATTAGACTTATCGGGAAAATTCTAGGTTTAGTCATGCAAGTTTCAAGGTAAGATCATCACACAAGGAAGTGACACATAAGTCAAACAAGACAACACACTTTCGCTAGTGCGCAACGGTCATTGCAAAAGAATCAATTTGATAAATGGTTAATCAAAGCGAGATGCAAAGAGTTTACATATTGCGTATGTAAATTCATTAGTTCTCATTGTAGCTGCAGTTCATGTTTGTTCGATTAAGAACACTTTTCAAGTCATCGGTATTGATCGAAACCGAGACTTAAATTTGTATAGGAACAACAACTTTTAACA
Source organism: Solanum pennellii (assembly GCF_001406875.1). Taxonomy (NCBI): domain Eukaryota; kingdom Viridiplantae; phylum Streptophyta; class Magnoliopsida; order Solanales; family Solanaceae; genus Solanum; species Solanum pennellii. The sequence goes on along the minus strand of NC_028645.1, from coordinate 14,093,018 downwards.
AAAGAGGTGGCGAAATTTTCAAAAGAGAAATTTTTTGGAAGGGTCAAAATTATTATGAAATTAGGACCCAAAAGGGAGTCATAAGTTCAAACATTTGCTAAAGCAATTTTAAAAATCTAGTTTAAATAGACAACCCAAAAATATACCAAAACACACAAATATTCATCACAACAAAACATAGTTGGTTCTCACCCCACCATAAACAAGCGTTTGTCCTCAAATGCAAGTATTAGTATAAAAAATATAATAAATGTAAAACAAGGAGGTAAGTGAAGAGAAATCCTATCTATGTATTCTCTCCTCCTCTCCGGGCATCACAACTCTAAGAGGAAACATGTTGTTGGGAATCAATGTCCGTAATGCTCTCATCAATTGTGGTATTTTCAAGTCCATAGTAGCTGCTGCAGCATGTGATGTCTGAATTGCAGGCTCTACCACTATATTGTAACACTTTTAAGAATCCAAGATGAGTCTTAGAGTCTGACATAGATTTCATGAGGTCTAAGTACTGCTTTTAAGTCCATTTTTTATTAATATAGGTCATTTAGGAATTTATAGAACCAAAACATTCAAGAACGTCTATGACGTCCGAAAGTTGGTTCAAAGGGGTACTAGTGTGCCTTAGCCTATTTGACTAGCTTTTAGGAGTCAGAAATATATGAAAATTAGTAAAAAGGTAGATAATAGGTGTTTAAGTTGTTTCATGGTCGAAATTTCTAAGTACAAATCCCAAAGGACCAACCAATGGCCCTTGAGGAGGACCCTTGCAGTTGAGGCAACACTGCTTGAGTTATGTGCATCGACGATGTTGGAGACGGACCATGTGTGGACAAATGGGGCGTAGGTGCTACCGTTATCCCATACTTATACAAAACGGGGAATATCCTTGCCTGCACAGTCTCTAAACTCATCGACGGAGGGCAAGACAAGAGGGGTGTAGGTCCATAGACTCACAGACAGCCCGTCGTCGGTGTTTTGTCTGTGAAAGAGTGATTTTCCTGCACGTTTTAAGGCCAAGTTAAATAATTAATTAAGTGTTTTAGGGTTAGTTAGGTATTAAGGGGAGACTAATTAACTAACTTGAACTCCCATATAAAGGCCCAACCCTCATTAATCTAATTTGAACTCTCAATACAAACTCTTTTCCTTCTGTTTTCTTTCTCTCTCTACTTGAACTCACCATTGAAGAAAAGCTAAGGAAGGGTTTTGGGGGCTGGAAATGGACGAATTCACCATAAATCCTTCATCAAACGTTAAGGTATGGGATCTATTCACCTTTGAAGCTGTTTCCTCAAAAGGTTCCTTCATAATGGATTTCAAAGGTTGAGTTTTCATGTGGGTTTCTTCCAATTATGAAATTGAAGTTATGAATTGAGTTGGTAATGATTTTATAAGGTTTTATTGAATATATTAACATGTATTTTAGCTTGATTGGTGTAATTGTTGAGGTCTTGGTCAAAATTGAGGAACATGATCCTCATCCCCTAACCCTAGGTTGTGATCTTGACCTATATTGTATTGTGATCATTCAATTGACTTGGTTATTAATTAGATTAATATCCTATGGTGTTATTATGAATAAATTAATATGAATTATAGGCCTATCATGCTAGTTCTTGAGATGTGACTTAGGTTATGAATTATATTGTGAAATTAGCCTATGTATCTTGTCTTAAACTATGATCTAGTGTTTAATTGTGTTATAGAGATTCAATTGGCCTTGTTATCTTATTGGTTATATTTGTGTGTTGATGTTACTCCCCTAATTGGGTTTAGTTATGGGTTGATTGTAAGAATTAGATGATGAACTATAAGGAAGACCTTGTTAGTCTTGGATTCTCTTTCCTTACTTCCAATTGTGATTAATTGTGGTTAAGTCATGATGTTATGTTGGGGTATGCCTTGTATTAGGATTGATAGGATGGTATGATGTTGAATTGAAATGTCTTGACTATGTTGTGAGGTTGATTAAGGTGCATCTGTTATAAGGATGGTTATGACTATCAATGTGCATTATTATGATATGAGATGCTAATGTGTTAACCTCACTTATATGAATTGTAATGAAAGGACTTGCACTCATAAAATTCATATTGAGCTATTGATGGTGATGATTATACAAGGGGTAGACCCTATGACCTAACTAAGCTATGATTGATAATTAAAGGCTTAGAGACATTTCAAAAAGGGACTCAAGCTTAGCACCGAGTGAACTAGATTGAGGAGTGTCACTTCACACATAGGGAAGGTAGGAGCACTACATTGCTCTTGAGATTGGAGACTATAATGCCTGGCGCATAAAGAGGGTACCAACTATATCTCCTAGTTCCTGAACTATGTTGCCCCCATAGGAATACTAGATAGTGGATCCACGTAGTTTTTATGTTTCGTGGTTTGGTAATACTGTGGCAAGTAGTCTGCCTTCTTCCGATGTAGGGTTTTATGACACTTGATTCCACACTAGCTCATGTGGTCTATGTAAATTAGGGAAGGATGTTCCAAAAAGGTAAAATTTATTAAAGGACTTGAACTCTAACTAGGATAACCTAAGGGGTCTAGTTTAGTCTAGGTAGGGGTATGGGACTCTACCTAAGAGTTGGACTAGTAAACCTTGATGGGAGTCTTAGGAAGATATTCTTATATGTGTTTATGTTGTGATGATATATGACATGTACTTGATGAACTAGCACATTGTTGATTTTATATGTTGATTTGTTCACTTATGATTATGTGTTGGGTTATATTACTAAAGAGGATGAAATGTATATTTAAGTGTTATATTATGTAAAGTTGGACATTGGTTATGGTTTCTTTTTTGGTCTACTTGATTGAGTTAGGTTATGGGGCTTTGTTTGGTCATTGCACTTGTTGATTTGATAAGGAGTCATGAGTAGTTGTCTTGCTTATTTTGATATTGTTAACTCTTAGTCATGCTTGTGATGTTATTCCTTGCTGATAAGATTGTAGTAATTATGGTTTAAAATATGTTGGGATGTATATTCCTTGTTTGAGTAGTGAGCATGTTTGGTTGGTTAGTATGACTTTCTTAGTTATGCATGAGACCTTTAAACTTGTAAAATGACATGTTTTGACTAAATGTCCCTTTTTAGCATGTTCTGACATTAGATGTGCATATGGTCTCATACTTCGTACATGTGGAGTACTAACCCCATTTTCTTCCCTTTTACCCAACATTTTAGGTTCCGGTAATTGAGGAGTTTGGAAGGCGACATTTTTGATGGCGTGGATGCTTCATTTCATTCAAGTAGGGTAGGTCCTCACCTTTTGATGGCAACGCCACTCTCTAGCTTACGGACTGATTAAAGACTCTTTCATTTCCTTTCTATTCAATTGAGGACTATACTTTTGTATGACCTATATGTGGTCTTGTTGGATTAATGTATGGGCTATGCCTAAATTTGATACATTCTGAATAGATGGAATGAGATGAGACGACGTTTGTGAATATGGTACTTTTTAAATGATAATGTGCAATAAAAGTAGAAGTCTATGTAACCTTCCTATACGAAGGGTCTATGTATATTTGATACGACTATATTATGTGTATGTAGAGGTCTATGTAAACCTCCAAGTAGATGTAATGAAAATTTTTAAATCTTCTGCAATTTCAACCTATGAATGTTATGACATGAATCTAAGAGGCTAGTCTTAGTCCTTTAAAAGGACGATGACGCCGGTTTTCAGCTAGGGGGTAAACCCGGATATGACAAACTTGGTAGCCGAGCATGAGGTTGAATATCGTTGAGTTATTTCTCTCTCTCTACCACGTTTATGTAGGTTTGTATTCATAATTAAGAAGTGCCCCACACTTATGAATAGGAACCTATGTGATGCTTAGGAACCACTCTTTTTTTTGGAAATACTATATCATTCCAGAGTATACTTATGATGTGATTTTACATATAATACTGTTGTTGTGCTTATAGGAAGCATGAAAACTAGAATAAATGCAGTTCGAAGACTTGAAGAGGAAATTGCCAATGCCGGAGCTTCTCCCCGTGGTGAGCAAGTTCCTCCACTTGAAGAAGATGCTAATATTGACCAAGATCCGGCCAATCCTCCACCCTTGACGGGTGGAGATATAAGGGCTTCCCTCATTCAAATGGCTCAAGCCTCCACCGACAAACCCCAAGCTATGACAGCCCAAGCCAACCGGGAGCTTGTCCCCAATCCTCAACAACAAGTCACTACTACAGCTTCCCGTCTAAGGCACTTCACTCGAACGATCCTCCTCTTTTCTATGTGTCTAAGGTTAATGAAGACCCCCAAGAATTTATCGATGAAGTCTCCAAAATACTTTTGTCTATGGGGTTGTCCACGAGTGAGAAGGCTGAGTTGGACACATACCAACTCAAAGATGTGACCCAAAATTGGTATGTGCAATGGAGGGATAATAGGACTCTTCCGAGTGGGCCGGTGACTTGGGAGATCTTCCAGAAAGAATTTCTTGATCATTTCTTTCCTAGGGAAATGAGGTAGGCTAAAGTGGTGGAGTTCGTCAACCTTCGTCAAGGAGGTACGAGTGTTCATGAGTACTCTTTGAAATTCACTAAATTGTCGAAATATTTTCCTTCTTTGGTTTTCGATCATAGAGATGAAATGAGCCACTTTGTGACGAGGGTGTTGGATGATTTGCAAGAGGAGTGTCATTCGGCTATGTTGCATGATAATATGATCATATCTCGTCTTATGGTGCATCCCAAACATGTGGAAGAGGCAAGGGCTAGGAGGAAAAGTAAGGATGTTAAGATAGCAAGATCTTTTGATGGGAGTTTTTCAAAGAATAGTCTTGAGATACTGATACGCTCAAACTTACTTCTCAAATAAGAAGTAAAGAGGTCGTGTCAAGTAAATAACCCAACTAGTAAGGTTGGGATCGTTCCCACGAGAAAAATAGTCTAGACTTAACTTCAACCTGTTATTACTATTGTTTGGTCAATGACTTCCTTGGAAAGTAAAAACAATAAAATGGGGGTTTCTATTTCTAAATGAATGAAAATAACTAACGCAATTGAAAGAGACACTTAACAGCTTTGAATGTTTGATTTTAATCAATTAATCAAAGTAACTAGGGTTTACGTATTCCCCACAGGTTCATAACTTGATAATTCTAACTATAACAATTATTTTCTAGTATCTTGCATGCAAAGTGATAAGTTATGTATTTCTAAATCCTTGGTCCGGCATCTAGAAAATCTCACTCCGCACCTTGGTCCGGCTACGTGTGTTGCTATCCTAACCCTTATCTTTACCTCATATTAAGCATCGTATTCGATATTTGACTAAGTTATTACCTCGTACCAATCAATACTAGCCTATTAGATAGTATACACTAAATCTATGTTGATAATTCTTTTCCTATTATCTACCTCCTTGGTCCGGCAAGTAGCATTAAGGCGA
>NC_028645.1:14080089-14084319 GCF_001406875.1 Solanum pennellii | reverse complement strand
ACTTCACCCTAACACTCACTTTCCATTTACCCCACCCCCAACAAAAAAAAATGCAATTGTCCCCAATGCATAAAAATTTAAATACTAGAGTGATAGGTGAAGCAAACTTGTGGCGCAAAGCCCCGTCGATCAGCAAGCTGGTGGGTCCGGTTCCCCGGAACCCATGTCCTCTGCAATCTGGACACCCTCATTGGTGTCCTCAGCAACAACCGCATCATCAGTAGTGCCTCCTGCTTTCTCCACAGTTCGGGAGCTAGACGCCCCAGCCGCTAACTCTGATGCTCTCATCTGGTGCGCCTCCTCCTCAGCAAGTGATGCTCTCCTCGCAGCCTCCATCTCTCGGCGCTCCTTCTTCCGTGCTCGCGCCTCGTCCTTTGCTCGACCCCTATGCCTCTTGGCATGCTCTCGAGGGGGAGGTGGTGGAATCTCTGAAATGGCAAATAGGGCCGCCAACACTGTGTCTTCAGCAGGCTCAACAGAAGGGGCCTCGGACTCCGGCACCCTAGCCTCTAAGATCGTGTCAATATCTGCGCGAAGGCAGTCGACCGCAGCCTGAAGAGTTGACACATCCACTGGAGGGGCTGGCCGGGCTAGCACCCTCAAATCAAAGGCGTCCAAGCGCTGGTGAACCTCAGCGATCTTCCGCTCTGTAAACTGGACCATTTTCCGCTCTAGGCGCTCTTCGGACTCAGTAATAGACTTCTGCATCCACGGCTGGATATGATGCAGAAGTGTAGCCATTTGCGCCTCTAATTTTTGAACCCTAGCAAGCGGGACCAGTGGCGGTACAGGGACTGTGCGAGAGGAACTCGGGGCAGTGCTACTACCCGGGATAGACTCGACCGGGGTAGTGTCAGTGGACGCCGCCTGTGTAGCTATGCGGACCTGGGCTACCGTATCAGCAAGATCATCCGCAAGTGGGGGCAGCTCTGGACGGGGCCCTCTGCATGGAGCCAACTCATTGGCCTCATCTCTGATGAGGCCGACGTCAACAGTGCCCTGCGGAGTCTTGAGCTGATCTACGTGCCATATAGGCACATCTGCGGACCTGCAGAGAGAAAAGATTATGCACTGGAAAGGGTAAGTAGTAGTGACCTTGAAAGCCCTCTCGTGCATGACTGCCTGTAGAAGCCATGCGAAATCCACCTCGAACCCAGCAATCATCGCCGCCATCAGCACTGCTCGATCCCATGTAACGATATTATCAGCGGCTGTGGGGGAAAGGCAGTGGCGGACAATCAGCCACAAGAACTACGCCGTGAAAGTGAGGTTGGCCTTCTTTATGGCCCCCTTTGGCTCAGTCACCCAGTCGGCACCCTCTCCATCAACTGACAGGTGCAGGGCCATCCACCTCTTGGTGGTCTCTCTCAGCGATGGCTCGCGCAGGAACTGACCATCTTTAACAATCTGCCAGCGGTAGTCAAACTCGGCAGTGAGAGGGGTCCGAGTAGCATCAATACCCTCGCCGTATAGAAACCAGCGGATGGCAGGCAGGGAAATGTCAACCTGCACGCCCCGTACTCGGACCTGCTCCAGTGGGGCCTGTTTGGCGGGGGCAGCCCGCCTATCTATCGGTGATCGGAGAGTCGCTACGTAGGATGCGTAGAACTCCCAGACCATTTCTTCACTGTAACGGCACAACGGACGTGCTGTCCACTCCAGGCGATGCCTGGTGAAGAGATTGTGGATCTCAGGCATCGTCGGGAGACTCCTTGTAAGGACCCTCCGCTCCAAGGTGAGTGTTCGAGTCATCACTCCTTTATCAGTCAGGAACTTGGCGTCGGAGTAGACTTGAAATTGCCCATCGACACACAACCGGTTGGGCTGGTTAGTGGCTGGGGTGGGGGCCTGAGCTGGTGAACCTGATGTGGATTCCGAACTGTCAGCCTCATCAGACGAGGCCGACGCTGCAGCGCTGGTGGGTGCGGGAACCTCAGCAGAGCCGGAGGCTTCCTCCGACCAGGATACTCCTAAGGAGCCAGACGCTCCTTCTTCATTTGTGGCTGACCCAGAGGGTGTGCCGGTCAGTGTGCGCTCCTCATCAGACTGGGAGGCAGTGACTACGCCGGACGCCACCTTTTTGGGTGTAGCTCTGGGAGCACGTGCAGCACGGGAAGGGGTGGAAGTGCCTGGGGGCACGTACTCGGGGTCACGCTCATCATCAGAGCCAATGACCATGCAGGCAGACGGGGCGACAGACTTCGATCGCCCGCTTGCATAGATTCGATCTTGCTTGGGTGCCATAGTAGATAGTACCTGTAAAGGATCAATATTAGTACGAGAAGTGGCAAACAAGACAAGCAAAACCACAAAAAAAATTAAAACAGTATGTCATTTCTATGGTCACAGTGACACACGACGGGCTTGGTGACGGCTCGTCGTGACTATGACGGACCGTCATGGGGTACATCGTGTCTTACTTAGAATATGTATAGATGGAGAACCCTGAAGGAGAGTCTTTGACTACTATGACGGTATGTGCAGGACGGACCGTCACAGGTACGACGGTCCGTCGTAGGTGTCCGTCAGAGGACACTTGGAAAAAAAATGAGAGACCCTTAGGAGAGGGGTCTCTGACCGTCATAACGGTCATGCAGGACAGACCGTCGTGGCTACGACGGTCCGTCACATGTGTCCGTTGTAGGACACTTAGAAAAAGTGAGAGACTCTTAGAAGAGGGGTCTCTGACCGTCATAACAGTCATGCAGGACGGGCCGTCGTAGGCACGACGGTCCGTCACATGTGTCCATTGAAGGACACTTAGAAAAAGTGAGAGACCCTCAGAAAGAGGGTCTCTGACAACCAGAACGGTTGTGCAGGACGGACCGTCGTGGGTATGACGGTCCGTCACATGTGTCCGTTGAAGGACACTTGAAAAAAATGGAAATTGGGGTGTTAGGGCTTTTGGAACGGACCCTATGACGGTCCGTCGTAGGTACGACGGTCCATCATCAGGGTCTCGTTCTGTAGATAAGTGACAGAACTGGTGTATACCATACATCCCCTACGAACCTAAATTGAACTTGTAGTGTTATGGACCTACATTTGTCTAACCCAACTACCTAGGAAACTAGTAATGCGAAAGCACCTATGTCTAGGGTTGTAAACATGGCAATTTCGAACATTTTTAACCTAGGTTAGACAGAATCTTATATAAAAGAAACGAACATATCACGAACAACTAAGCTAATACTAATTAATAAACAAAAATGCAAGATAAATGAGTAGAAATTAGAGACACATACCTTAGAATTGGGGAAACAAAAAGGACAAGTACTCGGTGACCAGGAAGACACCCACAGCAGCAACTCCGACTAGTAGGTTATAACTTGTAGGGATTTGGAGAATGGTGGGGGAACAATGATCGGTTTATAGAGGGAAAGATGGTGGAAGTTGAAAAGAGAGGGAAATGGGAGGAATAATGAAGGAATGGGGTGAAATGAGGGGTTGGGAAGTTTAAATGGTGAAATTTTATAATAAACTCCAACTGGGTCGGGTCGGGTACGCCTCATTAATGACACGACGATTCCCCGACGACGGTCCGTCGCAGTTCTGACGACCCGTCGTTGGTTCCGTCGTGTGTGCCCTAGTTTGAAAATAACAGAAAGACGTACCTGGTACGATGGAGGCATACGACGGTCCGTCGCAGGCGAAACGGTCCGTCCATGTATCCGTCAGTGACTGCTGCAGAGTAATTTTCTGCAGAATTTCCTGGTGATGTGCCTGCAAATTTAAAAACCCATTAGTAGAAAAATGCTACCATTACTAAAAAGACTATAAGTATTGGGTTGCCTCCCAACAAGCGCCTGATTTAATGTCGCGGCACGACTGGGGACATTTGATTACTCAGACTTCATCAAGATGGTATGCCTCTATCACTTCATTCCCCGATGCTTTATGCCCAAAATAGAGTTTTATTCGATCTCTATTCATCTTAATCCGCACTCCCTCATTGGCTTTTAACTCAACTGCTCCATGAGGGAATACTTGGGTAATCAAGTAAGGGCCAGTCCATTTGGACTTGAGCTTGCCCAGAAGACAAGGCGACCCAGAACTGTCTACAAGCACCAAATCCCCAACCCTAAACTCTTGTTTTTCATTTTTTTGTTCATTCTCCTTCTTCATCTTTTCTTTGTGGGATATGGCGGATACCGATTGGATCTCACCACTCTGCCTCATAGTCCTACACACGTTGAAGGTCGCTTCTTCATTGTTCAACCAAAATTTCAT
>NC_028645.1:14049814-14078582 GCF_001406875.1 Solanum pennellii | reverse complement strand
CTTTATTATTCCGGGAGATTTTCTCTAATTTTTCAGCAATTTCAGCATAAGGACTTTCCCCATAAGACCCACCTGCTATAGTGTCCAACACCGCTTTGTTATTATCATCCTGTCCCCGATAGAAGTATTCCTTCAGTGACTCATCATCTATACGGTGATTTGGAACACTTCTCAAGAATGAGGTGAATTTATCCCAAGAACTACTAACTGACTCTCCTAGTAGTGCCACAAAGTTATTCACTCTATCTTTGTGGTTTAGTTTATTGGAGACCGTATAGTAGCGTGCTAAGAAGACATCCCTTAGTTGGTTCCAAGTGAAGATTGAGTTGTATGGGAGCTCAGTGAACCACATAGCAGCCTCTCCCGCCAGTGAGAGAGGAAACACTATGAGACCTATTACATCTAAATCCAAATCAGGCCTCCCTACACAGCTTTGACACACTGCCCTTACCTTAGCTATATGGGCATGTGGATCCTCAGAGGGTAGCCCTGAAAACAAACCTCTGGCAGTGAGCATTTGCATCAGGCTACTAGTTACCACAAAAGTGTGGTCTATGGGTAGAGGAGGAAAAACCAGTGGCCCATCGGAGTCTGCTATGTTATCATAGCCTCTGTAGTATGCTTGGGGCCGTGGAGCGGGATTTTGTCCCCTCTGTTGGTGTTCACCCGGAGCATCGGGTAACAACTGACCATGAACATCAATCGGAGCTGGGATGTTCTGGTTTGGATCATCATCATTTATTCCTGAGTTTCGATTCATATTGCGCAGTGTACGCTCTAATTCGTGATCGTAGGGAAAAAAGGGTTCGCTTCCTCTCCGTGTATTTGGCATACAAGGAGGGTAGTTCTAAAAAAATCAAAAACAATAAAACAAAGTAAAATCAAGAAAATATCAACTAAACTATAGTAATAAGTTCAAGTTAATCTAAAAGCTATAATCCCCGACAGCGGCGTCAAAATTTGATACGCTCAAACTTACTTCTCAAATAAGAAGTAAAGCGGTCGTGTCAAGTAAATAACCCAACTAGTAAGGTTGGGATCGTTCCCACGAGGAAAATAGTCTAGACTTAACTTCAACCTGTTATTACTATTGTTTGGTCAATGACTTCATTGGAAAGTAAAAACAATAAAAGGGGGGTTTCTATTTCTAAATGAATGAAAATAACTAACGCAATTGAAACACTTAACAGCTTTGAATTTTGGATTTTAATCAATTAATCAAAGTAACTAGGGTTTACATGTTCCCCACATGTTCATAACTTGATAATTCTAACTATAACAATTCTTTCCTAGTATCTTGCATGCAAAGTGATAAGTTATGTATTTCTAAATCCTTGGTCCGGCATCTAGAAAATTTCACTCCGCACCTTGGTCCGGCTACGTGTGTTGCTTTCCTAACCCTTATCTTTACCTCATATTAAGCATCGTATTCGATATTTAACTAAGTTATTACCTCGTACCAATCAATACTAGCCTATTAGATAGTATACACTAAATCTATGTTAATAATTCTTTTCCTATTATCTACCTCCTTGGTCCGGCAAGTAGCATTAAGGCGAGTTCTAACATTGGCCATCCGTTAAAAAGACTTCTAAGCGAAAGAATTATTAATACATGCAAGACACCATTCTAGAATTGTTATTTTAGTTAGGTTTTATCTCATTATTTGCCTATTGTTCGCACAACCCTAGTTATGGAGTTTAGTTACTCATAGTCATAATCACAATATTCAAATATATTAAATAAGAATTCATGTACTTACTTCAATGAGAAAGAGTATCCGAAAGTTTGCTTGATTAATCACCAAAAATCACTTGCAAGAATCTCAACGTAATCAATAATCTGACAAAAAGTCTAATGATAATCAAAAGTCTAACAATACAATGTTTACTAATACGGTGTCTAACAATCTAAGAGTCTAACAATGATCCAGTGTCTAACCCCAAAAACGAGGTTTTTCGAACTATTTATAGAAAATAAAAACCTAATTAAACAAGGACTCTATTTGCTGAAAATCTGCAAAAACGCGGCTTGGTTGACGGACCTCGCAACGGATCGTCGTGGTCACGACGGACCGTCATGGACTCTGTCGTCCCATACTTATGCAATTTCTTCTGCTGCTCTTCTTCATTACCCTCGACGGGAAGTATGACGGACCGTCATAGGCACAACGGTCCGTCGACGGTCTTCGTTCCAAAACACTTCAACTCTTGGAATATGGGTACTGGGATTACTTCTCTGAAATTCATGACGAATCTGTAGGACGGACCGTCATAGACACGACGGACTGTCACAAGCTTCGTAACCCCACACTTGGTCAGACTTCCCCATCTTCCTTCAGCAGCTGCACAACGCTGCCACCTACGGACCGTCATAAGCACGACGGACCGTCATAAGCTCCGTAGGTTGTCTCTTCTACATTTCTTCGCTCATAATCTCCGCATTCATCTTTGGACAGATTTCCTGCAAAACAAAGAGAAATTTATATAAAAATTATCAAAAAAAGGCTTTTGGACACACTAAACTTAAGGAAAAAGTATTAATAATATCGTGAAACCATGGTATATCAGATACAAGACAAGCCTAGGTTTAAAAAGCATGTTTCAAGAAAGGTTCCTACTAAGTTCCCTAAGGCTAGTGGTGGTAGGGTGTCTAACCCTAAGTTTAAGAAGGGAAGAGGTACAAATTCACCAACCGAGAAGCCAACTTGTGGAAAGTGTGGCAAGAAGCACTATGGTGATTGCCTCAAAGGGACGAACAATTGTTTCAATTGTGGTAAAAGTGGACACAAGGTTAGGGATTTCCCAAATGTAAGGGGTCAAGACAAGGGTAGTGGTCAAGGTCAAGATAATGGTTCTAGTGATGCTCCAAAGAAAAACCGGTTCTGTGCTCTCCGCTCTAGGGGTGAGCAAGAGACTTCTCTTGACTGGGTGACCGTTATATTGAAATTTTTCTCTATTGATGCTTATGGATTACTTGATACCAGTTCTACTTTATCATTTGTCACACCTCTTGTAGCTAAAAAGTTTGAAATTGTGCCCGACATCTTGCATGAAACTTTTATGGTGTCTACTCTGGTGGGTAAGTCGGTTGTTGCAAAGAGAGTGTACAAAAATTGTCCTATAATGTTGCCCAATAGAGTTTATCATGTTGATGTAGTAGAACTTCGTATGTTTGATTTTGATATTATATTGGGTATGGATTAGTTGCATGCATTTTTTGCCTCCATTGATTGTAGGACAAGAGTGGTGAGGTTTAACTTCCCAAATGAACCCGTTGTTGAGTGGAAGGGGGGAAACTCTGAAACCTATAGGTCGTATTATCTCTTGTATAAAAGCATGCAAAATGATCTCAAAGGGTTTTCTATATCACATAGAAAGAGTTCAAGATTTAGACTCTTAAATTCCTCCCATTGAGTCGGTACCCGTAGTGAGTGAGTTTCCGGAAGTCTTTGGCATTGATTTGCTAACGGATACAAATCCCATCTCAATTCCTCCTTGTCGGATGGCTCCGGCTGAATTGAAAGAGTTGAAGGAGCAACTCAAGGATTTGCTAGACAAGGGCTTTATAAGGCCTAATATTTTGACGTGCGGTGCTACAGTATTATTTGTAAATAAGAAAGATGGGTCTTTGAGAATATGTATTTACCACCGCCGACTTAACAAGGTCACTATTAAGAACAAGTACCCTCTCCCTCATATTGATGACTTGTTTGATCAACTCCAAGGGGCGAGTTACTTTTCAAAGATAGACTTGAGTTCGGGGTATCACCAACTTAGGGTGAAAGGTGAAGATGTACAAAAAATGGCCTTTCGGACTAGGTATGGGCCCTATGAGTTCGTGGTAAGGTATTTTGGTCTCACTAATGCTCCAATAGCGTTTATGAACCCAATGAACAGGGTGTTCCGAATATACCTAGATGTATTTGTTATCGTCTTCATTGACGACATCTTGGTATATTAAAAAAATGAGGATGATCATATGGGTCATGTGAGAGTAGTATTGCAAACCCTTAAGGAACATCTATTGTATGCCAAATGTAGTAAGTGTGAGTTTTTGTTGAGGTCGGTGACATTTCTTGGGCACATCATCTCTAGTGAGAGAGTTGAGGTAGACCCAAGGAAAATGGAGGCGGTGAAAAATTGGCCTAGACCTTTGACTCTAACAGACATTAGGAGGTTCTTGCATTTAGCAGGTTATTATCGGAGGTTCGTGGATTGTTTTGCGTCCATTGCATCTCCCTTGACGACTTTGTCCCAAAAATGTAAGAAATTTGAGTGGTCGGAGGCATGTGAGGAAATCTTCCAATTGTTGAATGATATGGTTACTTCCGCTCCGCTTTTGACCTTACTGGAGGGTACAAAGGGGTTTGTTGTGTATTGTGATGCATCTCGTGTAGGTTTAGGGTGTATGTTTGTACAACATGGGAAAGTGATAGCCTATGACTCTAAGCAACTTAAGGTACATAAGAGAAACTATCCCAGTCATGACCTTGAGTTAGCAGTCGTAGTATTTTCTTTAAAAAATTGGAGGCATTACTTGTATGGGGTTCATGTTGATGTATTTACCAACCATAAGAGTCTCCAATATGTGGTTACCCAAAATGAGTTGAATCTTCGACAAAGAAGGTGGTTACAGTTGTTGAAAGATTACGATATGAGTGTCCTCTATCACCCCGACAAGGCTAATATGGTAACGGATGCCCTAAGTCGTATGACTATGGGTAGTGTATCACACATTGATGAAGCCAAGAAGGACCTAGCAAAGAAAGTCCATAGGATGTCTAGGTTGGGGGTGAGGTTGGAAGGTTCTCCTAATAGGGGTGCTATAGTTCATCATAACTCTGAGTCATCATTAGTAGTAGAGGATAAATCTAAAAAATATCTCGACAAATCATTGATGAAGTTCAAAGAAGCGGTCCTTGGCAAACTTAATGAGACATTCTCCCTGGGGGCGATGGTATTTTATGGTGCCAAGGGAGACTTTGTGTTCCCAATGTGGATGGATTGAGGTACCAGGTTCTTGAAAGAAGCCCATGGGTCCCGTTACTCCATTCATTCGGGTTTGACAAAAATGTACCATGACCTAAGGGAGATATATTGGTGGGGAGGTTTGAAGAGGGACATAGCGAAGTTTGTTGCTAATTGTCCAAATTGCGAACAAGTAAAGGACGAAAATCAAAAGTCGGGTGGCTTACTACATGAGATCCAAAATCCTACTTGGAAGTGGGAAGAAATCAATTTGTAATTTGGAGTGGGTTTACCTCGGACTCAAAAGGCATATGATTCGATATGGGTGGTCGTTGAGAGGACTAAGTCCGCTCGCTTTATTCCCGTCAAGTCTTCTTATTCAGCGGACGATTATGCTAGGATGTTCATAGATAATATTGTGTCGCCATGGTATTCTGTTATCCATCATCTTGGATCGGGGTGCAAAATTCACATCTAGGTTTTGGAGGTCATTCCAAAAAGGGTTGGGTATCACGGTGAAGTTGAGTACCGCTTTTCATTCCAAACGGATGGTCAAATGGAATGCACTATTCAAACCCTTGAGGATGTGCTTAGGGCTTGCATAATTTATTTTAAAGGGAATTGGGATAAAAATTTTCCTTTGGTAGAGTTTGCTTGTAATAATAGTTTTCATTCATCCATCTCCATGGCTCCCTACGAAGTGTTGTATGATAGGAGGTGTAGGTCTCCTATTGGATGGTTTGAAATGGGTGAGCCTTCACTTCTTGGTCCCGATTTGATATATAAGCCTTAGAGAAGTTTCATATCATAAGGAATCGTTTGCAAAAGTAATATAGTCGGCAAAAGTCGTATGTCGAACATAGGAGAAGAGATTTGGAGTTTGAAAAAGGTAACAAGGTGTATTTGAAAATTTCACCAATGAAAGGGGTTGTTAGATTTGGAAAGAAGGGGAAATTGAGTCCTCGTTGTGTGGGTCCCTATGAAATTTTTCAAAGGGTTGGTAAGGTGGCCTATGAATTGGAACTCCCTAGTGAATTGGCTTTGGTTCATCCAGTTGTCCATGTTTCTATGTTAAAAAAGTGTATCGAAGATCTGTTGAGGGTCTTGTTTTCAAGGATAACCTCTCTTTTGAGGAAGTTCCGGTGCAAATTCTTGATAAGCAAGTCAAGAAGTTAAGGAACAATGAGGTGGTTTCGGTAAAGGTGTTACTGAAAAATCACCTAGTTGAGGGTGCAACATAGGAGGCCGAGGTGGTTTCCGTAAATATGCATTTTTGAATACATCATAGTGAAGGAACAGTGAAATGATGCTTTAAATTTGAAATTTTTCCTTTTGGTTTGTTTTGAGTTATGTAGTGCATTTTTATATGGTGAGTCTTTATGAAATTATATGTAGCATGTTGATAAGCTGAATTTTGTGCTAATTGACTCATGTAATGTATGTTGCGCTCATATGTGTTGTGAGAAGGAAATACCTCATGATGAAGTGATTTGAGACTTATGTGTGGTAACTAGAGTTTTAAATTTGCCTTGTTGAAATGATACGATTCAAGTTGATTTGATAGTTTTGATTGGTTGGGCTTCTAGTCTTGAGTCTATTAATTTCTTCAAAAGAATTTAAGTGTCATGCGGGGACGAATGTTGCTAAGGGGGGGATAATGTAACACTTTAAAAATTCAAGATGAGTCTTATAGTATAACATAGGTTCAATGAGGTCTAAGTACTATTTTTAAGTCCAATTTTGATGAATACATGTCATTTAGGAAGTTTAAGAACCAAAACGTTAAAGAACGTCTATGACGTCCGAAATTTGGTTCAAAGGGGTACTAGAGTGCCTTAATCTATTTGACTAGCTATTAGGAGTTGGAAATGAATGAAAATTTATAAAAAGGTAAATAATAGATGTTTAAGTTTTTTCATGGTCTAAACATCCAGGTACGACTCCCCAAGGACCAACCAAGGGACCTTGAGGAGGACCCTTGTAGTTGAGGCAACACTGCTTGAGCAGTGTGCATCAACGATGCTGGAGACGGGCCGTGTATCGACCAACGGGGTGTAGGTGCCACCATTGTCCCATACTTAGACAAAATGAGGAATCCCCTTGCCTACACAGTCTCTTAACTCATCGACGGTGTCCATAGATTCACAGACGGCCCATCGTCGGTGTTCCTTCTGTGAGAGGGTGATTTTCCTGCACGTTTTTAAGGCCAAGTTAATTAATTAAGTAAGTGTTTTAGGAGTTATTAGGTATTAAGGGGACACTAATTAACTAACTTAAACTCCCATATAAAGGCCCCAACCCTCATTAATCTAATTAGAACTCTCAATACAAACTCTCTTCCTTCTCTTTTCTTTCTCTCTCTACTTGAACTCACCATTGAAGACAAGCTAAGGAAGGGTTTTGGGGGCTGGAAAGAGACAAATTCACCATCAATTCTTTATTAAATGTTAAGGTGTGGGATCTATTCACCTTTGAGAGTCTTTCCTCAAAGGATTCCTTCAAAATAGATTTCAAAAGTTGAGTTTTCATGTGGGTTTCATCCAATTACAAAATTGATGATATGAATTGAGTGTTTAATGATTTCCTTAGGTTTTATTGAATATATTAACATTTATTTTAGCTTGATTTTGATAATAGTTGATGTCTTGGTCTAAATTGAGGAACATGATCCTCAACCCCTAACCCTAGGTTGTGATCTTGACCTATATTTTATTGTGATCACTCAATTGACTTGACTATTAATTAGATTACTATCCTATGGTGTTATTATTAATAAATTAATATGAATTATAGTCCTATAATTCTAGTTCTTGAGATGTGATTTAGGTTATGAAGTATATTGTGAAATTAACATATGTATCTTGTATTAAGCTATGATCTAGTGTTGAATTGTGTTATAGAGATGCAATTGTCCTTGTTATCTTATTGGTTATCATTGTGTGAACATGTTACTCCCTAATTGGGTTGAGTAATGGGTTGATGGTAAGACCTTGATGATGTACTATAAGAAAGACTTGGTAATTCTTGGAATCTCTATCTTTATTTCCAATTATGATTAATTATGGTTAAGTTATGATGTTATGTTGGAGTATGCCTTGTATTAGGATTGATAGGATGGTATGATGTTGAATTGAAATGTCTTGACTATGTTGTGAGGTTGATTAAGGCGCATGTGTTATAAGTATGGTGATGACTACCAATGTGCATTATTATGATAGGAGATGCTAATGTGTTAACCTCACTTATATAAATTGTAATGAAACGACTTGTACTCATACAGTTCATATTGAGCTATTGATGATGATGATTATACAAGGGTATACCCTTGACCTAAACTAAGCTATGATTGATAATTAAAGGCTTAAATACGTTTTAAAAAGGGACTCTAGCTTACACCGAGTGAACTAGCATGAGGAGTGTCCTTTCCCTTATAGGGAAGGTAGGAGCACTACATTACTCTTGGGATTAGAAACTATTATGCGTGGCACATAAAGAGGGTCCCAACTATATCTCCTAGTTCTTAAACTATATTGCCCCCATAGGAATACTAGCTAGTGGATCCATGTAGTTACGTATTTCATGTTTTGGTACTACCGTGGCAACTAGTCCGCCTTCTTTCGGTGTAGGATTTTACGACAACGACTCCACAATAGCTCATGTGGTCTATGTCAGTTAGAGAAAGAGTTCCCAAAAGGTAAAATGAATTAAAGGACTTGAACTCTAACTAGGATAACCTAAGGGGTCTAGCTTAGCCTAGGTAGGGGTATATGACTCTAGCTAAGCATTGCACTAGTTATCCTTGAGGGGAGTCTTGGGAAGATGTTCTTATATGTGTTTAGGTTATGATGATATATGACATGTACATTATGAAATCGCACATTGTTGATACTATATGTTTATTTGTTCACTTATGAGTATGTGTTGGGTTATATTACTGAAAGAGAACCAAATGTATTATTAACTGTTATATTATGTAAAGTTGGACATTTAGTTATGGTTTATTGTTTGGTCTACTTGATTGAGTAAGTTTATGGGGATTTGCTTTGTCATTGCACTTATTAATTTGTTAAGGAGTCATGAGTAGCTGTCTTGCTTATTTTGATACAGTTAAATCTTAGTCATGCGTGTGATATTATTCCTTGATGATAGGGTTGTAGTAATTATGGGTTCAAGTATGTTGGGATGTATATTCCTTGTTTGAGTAGTGAGCATGTTTGGTTGGTTGGTTTGACATGCTTAGTTATGCATGAGACATTTAAACTTGTAAGAGGTTGCTGATCTCCGTGATACATGAGAGGGCCTTTAAAACCTCTACCACTTACCCGTTCGCTTGTATGATTTTCTAGTTATGCAGGGATGATGGAGTTCCTATTTGGCATAGAGATGTCCTCCGTACTCCTACCGGGATAGTAGATACCGGTCTTATCAGGGATATGACCAATAAGGTGGCACCACGGCTAGGTCCCAGAGTTGATTTGGCGGATACGGTAGATCAAGCCCAAGGGGATGATCATGCCAGTTCAGAGCCTACCGATATTACCCCACCATCAATGGCACTTGTATCGATTGATAGGGTCCAGAAGTTAGAGGCCCAGATGGCCACCTTGTTGTACCATATCCAGCCTTGGAGGCAGAAATCTATTGCCGAGGATAAGGACCGGATTGCGAAGAAGGTGGTTCAGTAGACAAAGCCAAAGATTCGTGCAGTCCATCAGCACCTAGATGCATTCGAGCTATAAGTTCTAGCAGACCCAACCCCACCATTGATTTGACTAATCTTCATGTGACTGTTGCGAGTCTGCGGGATGATATGGACATCATACTGGAGATGAGGGTACCCGAGCCTGAGACTCCACTAGTTAGGACAGTAGAGGACACAGTGTTTGCTGCACTATTCACTGCTCCCACTGCACCACTGCCTGAGCCTCGTGATCGTGCCAAGAAGCATTGTTCCAGCCGTACCACTAAGAGAGATGAGGAAGGTGCTAGGAGGAAGGAGCGGACAGATCTTGAGGCGGAGAGGAGAGAATCTTTGCTTGATGAGGAGGCCCGTCAGATGAGGGCTAGAGAGTTGGATGCTGGGGCGTCTAGCTCCAGAGTTGAGGTTGTTGAGAAGAGCGCTACTGAGGGTGCAAATACTGTTGTGGGCACTACTGAGGGTGTCCCTACTGAGGGTGCGGGTTCTGGGAAATCATACCCGTCTGCTTGTTGATCTTCGGCACTATCCGCCTCATGTTTGTTTCACCTACCACCCTATCTTTATATTTATTATTAATTGGGGAATATTGCATGTTTTTTTGATGGAGGTGGGTTAAATGGAAAGTTAGTGCTAGGGTGAAGTCTGATTAGCCCAACTCACGATCCTCTATTGGTGGTTTTCTTGCATGTGTTCTTTTACCCCAAGAGACTGATTACTAGACTGTTGAACTGGTATGTGTCGTAACTTGTACAAAGTATGAAAGTGAAAAATGAAGCATGATGGCTAACCTTGAATGATATCCTGTTCTAAGAAAGTTCTTTCATGAATAGGTATAATGAATGTTGAATGTTGGCTCTAATCATGAAATAGAGATACACCACTTCATGACCCTTACTCTAACATTCAAACTAGGTGACCGATAATATGATAGTATAATGAGGTGTCAGGAGAGTGTGAGGATATTTGATTGTTCCTTGTTTGTACCTAGCTAGAACTTGCCCGGTTGGTCCTGCAAAAGGATTCCGGTTTAGACAATTAGGAAAGGATCATAAACCGTTGTTCAAATTATAAACCATCTAGCCTACAGTGAAGTGAGCCGAATGAAATTGTTATCCCTTTTTTATCCAAATGGTTTGAGTCTATAAAAAACCTTTCTTTTCTTCCCCAACTCAACTCCCCTAGATATAATGTGGTTGCCCTGGTCACTCCTTGGAAATGTGCACCTCAACTTAGGCCAACAACATAAGTTGAGGGTGGCTAGTGCAGAAACTGACCTCGTCTTGGCCCTGAGCCAACCTTGAGTAATGTGTACCTCAGCGCATGGCAAAGCCATAAGTTGAGGATGACTATTATGAGTGATAACAAAAAAAAGTGGGTATAACAAAGAGTAATGTGGAATAGAAAAGGGACAGTGAACAAGAAAAGTGACTCAATCAAAATTGGCAATTGAAATAAAAATAAAAATAAAAATGAAATAAAAAGAATGTGGAACAAAAGAAGTAAGAGTCACTTCCTCAAAAGAGAAAGAAAAGAGAAAATAAGGCAAAGATGACAAGAAAAGTAGGGTATAATAAATAATGAAAGAGGTAGCACGCTTAACTTTAATGTCAAGAAGGACAACAAGTCACTGAAATGTACCCATATGTACCATACCTGACCCACGTCACAAGTAAACAAAGCCCTATCGTGATCCTATTAATATGGAGAACTTAAGCAGTGAAAATAAGGGCAAGCTTATTGTGAGTGTTAAAAAATTATCCTTATATTCAAAAGTTAAAATTACTATGTGAAAAAGGAGGATAGCTTTTGAGGTGAGGGCATCAGTTGCAATATCGGAAAAGTTGGTACCGTGGTGAGAGACAAAAGAGTAGAGGTGTCGGTGCAAGGTAAGTCTGTGTCATGGTATTATCAACAAGAGTAAGCCTATCAATCCTAAGAGAATAAACATGCACTAAAGCAACAAAAAATGTTAGGATTGATAGCCATTTGATTGTGGAAGCTTGAAAGATGATACCTGTGTACAAAGTGTTGTGTTGAGTCATAGTGCGTCGTTTGAGGAAAAATAATGAATTTAAGTTGAGGGTGTTTATGTACCGTGGTTTTATGGTACTTTCAATATTTTTCCTTATGATTGGTGTGTGTCTAGAGCTTTTTTGTAGTAATTTTAACATGTGTTGTCTTTGTTTTGCAGGAAAGTTGTCAAAAGCGAAAATGCAGAAGGTTGTGAAGAAGTAGTGCAGAAGTGACCCACGAAGACATCGATGTCCCGCTGTTCCATCGAAGAACCATAGGTGGTGACCGTCTATTGAAGGTTCAAGCATCTGGAAGCAACTCGTGGAACTGTGACTAAGTGTGGGGCTACGAAAAGATCGACGGTCCGTCTACTGATCGACGGATCGTCCTGGAAAAACATCGATGTGATCAGAGAATGTCCAGTACCCGAAGTATAAGAAAAGCTAAGTATGGAACAACGAGAAGCATAGACGATGCAAAGTGAAGGCCAAAAAAAGATGCCAAGTATGGGCCGACGGAGGCAGTCCACGGTCCGTCGTCTCATCGACGGACCATCTATCGGGGTCGTCAATTGAAGTCGCATTTTGGACAAACTTTCCTTATTTCAAAAACTTTTAATTGAGGACTCTGTATTATTATAAATAGGGTGAAAACCTCATTTTTGCGTTTTGATTTCTTTACTATTTTCATACTTTTGTTCTTGGGCAAAAATTCAAATTTCTGGATTTGGTTTTTTAAGATAATTGTGCGATTTCAAGTTGAATTTCTGGATTTTCTTCAAATTTGTCAAAGTAAGTTCATGATTTATTATTTATCTATTATGAATTGTGCTCTTCTAAGCATGGGTAACTAAATCCACAACTAGGGTTGTGGGAACCATGGGTGATTAACAAAATAAACCTAGCTAAATAACAATTCTCAAATAGGTTATTGCATGCATCGATAATTCTTTCTTCTAGAACTCTTTTTAACGAGTGCACGCGTTAGAACTCGCCTTGTTGCTACTTGCCAGAAAAAGGGGGTAGTTTATAGGAAAAGAATTATCGACATAGATTTAGTGGATACTATCTAATAGGCTAGTTTCGATTGGTGTGATGTAATAACTAAGCCAAACATCAAATATGATGCTTAATATGAAGAAAAGGTAAGGGTTAGTAAATTAGACACATGTAGTCGAACCAAGGTACGGGGTGGAATTCTCTTAATGCCGGACCAAGTATTTAGAGATGCACAACTTATCACTTTCCATGAAAAAAACTAGGAAAGAATTGTTATAGCTAGGATTATGGCGTTATGAACCTATGGAGAACACTTACACCCTAGTTTCTCTCACAACTTGATAAACACTAATAATTCACTCTTGCTACTTGTTTGATTTCACAATATTAACACACTTTTGTTTCACAAAATCCCCCTTTATTTACTAGTTTTCGGAAAGGACTTGACTAAATAGAGGTAATCGTACATTAAAGTTAAGTCTGACTCATTTTCCTCGTGGGATCGACCCCAACCTACTAGTTGGGTTCTTTACTTGATACGACAATTTATAATTCTTTAAGGAAGTGTAATTTGTGTGTATCACTTATATATAAGTAATATTAAGTTATTTAATATAGAATATCAACACTTCACTTCTTGGAATTGAGTAAAATAATTATTTACTTCACTATGAATCTATGTACTTTATGTGTATAAGTTCAATATAATTGGAGAAAATAACTTTGTAGAAACATAAACAACAGATTTTAAAACATGTACTCAAAAACAACAATTAATATCATAAGCATAAATTAATGAGTGTAAAAAAAATATACCAAGATATGTAAAAATAGAATGGATATATCTAGTCGACTAAATACACAATATCCCATTAAGAAAAATGTTTCCCTCCAATACCAAAGGTTTAAAGAATTACATCCTCTTAGTGGCGTCAGTAAGTCACTCAAAAGAAGCAAAATACACAAATATTTAATTTTGTGGAAGTAGAAGAAGAAGATTAGAAAGAATAGTGTGAACAAATGTTTATTGTGCCTTATTACAAAGGTTTCAACCCTTTAGAAAGTTCACAACCTTTCATAAGAGTCCCAACTTTTCATAAAGTCGCAACTCTTCATTAAAGTCACAATTTTTCATAAAAGTCACAACTCTTCATTAAAATCGCAACTCTTCATTAAAGTCACAACTTTTGATAAAAGTTGGAACTCTTCATTAATGTCGCAACTTTTCATAATAGTCACATTTTTTCACAAAAGAGGAAAGGGTAGTTTGGAAATAAATAAATTTAAAAGGAATTCTCGCTTGTGGTGGTGCCATGTATGAATATCTAGGGTTCTCTTATATATAAAAATATGATATGATTACTAATTAGATTAATAAATTCACCTACCATTATTTTTTTAAAAAAATTTACCCTTGTAAAAACAAGAAATGTTCAATTATAACTACCAAAAAACCAGTCAATCCCTTTTCTCTTTCTCCTAGGGTTGTTCAAATCCACCGAAACCGATAATTCGAGTTGAAAAAATTATTTTTCTATCGGTAATGGGTTATTGGTTTAGTGGTTCAGATAATAGTTTTGATTTTTTTAATCAAGTTTGAGGTTTTTCTTAATGAGTTAAACGATAACCCATAGTAAATTAAATAAATATATTTACACCATTTTGTATATAAAGTCCTTGACTTAGAGTTTAGTTTCATTCTTTTATTTCTGGCTATCTCAAAATTTTGGTTATTCTACAATATAAAGTGTTCTCTTTTGAGCAATATATAACTTGTGAACTCGTGTACATGATTCATTCGATTTATCACCTTGTTTTAAAGTATTTTCATTAATTTATTTTTGTGTCAAATCTTAATGGTTAAACCGATAACAGAACTGATAAATCAATAACCAATAAGTTAATATCTTAATGATTCTATAATGGTTTAGCATCTCTACAAAATGATAACCAGTAAATTGAACCAATATAATTCAAAATTCGAACCAAATCGACAGATACGCAACCCTACTTTCTCCTCTACTTACCTTAAATAATAGTTTGTTTAAATATTTAACTCTCTTTAAATACTTATCACTCTTCTAATTTATATGACTCTCTTTCATTTTAATTAACATTAAAACAAATATCATTCTACGCCTAGATAATTTATAATAGCAGAAACATTATTAATATGATACAGATCATAAATTTCATAGATCTTCTATTATTAAATTTTGTATCTAGTCAAACTCAATTATATAAAATAAATAAGAATATTATACCTTTTTAATGAGATAGATTTATAGTCAAATAACCAATAATGAGATAAACATAAATATT
Organism: Solanum pennellii; assembly: GCF_001406875.1. Lineage (NCBI taxonomy): Eukaryota > Viridiplantae > Streptophyta > Magnoliopsida > Solanales > Solanaceae > Solanum > Solanum pennellii. The sequence goes on along the minus strand of NC_028645.1, from coordinate 14,063,580 downwards.
AAAAAATTTCTTTCTTCAATTTTGTATGTAGTCAAACTATATCATATAAACTATGGACAAGCTCTTCTGGTTTCTCTTCCTTCGCAAAACCTAAAAGAAATCCTTTGTCTCACGGAAGTAAAAATCTTCCATAAAAGGGTGTTCTCGGTTAGTTTCACTTTTCTTTCTCTATCTCATTTATAAATTAGTTCTAAACATTCAAAAGTTTCAAAGTTATCAGTCCCCTAATCCTGTTATAGTTTCAAGGACACACACATCTATTTTTTTCTCTTTATTCAGGTAAGTGTTTCTTGTGAAGAATGTGTTTAATATGAATGTGATTGTTCATTTTTGTGCATTTTGATCAAGAAAATGATGTTATTTTAAAATCAGGTGGTGAAAGATGAATTCAGGGGATGGCTCTAGTCCAAAAACAGAGTAAATCTAGACAACAGTTTCTGAATTATTGACTTGATTTTATGGAGAAAGGGAACAGGTCCTGTCAAAATGGTAATCTTACTCCGCCTTCTTCGACTTGTTCTGTGAATATTCGAAAAGAGGGTGTGAGTTGTGGGAATGAAAGAAAATTGTAGTTTCTGAAGGTGATAAGAGAAAAGTGGGAAAATGGTCAGAGGATGCAAGAAAGTTGAGAAAAGGGAAGAAAAAGGGGGATAATGGGAGGAGGAGCAAGTTCAGTCCAGGAACTTGTGAGTCTATTGTGGAACGAATTTTCATCGAGGAAATACCTGATGAAGATGATACGGATGATTCGGAGGAGGAGAATTGTGATGATGTTTTTATCATTGAAGATGTAGAGGATGTATATAATGAATCAGGTTAGGGATGGTGGTCGAATACGGGCTTGAAAAGTAATATGTTGAATGCAAAATTTGAGGAGGTTGTTTGATCTACCTCAAACATGTGTGGTAGGACACCGGTGAAATCGGTGGAAGTGTATACTTATAACATCTCTTCTTCTGAGTCTGCGTTCGATTCCGAAGCATCAAGTGATGAGGATAATGATGAACCTGAAGATAAGAATTACAGGTTAATTGAATCATCAAGTTCTACTAATTGTGATGATGTAATTAGTGATTTTGATGATACGGAATCAAAAGATGACAGGAATGAAGAAGAAAAAAGAGTCAAATGGGGGTCCTGAGCTTGTTCTTGAGAGTGAAAAGCAGAAGAAAGGTGGAGCATATCTACTTCGTGCACACTCACTTTCTAATTCCAAAAAAAATTAAACAATGGAAATGATAGTAGTATCCCAATTCTTCTTACTGATGGGGAGGAGTTTGATGAATTGGGGTTTGATGGCGAGGAGTCTAAATCTGAAGAGGATTGAGTGGTTGATGACTCAGTGAAGAATATTGTTCAAAAGGAAGTTGTCGAAAGGATAGGAGGACTGAAAGAAGATTCTTGAAGATTCTGAATTTATGAAGTTTGTTGTTGATTCTACCATAAATGTAAATGATCATGATAAACTTACTCCTTTTGAAGAGAAGGAACAGGTTCCTGTCAAGGAAACACTTCCTTTAGTATTTCGGTTTGAAGACGAGGAACCTTCTCCCACTGAGAAAGAAAAATGGGAAAAGGAAGTTGAAAATCTTTTTGCTAAAATGCAGATGTGTATCTTAGAGTCAGATTTTGGCTTTACAAAGCCATCCGTCTCGCTGATGCAGAGTGGAGATTTAAGTGACTCATCTGTAAAGTTTGTCCCTATATGCATTTGGAGACAAGTACATCATCCCTTCTTTTTTAAGCATACGAGTTTTGTCCCGTCAAACACTTCTCCTTTTAAATTAGGAACACAATTTCATGTTCTACATGAATCGATTAAAAACAACACTGTTAAGCACAAGGATATAGAAACAATTCACTAAGTACTGAAGTAGAAGTGTGTACTAGCATTTTGTGCCAAAGACTAATGTCCAGTTCAATGTTTGGTACACCATTAGATTCTTGAGAAGTTATGTAAATAGGTTTTCCTGCGGCTAGACTCAGTAGCCAATATAGCCTATCCTCTTTACCAATCTCCTTCACCTCTCCAGTGAAGAGATTGTGAAAAATGAACAAGTCAGGAAAGAAGGAAACAAAATATCGCTCAGTTTATTAATTGAGGATTTATTTAGAAAATTCAAGTATGAAGCCATATGGTTACTTGCCCTTTTGTCCGCAATCTAATCAGGATTGAGAGAGACTATCATAGCCGTAGGTTCAATCATACCTATCACATTTGCAGATGTTTTAAGAGGTAGGATCATTGTTGATCTGAGGAGTGTGCTGAGTAAGGAGCTGCAGTATGTGAATATACTGATCTTGTGTGAAAGGACTAGCATTAACATGACTTTGTTGGGTTTGAACTTGCTCCATGCTGCCTGAATTTTTACGCAGATCATTCACATTTGTGTTGGTACCATAGCAAAAACGCTGGTTGTTCCCTCTGTGAACATTCAGCATGAGAAGCCTCCTTTCCTGAACTATCATTGGGAATCACATTATATGCTGAAATTCCACATTGTATACTTCACTTTTACCTGTCTGTTGTACATAGCAACTTTATAGTTACTCGAGTTTCTCATTAGATTTGCTCCCATTGACTAACTACTGATTTTACTACTTTACTCCTCTAGTCTATTTGACTTCCTTCAACATATATTTGATTTTATACTTAACTGGAAAGTTGAGTTCCAGAAATGGGAAGTGGACATTCCCTTCCACAACTAGAACAACAAAGATTTCTCTTTACATGAAGATGAAGATACTGTGAGTGTCTTTCCCAGTTTATCCCATGGGAGAAAGAGAAATCCACACCTTATACGAATGGTGAAACTGGGATCCTGGGTTAAAGGTAAGAGTATTTTAGGGATCACTTATGACTTGTTCAAGATTCTTACTGGAGATGATGGAGACGGTTATGCTAAACCGATTAGAGAAAATCCTTCTTAAATATTCTGGTCTTCTGGTCCTTAAATAAGGGCACACTGCTCGTAATTGGCAAAGCCTTGTCTTAAAAGCTTTGAAAAAGGTTGAAACCGAGAAGTGCATAGTTTTGTGTGGAAATATTTTCCAGAATAACATCAAGGAGTTATACAACACTCTCTGTGTAGTCAGTCCAATGTTTGCTGCAGATTTGGAGCAGAAATGGGATTGTCTTAGCAGTTCCACTGTCAAGAATGCCCGAGCATTGGAAGAGCTTAGGGATATTATTTCACCACTTGTTCATAAGTGTAGTGAAAGTGTAAAGAAGGTAAGCATTCCGGGTATAAGGAACACTATAGTTCACTTAAAACACACCGATTTGCAGAACGAGTTGCTTAGAAGGATTCCAGAGAATCCAAATTCCTTTAATGAACAAAATCTGGCGTCTCTTGGTGGAAAAGAGTTGTCAGTTTATGGATTCTCTGACTTAGAAAGTCAGCTAAAAGAGAGTGGTTGTCAGTTGGATCCAGATAACGAGTAAAAATGAAATTTGTTGTTGAGCTTATCAGACTTTTTGATGGGTGCAATGAGAGGGTTATAATATTTAGCCAACTACTTGATCCTCTAAACCTGATCAAGGAGCAACTCAATTTTCTCTTTGGCTGGACTTTAGGTTAGGAGATTCTCTATATGGATGGGAAACTGGATGTGAAGCAGCGGCAAATACCTATAAATTCTCTTGATGACCCTAAGAGTGATGTAAAAGTGCTTCTTGCATCCATAAAGTCCTGTTCAGAAGGAATAATTCTTATAGGGGCCTTATGAGTGGTTTTTCTTGACGTTCTTTGGAATCCCTCGGTAGACAACAAGCCATCAGTCGAGTTTAAAGGTTTGGGCAGACCAAATTTGTGCATGTTTACTGTCCAATAACATCAAAATGGGAGGTTGATAAGATTGAACAACAGACGAGAAAAAACTACCATTCATATGTTCTTTTGTCTAGGAATCATGATGCCAAGATGGATCCTTCATGTTTTGTGTTAGAGGATAACATACTAGAATCCATGGTTGAGCATGAGGGCCTCCGTCATATTTTTTAAAAGCTCTCTCATGCACAACATGTGGTGCAACCTATTACATGTCTTGATTCTTGTAACCAACCTCCAAAACCAAGAAGTTAGGTTAATTACTATGTGCTTTCTTCTGGTTTGCTGGTACATGAAGCAATCAGACTTGTTTAGAGTATTTTGTTTACTCCTTGTCTTTGAAAAATGACTCAAATGCTTTGTCTCTTTATGAACAAATCATTACAGGTACACTACCATATATACCAGAAGTAAGAATTTTTCTGAAGTTTCTAAATGATGTATTTGTTGAATACCCAAAACACAAAAATCTGTGAAGTTTTCATATGATAATTAATTAACTTAGGAGTTACATACATTCAAAGTAAATGATGGCCTTTTTTACAGTCACCATACTTGGTTACTAACACAAATAAATCTATGCATAAAAATACAATTAACTTCCACTGGGCACTTATAATTGACTAAGCAACAGGGAAAAATTACACTAACAAGTACGCACTCTACTCTCAAGAATTAAATTAAAAACAAGAAGCTGGGGTTGGTCTTGACTCTAAAAACCTGTCGGTTGACCCATGCATGTAGATCTCATTATATACAATTCTCAATGCAGAAATCCATTTTTCACAGGCTCCAATCCTTACTAGCTGCAAGTGCAAGTAGGACTCTTTCCACTGGACTAAATGTTTCATCATAGTCTAGTCCATATGCATATTGCTGAGAAAGCCCCCGAGCTACAAGACTTGTACCATTCAATCGATCTATTTGTTGGATGTTTTATATTGTAGACCAATTTAGTACAAATAGATTTGACATCTTAGGATTTGTCTCGAGCTTCCGCATTTGATTTTGTTCTAGCACATAGAAATTTCCTCCTTCATATAGCTTTAAACCAGTTCAGATTCTGATATGCTTCAGTCTTTGGTTCATTTTCATTTGGTTCTTTTGCTATGGCAGCATTTCCATACTTGGAATTTTGCACCTTCTTAGTGGGAAATGACAATCTTTGGCCATATGTCCCTTCTTCTTGCAATTGTAGCACTAACCTTCAAACTTTTTGCCGTGACTTTGATTCTTCCAACCACCCTCTCCTGCAGTGCTCCCTTTGCCATGACAACCTCCTATGCAAAATATTGCATATAATAGACCCTTGTGGTCAGTTGGTTAGTGCACCAGACTGTCCCTTCATCAACACTTAACAAAATAATTACTTGTATAAGTTTCGTTGACACTACTCTATTCCAAATGAGCTGTTTATACTGAATACAAACATCACAAATGTCGCGTTTTTAGACAAAAGGATCTTATTTTTTGCAATTATTTTATCTTTTACCTATTCCTTTCTTTCTGGTTTCAGGTACTTTGATGCAGATTCACATGAAGAAAGCAAATAAGATTAGGGGTTTTGATCACCTGCATGATGTTCTTGTAACTGCAAAAACATTGTTTCATGTCTATTTATATATACACTTCACGTCATATATTATGATTTTGATATATAAAAAATTAACTTCTCATGATTTGATTGGATGGTAACGACTTAACATCTTACAATGTCATGATTAGCTATTATTATGTTAATTTATCGAAATAATGGTAATTCTAGTTGGCTTATAGCAAAGTTATTACTAATAAACTCATTACTTATATCCTTAAGTTTTATTAGCCAGGTATATCATCCTTTGGAAAAATTCTTTTTTAATTTCCCTATAAAACGATATTAAGTATTTTTATTGGTCTCTTAGTTGGTGTTCGATATCCACATTAGAGTCAGACTAATCTTGATTCACATCATGTAGAACCCATTTAGGTGTCCTTATCAAGGGCTTTTCTATATTCCTGGAAAAAAAAACTAATATGAGTATTTTGAGAAAATCGGAGTGAATCATATAATATAATATTTGCACCCAATAATTTTAGAAAGATCTTTTACCTCATTGTAGATGTATATATCAAGTTTTGTTCGTGAATTTGGAGCACATCACCATACTGTTATTTGATTGCAATGCTTATTATTTAGTGTCGGTATCAAATTCAAAAATTCGTACATACATAATTATATATATTTGTACACGATAAATGAGTTACGGGTAGTGGATTTAAGTATATAACTTTTACTAGTAATGTCAGACTTTGAGCCTACAGCCTGGACGTGGCCCGACACCTAATGACCATTATTGTCCTTGAGCGAACCCTTGTCTTGACTTTCTTAATTCAGAGGAAGACTTGACTAATCATAAAGCAAGAAATATTCTCAAAATAATTACTTAAACAAAATAGCTTGGCAAAAATGGCGCCTAAGTCTCATGTTGAAATACTTGTAATGAAGAGAGACTCAAACTGAACTATCTGCCTATAAATTCTCTATAATACTAAGATGAATTTTGGGACAAACCCACAACATTCTATAAACGAAAAGACTGGAAAGCAATAATAGTCTCCTCTGAAATGCATAATGGCTCATCAGTGACTCTGAGTGCTCAAATTGGATCAACGAGGCATTGGGTGCTGATCCTGGTTGCCTGCATTTGAATCATAAAACGATGCTTGCCAACTGACATCAGTACATTGAATATGATGGAATGCTAAACAACAACTAAAGCTCGAAAAGTATAAGAAGAAACACTTACCTTGGCTTTACTCAACTCATGAAATACTGAACTTAATATAAAGTAATAAAGACACATGCAATATATATAAAGCTTGTAAAATAATGTAAAAAACTTAGTTCATTAAAGAAAATGCAATAAAAAACTCAACTTTACTTATATATGAAAGTAATATAGTTCCTGTGGGAGATTCTATAACCGACAACCACCACTATGAGACTAAATGGTTATACAATGTCTTGCCAACGCAGCCAGAACTGTACTATACTTTTTTATCGCGCAGAACTCCTCAACAATGTATATCCATTAGCTTAACTTACGTGATCATCTAAAAAATATTCCCCATTAATAATCATGATGGTTAAACGGTTACATGGAGAATTGAGTAAAATATTAACTCTCATCCCCACATCGGTGCTCCATACTACTACGAAAATATACTCTAGCTCATGTGTTTTTAAAACACTTCTTTCTTTGCTTTGAGATAATTGCTCAACACTTAGTCTAAAAGATCACTTGGAATCGATGTTCCCTTTTTCTTGCTCAAAACTCGTTTGGAAATATTAGTTTCCTCTCAACTTAAATGTGAAAACATTTATAAACTTTTAGGGAATACTTAGTTCCCTTATAACTTTTGAGAAATGAACTCAACTCTTAGTGAATACTTAGTTCCCTTCTGGAATATCTTCAAATCTTTACACTTTACTTGACTTGAAACTTGGGCCTTAAAACGAAGTTAAAACGTTTAATAAAGACTCTTGAAAACCTTTAAGAACTTTTCTGACTTACTTCTTCACTTTAGACTTGACTCATAACTCTTAGAATTTGATCTTAACTTTCCTTGAATTGAATTATGGATTCAAAGTTATGATTTGTGTTCTTTAGTGATATATAGGTGTTTAGAAATCACTTGAAGTAAATAGAATATGTGGAAGGTCTTAATATACCTTAGAAGGACTTAAAAGGGCTAAACTCCAAAAATTGGGCGAAAAACGCCGACCCGGGCGCATTCAGGGCGCACCGTGCCAGCTTGATTTGATGAGGCTTGGTTTTGGCGCACTTGTGGCGCGCCGCGCCAGGACTCTATGTCAGAGGCCAAATTCTGGCGCGACGCGTGTGGCTTTGCCCAGGTGCATTTGACGGACTTTTCAACTCGTTTTTATCCCAAACCTCTCTAGTTCTTTCACCAAACACTTGGGACTATCGGTACCCTTAATACCCACTCAATTCAACTTAAAAACAACCCAGAGAAACAAGAATCAACAAATAATAGGCAGCCAACAATTCAATCAACGAGAATTCGATACTTTTCTTCAAGAACTTCAAGTCTTAGCATGTAAAGAACTCATAATTTGCCTAATTGAAACAAATTGGTGTGTGTGTGGACTAACCCAACACGAAAAGATCTCACATACCTTTTTAGGGATCACTATCGACGAATTCCACTAGACATTCCTTGGTGTTCTTGACGAAACCTTGATCTTCCTCCCTTCTTCTTCTTTTCTTCTCTTTTCTCCCAAGCCCTAAGAGTGAATTGATTTTCCAAAACTGGCTTAAGACTTATTTTACTCCAATTAAACCCTTAAAACTTATTAGGAAATAATTGGTTGGAAATACTAGTTTTTCCTTGCTAAAATCAAGAATTGGATTGTCCTCACTTCGACAACACAACTTTCGATAGGCATAGCTCCCTCATACGATATCGGAAAAGCGCAAACTCGGCGGCGTTGGAAATATGTCTCCAATTTCCTTATAACCATATCAAGAACTACCTACCATTCCTATTGATCTTGAAGTTATGGAAATTTAAAAATGACAAAAACTTACTTCTTAAAGTTAGAAATTTGTCCATATTTTCCCCTTTCTTTCCAAAAGTGATTATTTTTAATTGCTTAGCTTATTCTTAGTTATTTTGAGTTACGAAAAGTTACAATATCTCCCTCTTGGGAACATTCTTCCTCGAATGAGATTTCTTTCACTATGCTAAGAAAAATGACCTCAAGTTTAACACTCAGAAATCAAAAGCAAGTAATAACATGCTTACTCATAGATTATAAAGTACCCATAAGGTAAATAGTAACTTTATCAGCATTCTCTCTAGATTCAAAGAGATGTTGATATCTCTTCTTCATATCCTCTTCAGCTTCCCAAGTCACTTATTCAACAAATCTGGTTCATCCAATGGAACTTGACTAAGGCTACCTCCTTTGGTCTCAACTTGCAAATTTTGCGGTCTAAAATATGCACCAGAATCTCTTCATAGGATAAGCTATCCTTAATCCCAACATTTTCAGTTGGTATAATCAATGAAGGATCACACATGCACTTCTTCAACATGGAGACATGAAATACCGAATGAACCGTTGCTAACTCTTGTGGTAGCTCCAACTCATAAGATACATTTCCAACTCTCTTGAATATTCTATAAAGACCAATATACCATGGAATATGTTTCCTCTACTTACCAAACGTCATAATAGCCTTTATGAGTGAAGCTTTTATATATACCCAATAATCTACTTCAAACTCTAACGACCTTCTCCTTACATTTGTGTAGGACTTTTGGAGACTCCATGCCGTTTTCAGTCTCTCTTGAATCACCTTCACCTTCTCCTTGACTTGGTGAACTAGATCTGGTCCTATCAACCCTTCTTCACCAACTTCAGACCACCCAATAGGATATCTACATCTTCTCCCATAAAGAGCTTCATATGGAGCCATTCGGATGTGCCAATGAAAGTTGTTGTTCTAGGCGAATTCAATGAGAGGTAGGTGATAATCCCAATTCCCCTTGAAATTAATCATGCAATCGGTTAATATGTCTTCTAAGGTTTGGATAGTGCGCTCCGCTTGCTCATCCGTCTGAGGATGAAAAACAGTGCTTAAGTTCACCTTTGAACACAAACCTTTCCAGAAAGACTTCTAAAACTGAGTAGTAAATTGGGAACCTCTATCTTTAATGATCGAAAATAGGACTCCATGAAGTTTCACCACCTCCGGAATGTATAACTTTGCATAATCCTCTACCAAATGAGTGGTATTTACAGCAAGAAGTGGGTTGATGTTGTCATTCTATTGACAATCACCCAAATCGAATCATGTTGCCAGCTATACCTTGGTAACCTGTGATGAAGTCCATACTAATTATCTTCCACTTACATTCCGTAAGTTCTTTATTTTAAGCCAAACCTCCAGGACTTTGATATTCTAATTTCACTTGTTTGCAATTAGGGCACTTGGTAACAAACTCATGAATGTCCTGTTTCATACCTTCCCACCAGTATACCTCTCTAATACATCTTGGTGGAACGCAACCCAGATGAATGGAGTATCTGGAGTTATTGTCATCCTTCATGATCCTATGTTAGAGTCCATCCACCCTAGGTACACACAATCTACCTTGATACTTCAATGCACCATCTCCCCCTAGATTAAAAGCCAAAACTCTTTGCTTATGAACATTCACATTCAAATCAAGTAAAATGGGGTCTTAGTCTTGCTTTTATTTAACCTCTAACACTAGTGATGATTCATCCCCATTTGTCACCACTATCCCTACTTTTGCAGATATATCAACAAGAATGACGTAAAAGTAGTGACACCAAATTTCAAGGAGAATACTACAACAGCCAACTCCAAGTCATGGGTTGGGTAAATCATATCATGAATCTTCAATTGTCTTGAGGAATAAGCTATCACTTTGCTATTCTGCATTAGAACACAGCCCAAACCAACTCTTGATGCATCACAGTACACCACAAAACCTTGAGTACATTCTTATAAGGTCAACACTGGAGAAGTAGTCAACCCTTTCTTCAACTCCTGAAAGCTTTCTCACAAGCTTCAGACCATTGAAACTTAACTATCTTCTGAGTCAACTTGGTCAAAGGATACGAAATAGATTAAAACTCTCAATAAACCTTTTATAGTAGCCATCCAAACCCAAGAAACTCCTTATGTCAGTTGGAGACGGAGGTCTAGGTCAACTCTGAACTGTTTCTATCTTTTGGGTGTCAACTCTAATCCCATTGCAGGAAACTCTGTGGCCCCAGAATGCCACATACCTAAGCCAAAACTCATACTTGGAGAAATTCGCATACAACTTATAATCCTTCAAAGTCTAAAGTAATATCCTGAGATGACTAGCATGATCTTCTTCATTCCGTGAATAAATTAGTATGTCATCAATGAAGACGATAACAAACATATCTCAATAAGGGTTGAAGACTATGTTCATAAGATCCATGAACCATGCGGGTGCATTGGTCAACCTAAAAGACATAACCAAAAACTCATAATATCCATATCTGGTTCTAAAGGATGTCCTTGAAATGTCACATTCCCTAACTCTTAGTTGATCGTAGCCAGATCTGAGATAAAATTTTGAGAAACAAGTAGCACCTTGAAGTTGATCAAAAAGATCATCTATCCTTGCGAGAGGATCTTTATTCTTGATGGTGACCTTATTAAATTGGTGGTAGTCTATACACATCCTAAGGGAACCATCTTTATTTCTTACAAACAAGAATGAAACACCCAGGGTGAGACACTTGCTCGAATAAAACCTTTATCTAATAGAATTTTCATATGTTCTTTCAACTCTTTTAACTCTGTTGGTGTCATTCTATATTGCAGAATAGAGATATGACGAGTATCTGGAATGATGTCTAAACCAAAGTCTATTTCTCTCTCGGGAGGGACTCCAGGTAGATCATCAGAAAATACTTTTGAAAACTCCATTACTATAAAAACTGGCTGAAGGGAAGGTACCTCAGCACTTGAGTTATTAACTCAGACTTAGTGATAGATACACCCCTTTGATACTAACTTTCTCGCCTTATGGTTCGAAATGAAACAACCCTTCAGCAATATTGAACTACTACTCCACTCTATGATTGTCTCGTTAGGAATATGAAACTTGATAACTCGAGTTCTACTATCTATTGACTCATAACAGACAAAGAGCCAGACCATATCGAAGATAACATCAAAATCTACCATGTCCAACTCCACTAAGTCAGCCATGGTGTTCTTGTGATTGATAGAAATAGGACTATCACTATAGACTCTTTCCGATAGAATTGACTCTCGGATTGGGGTAGAAATACTTAAAGGTTCACAAAGTTTCTCAAAAAAATCTCAAACTTATGTGCAATATAGGGAGTTAGAAAAGATATACTTGCTCGTGGGTCTACCAAAGCATAAACTTCAAAAGTAAATACTTTGATCAAACCCGTGACAACATCTGGAGAGTTCTTTTGCTCTTGGCATCTAGTGATTGCAAAGAGGTTGTTTTCCCTTTCGCCAATACCAAAAGTGGCTCCTCAAGGTGCAGCCCTGCCTAGTGGAGCAACTAATGAAGATTGGGCTCTATTTCCCTAATTTCCACTAACCTTCTTGTCCTTCGGGCACTCCCTCAGAAAGTGACCATCCTGATCACACTTGAAGCAACCTGTCTGTCCCTCACGACATTTACCTAGGTGGTTTCTACCACACTAAACACATACAAGAACCTAACACCTTCTTGTGCCACACTACCTTGAGACTGTCTTAGTCTAGCTCTAAAATTCTACGAGTTCTGGTCATGATGCTCACCTTTGTTTTTGGGTACAGGAGCACTAACAGATGATGGTGCATGCTCATTTTGTTTCTGAAATTGTAGCCAATTTGAACCATCTTTTTGCTGCATAGACTCATTCCCAGTCTTAGCTTTCTTGTTACTATACTCTTCTCTGTCCATCAGCTTCCCCTCTTCAACCTACTGCACATAGACCATCAACCTGGATATGTCGATGTCTCATATCGGCATTGCATCTCTTTCCTCTTTACTTGAAGCATGACCCAAATCAGCAACAAACAAACTCATTTTTATCTTCATGTCCTTAACCATATTAGGATCATAGTGGGAAAGTTGGGTGAACTACAACCCATATTCATGCACACTCAAGGTGTCCTTCTTTAGGGTTAGGAACCTTCGTATCTTTGCCTCTTCCGATTTTCGGGGAAAGAAACTCCCCAAGAAAGCACCTTCAGAGCAAGACCAAATCAGACATGGTGTATCCTCATATTGCCCTCGTTCCACTGATATCAAACCAAATCCTAGCCACATTCTTCAGTTCATATGCAACTATCTCAACCCTTTCAGCTTCAACCACTTGCATCACACCAAAGACCTTTTTTATCTCCTCTACAAAATTCTTTAGATCCTCAGTAGTTCTCGAACCGATGGAACTGGGAAGATTCATTCTTAATAATTCACGAATCCTTAAGGTGTCAGCCTCTTCTGATCGAGCCCCTCTTTGTTGCCCGACTTGGTTAGTCATCGCTTGTCTTAACATAAGTATAACCTCACAGAACATAGAATTGGTGACTTCTCGTTGAGGTTGCACGTTTGGTGAAATAAGTACCTCTGATTCCTTAACATTCCTTTTGGCTGGACAACCACTTGCTTCTCTTCGTGGAGGCATGGTGATCTGAAACACACACAAGCATGAAATGGACAGAAACTTTTTAGAGATAGACTCTAACACACGAAAAGGAATATGAATGAAGTGAAGCAAATTCCTAAATGTTGCAGCCTCCAAAACATAGATTTGACATGTTTCACCAATTACTAGGACTCTACATACACGACTTCATAGAATCCCTAGGACTCTTGATGTTTTAACTCTAATACAAAGTTTGTCACACCTTGAGCCTACACCCTGGACATGACCGACACTCAGTGACCATTGTTGGCCTTGAGAGAGCCCATGGCATGGCTTTCTTAACTGAGCGGAAGACTTAACTTAATAATAAATCAAGAAACATTCTCAAAGGATTTACTTAAACAAAATAGCTTGGCCATAATGGCACTCAAGTCTCATGATAAAATACCTACAATAAAGAGAAATACAAACTGAACTATCTGACTGACTATCTATCTGTGAAGCCTCTATTATACTAAGATGAACATTGGGACAAACCCCACAACATTCTACAAACGAAAAGACTGGAGAGCAATCATAGAGACCTCTGAAATGCAAAGAGGCTCACCACTGATTCTGAGTGCTCAAATGGGATGAACGATGTGCTGGATGCTGATCTTGGTTACCTATGTCTGCATCATAAGACGATGCAGGCCAACTGACATTAGTACATTGAATATATATATATATATATATATATA
>NC_028645.1:13960305-14049210 GCF_001406875.1 Solanum pennellii | reverse complement strand
TATATATATATATATATATATATATAACAGTTTAAATAACTCAGTTCGTTAAAACAATGTAAACAACTCAATTCGTTAAAGAAAATGCAATAACAACTCAACTTTACTTCTATATGAAAAGAATATTGTTTTTCTGGGAGATTATTTAACCGAAAACCACCACTATGAGCCTAAATAGTGATACAATGTCTCGCCAACACTGCTAGAGTTGTCCTATACTTTGTAGGCACATAAAACTCCTCAACGTAGTGGATCCACTAGATTTACTTACATCATCATCTAAAATGTATGACCCGCTAATACTCATGATGTCTGCATGGTTTACATGGAGACTTGTGTTAAATATGAACTATCATCCCCAAATCGGTACTCAATACTACTCCCAAAATATACTTTAGCTCTTGTTTTTTTAAAACACTTCTTTCGTTGGGTTGAGATAATTCCTCAACACCTAGCTTTAAAAGCTCTCTTGGAATCGATGTTCCCTTTTTCTTGCTCAAAACTCTTTTGGAAATCTTAGTTTCCGTTTAACCTAAATGTGAAAACATTTATAACCTTTTAGGGAATACTTAGTTCCCCTATATGTTTTGAGAAATAAACTCAAGTCTTAGGGAATACTTAGTTCCCTTATATTACTTTGGAGAAAGATCTTCAACTCCTTACTCTTTACTTGACTTGAAACTTGAGCCTTAAACAAAGTTAAAACATTCAATAAAGACTCTTCAAAACCTTCAAGAACTTTGTTTTGACTTACTTCTTAACTTTAGACTTGACTCTTCTTATCTCTTAGACTTTGATCTTAACTTTCCTTGAATCGGATTATGGATTGTGATTTGTCTTCTTTAGTCATTACAAGGTGTTTAGAAATCATTTGAATGTATTAGAGTCATTGGGGGGGTGTTAATATACCTTAGAAGGGCTTAAAAGGGCTAAATTACAAAAATAGGGTGAAAAACGCCGATCCAGGCGCGTTCGGGGCGCACCACGCCAGGCCTCAGTTTCAGAGGTGGCAGTGCAGGCGCGATGCGCCTGGCCTTGACCAGGTGCGTCTGATGAGAATTCGACGCTTTTCTTCAAGAACTAAAGTCTTAACAAGTAAACAACTCATAATTTGCTTAATTGAAACAAATTGGTGTGTGGGTGGACTAACCCAACATGAAAATATCTCACATACCTTCTTAGGGATCACCCTAAGGACTTCCACTCGAAATTCCTTGGCGTTCTTGACGAAACCTTGATCTTCCTCCCCTCTCCTTCTACTCTTCTCTTTTTTCCCAAGCCCTAAGCATGAATTTATTTTCCAGAACTGACTTAATGATTATTTTTAACCCAAATAAACCCTTAAAATGAGTTAGGAAATAATTGGGTGAAAAATGTAGCTTGGCCTTACTAAAATCCGGAATTGGACTTTCCTCACTTCGACAACCCACCTTACGACAGGCATATCTCCCTCATACGATATTAAAAATGCATTGGATGCGTTGGAAATATATCTCCAAGGAAGTTCCAACCATTTCAAGAAATACCTCTTACGCTTCCTGAGCTAGAAGTTATGGCCATTTGAAAATGACAAAAAACTCACTTCTTAAACTTAGAAATGTTTTGAGATTTTCCCATTTCTTTTTAAAAGTGATTATTTTTAATTCCTTAGTCTATTCTTAGATATTTTGAGTTACGAGATGTTACAGTAAAATATTTTGTGCTTCGCGCGGGAATTTAATATCCCAAAATTAAGAAATAATACTTAAAACCTATCAATCATTAAAATTAAAAACTATATTATATTAAATACAAGATTACGTGATAAGGAACATTAGTAATGAGAGAAAAAGAAAATTCTAACATCTTATAAGTTATCTTTAATAACATAAGTATAAATTAATGATTGTAAAAATACATTCCTCGATCTGTAACATAAGTAATGGTGTTAGTGAGCCACTCAAGAGAACCAAAGTATATGAATATTTAATTGTAAAGAAGAAGAAGAAAAATGACTAAGAAGTCCAAAATTTTCGTTGTTTTAAAATGAGAAGAAATTCATCTATTTATAGACAACAAAGGATAGTGTGAACAAATGTTTGTTATGCCTTATCAAAAATGTGACAACTTTTTAGAAAAATTGCAGCCCTTCAGAAAGGTCATGACCTTTCATAGAAGTCACAACTTTTTTATAAAAGTCACAATGTTTTCATAAAAGTCACAACTCTTCATAGATGACACAACTTTTCATAAAGTTTTCAACTTTTCATAAAATTTACAACTTTTCATAAAAGTCACAACTTTAATGCAAGAGACCACTAGTTTTTGAAATAAATAAATTAAACGGGAATCCTCATTTATAGTGGTGTCACGTAGGCAATTTCTTTGTTTGATTTAGTAGTTTAGTAGATTCATGTTTCATTACATCTTTTTTATCTAATATCTCGCTAGGGGCTTAGGGGAATGTTGCTACACTATGGTCATATATTTGATTGAGGTTGAGGGTTAGGAGAAGTATGGGTAAGGGGGATACTTGTTCTCCTAAGTTTAGAGTAGGGTCATGGAACATGATGTTGATCCTATAAGCTAATGTCCAAAGCACTACAGAGTTTGTCATCAGAAATATGCTCCTTCTTCTAGCACTGCTTGTAATAAGTTGTGCCTGAACATTACAGAAGCAAATGAAATCAAAATTCTACAACCCCACATGTAAAACACCTTAGTTTAGTTGTTCCAAGATTGTGTTTTAACTCCTTCCCTTCACAAACAAATAACAAATTCAGAGTATAAAGACTTGTTTTGTTAGGAACATGTTATCCCAGATTAGTTATCCCACCCTCAACATAAAATAAAAATAACATTGCAATCTCGAGATATATTATCTTATCTAAAATTATCAACCAAACATGGGATAAACTCATCCTAAAATTTTATCCCCGATTAGCTATCCCTATCCCTCTTACCAAACTAGCAATACATAAAATTTTTCAGAGGGAATTGGGTTCTTGATCCCACGATAAATAAAACCTTCAAAATTTCAACTTTTAACCATCAAAGTCATTTTGTAAGTGTGTGAAAGTCCCCAAACAAGGAATGGATAAGCAAAAACCAAAAACCCTTTGAAAGGAAAAGCTCCACATTACCTTGTAGTTGAGAGGGGTTGCAGACGTACATTTGGTCCTAGTATACTTGGATATACAAAATTTCAAAAAGATTGATACACTATTTATTGGGTCAAACTTTCTTGTCTAAAACAATCAATATTACAAAATTGATCATTGGGATTAGACGTGAAGGGCTTTTCTTTCCTGGTCACTACATCCATCATCATTTATATACAATGTTGCACCTGTTGGTAATATTACTTCTGATTTTTGACTAATTAACAAAAGATGCATATTGATATGATTTTGTATCTCAAGAAAAAATTAATAGCATTATCATAACATTGAACTCGAAAAATGAAACTATGAAGAGTTTCGAAGATTAAATTGAAAATTTAGTATTGAAATTCTAATTTATATTTGGTTGACAAAAATGAACAATTGGTCATTCAAGAGTTCTGAAGCTTTTTTTAAAAATATGAATGGTTACAAATGTGAATCTTTTCGAGTGAATGATATATCAAAAGACTCCAACATTAAGAGGAGTTCATATCTAAATTACACAATATTGATGCATTATATATACATGTGATCATCTTTGTTGAATTTTTTTTGTTACCTATGCACTTACTTAAGAACCCCTAAAAATTTGTCTACATACTTTCTAAATTTTCAAATTTCTAATGATAATAAAAAAATAAAACTTAATATGTGTTGAATAAATTTTTCGACACAAATATATTGTTTGGAAAAAATTTATGGCTAAAAATATATTAAAATTCCCCTAGAAGAATATGACATGTTACGTGAATATCACACTCCGAAAGCTCCTTAAAAAAATTCACGTGATAAAACTATAACCATCAAAATGTCTTGGCCCATTGGGACAGTCCACTACTTGGGTAGGGTTGGGTAAAATTTTTTAACCCATTTAAATCTAAGTTTTATTTTATCTTAATGATATTAAGACTTTATTCAAAATCTTAATAATTAAGACATACTTAAATTAAATAAGTGTTAAAATCCTAATGTATGTGAATGTTCTTAATGGCCTAAAGTATGAACAATTCATATTTATATTTTGATTAAATGTAAGCAATTTAATTGGTATTTTTTGTGAATAATTTTCACTATCATGTCGACAATGACACAACTGTTAACCACCTATGCCATCACAATTACAATCGTCGTCACCAACTACCTACCATCCTTGCCATCAAAAAGATTGTACATCCGATATATATAGAGAAAACATGAATAAATAATTACACATGAGTCACATAATTTGTGCTAATTATAGTTACTCCTATTATCCCCCCTCAAGCTGATCCACGGATACGAGGGGAAGCTTGGTAGCGAGGTAATGAAACGCAGCCGGTGGAAGAGGTTTGGTAAGTAAGTCTGCAAGTTGTTCGGAAGAAGGAACATGATGTGTGCTCATAGTACCAGCCATGACCTGTTCACGAACAAAGTGGCAGTCAGACCCAACATGCTTCATACGATCATGAAGGACTGGATTCTTTGTAACACAAATGGTGGACTCGTTGTCACAATAAATCTTTGGCCGAAAGGGAGGAAGACCAAGTGCATCCGTAATGTGATGAAGCCACATGGCTTCAGCAACTCCAGCCGCCATAGCTCGGTATTCGGCTTCAGTGGAAGAGCGAGATACCCGTGTTTGCTTTTTGGTGCACCAAGAGATTAAATTTGGTCCAAGAAACAGTAGGTACCCGGTGGTGGAGCGACGATCATCCTTGTCGTTCGCCCAATCAGAGTCGGAGTAGACGGAGAGCTCTAGATTCCCTTTAGTAAAAAGAAGTCCACGACGTAAGCTGCCCTTTAGGTAACGAAGAATCCGTTTTAATGCCTGAAAATTTTGTTCAGTTGGAGCGTGCATGGATTGAGAGACACGGTTGACAGCATATTGAATGTCTGGACGAGTAACAGCTAGATAGTGGAGACCACCCACTATGCTTCGATAGAGGGTCGGATTGTCGAATAGACGACTGTCGGAGGTGGATGGTGGACGGACAGCCATTGGAGTGGGTGCAGTTTTAGATTCAGCCATTCCTGCCCGAGTGAGAAGCTCCTCAGTGTATTTTGACTGATGAAGTAGGAGACTGGAGGAGGTACGAAGTACTTCAATGCCAAGAAAGTAATGTAGAGGGCCAAGATCTTTCAGCTGAAAATTTTGATGCATGGATTTAGTGATGGTGGAGATAAGAGCAGATGAGCTGCCGGTAATCACAATATCATCAACGTAGAGAAGAATTATGACTAGGCCATGAGGATGCCGGAGAGTGAATAAACTTGTGTCATGAGTGCACGTTCGGAAGCCAATATCCTGCAGAAAAGAAGAGAAGCGATTATACCAAGCACGGGGGGCCTGCTTGAGGCCATAGAGGGACTTTTTGAGCTTGCAGACAAGATGTGGATGGCGAGAATCAACATAGCCAGGCGGCTGATCCATATAAATGTCCTCGTCGAGAGTGCCATGGAGAAAAGCATTGCTCACATCGAGCTGGTGTAAGGGCCAGTCATTATGAAGAGCGAGAGACAAGACTAGACGGATAGTCTGCTGCTTGACGACTGGGCTGAAAGTTTCTTTATAGTCAATGCCATACTCTTGATGATAACCCTTCGCAACTAGTCGAGCTTTGTAACGAGAGATGGATCCATCGGCATTACGTTTGATGCGGTACACCCACTTGCAACCAATTGGTTTTCGATGTCTGGGTGCTGGCACCAATTCCCAAGTATGCTGATTAATAAGAGACCTGTATTCATCATCCATAGCCTGACACCAAAGGGGGTTGGTAGATGCTTGTTTGTAGGTAGTAGGTTCAGAGGGAGCAAGTGAAGTGGTGGTGTAGACTTTGGGCTTGAAAATGCCGGATTTGGAACGGGTTTGCATGTGATGTAAAGGGGTTAGGGGTGGAGGAGGTGTTGTTTCGGCTGGTGGAGATTGTTGGTGAGGAGGAGGTGTTGTTTCGGCTGGTGGAGATTGTTGGTGAGGAGGGTTGAAAGTTGGTGGGATGGGTGGATTGGGGGTGGTGGGTGATCCAGATGGGATGAGAGGGTTGGGATTGGGTGGTGTGTGTATGATGGATGGGGTAATGGATGCCGGTACAAGGCCATGTGAGCTCGGTGGAAAGATTGGAATAAGACCAAGTGGGTTGGACGTGGCATTGACGGAGCTTAACCGGGGATAGGGAAAATCCTCCTCGATAAAACGAACATGACGAGAGACATATGTTTTTTGAGAGATGGGTTCAAAACATTTGTATCCTTTTATGGTGGGATGGTAGCCTAGAAAGATGCATGGTGTAGACCGGGGTTGAAGTTTGTGTTGAGTGTGAGGGCGTAGCCAGGGATAGGCAAGACAACCAAATGGTCGAAGATGAGTGTAATCTGGACGGTGTGTGTATAGACATTCATAGGGAGAGGTGTTAGAGAGGGAGGATGTGGGCATGCGGTTGATGAGATAGTTGGCAGTGGCCAACGCCTCAACCCAGAAAGGTGCAGGGAGATGAGACTCATGAAGAAGAGTGACGACGGTTTCAATGAGGTGACGGTGTTTGCGTTCGGCAACACCATTTTGTTCAGGAGTATAGGGGCAAGATGTGTGATGAACAATGCCAAGAGATTGGAGAAAAGAGCCAAAGGCATTGTTTAAAAATTCTTTTCCATTGTCACTGCGAAAGATTTTGATGTTGGAGTTGAATTGGGTTTTGACCATGCGTTCAAAATTTACAAAAACCGAATATGCTTCAGATTTGCGTTTTAAGGGATAAAGCCATGTAAATTTACTATAATCATCAACAAAACATATATAGTAACGAAAACCATTAAAGGAGGAGATGGAGGTTGGACCCCAAACATCAGAGTGTATTAATTCAAATGGCGCTGTGGCCTTAGTATTAGATAAGATAAACGGTAAACGACTCGATTTGGCTACAGAACATGACTCACAATGGTCCTTAGTGGAAAAAGAAAAACCTAAGACAGACAAAATGGACTTAGTGACTGCGGCACATGGATGACCAAGTCGGCGGTGCCAGGTTGAAGAACGAATGGCTTGATTAGCAACTGATGAAGATGAGATTGACGCAGATAGCTTGGAAGGAAGAGTGTATAGACCTTGCTCACAACGGCCCTTGTACCGGATCTGTTTGGTTAAATTGTCCATGATCTGAAAATTATGGGCATTGAAAAGAAGAGTGCAATTATTTTCTTTGGTAAACAGATAGACAGACAGAAGATTAGATGTGAGGGATGGGACGTGATGTAACGTGGATAATGAGAAAGTACCTGTGGGAGTGTATACAAAGCCAGAACCTGTATTGGAGATGGGTAAAGATTGTCCATTACCTACAGTGATTGTGTCGGCGCCGGAATATGAAGTGGGATTATGGAGTTGAGAGTAATCAGGCGTCACGTGAGAATTTGCACCAGTATCCAAATACCAATCACTTGAAGAGTTGCTTGTAGATGCATGCATCGCACGAGTGCCGCCATTTGCTGCAGGAGCAGATTGCTCATCATAGCGGTACCAACATACGCGAGCCACATGGCCTCGCTTTTCACAGATTTGGCACACGGGGAGGTCACGATTGGAGGATGGAGTGCTGCCTCCACCGCGTCGATTTTCCAGGTCTGGTCTGCTGCGGCCAGAACTGCCGCTGTGGACGAAGGGCTGCTGGCGTCCTCTGCCGCCGCCACGCTGTGCGCCGCGTCTGCCTGGACGGCCGCCACCACGCTGTCCAGCCGCGTAAAGGGCAGTGTGGATTGGCTGAGCTGTCGAGTCGGCGAGGGCCAATTTGGATTCCATGGCAAGGTTTAATTCTTCTGCATTCAACCAGCCCGAAATTTGATTTAGTGTGAGAGGGCCATCGTGATATCGGATATGCTGTTTTAAAGAGGAAAATTCAGCAGGCAGGCCCCGAACAACAGCATTGATGACATCTCGTTCAGGAACAACTTCATTAAGGGCATCAAGATCAGAGATAATCGAGGCTGCTTCATCCAAATATTGGACCATGGTGCGAGTGCCCTTGCGAAGGGTGTGAAGACGATCACGCAACTGAAAAACATGGGCTGTAGATAGAGAATTAAAACGGGTAGCAAGAGCATTCCAAAGAGCCCCAGAAGTAGCAAAACCACGAGCGTACTTCTGAATTTGCGGGCTAATCACAGCGAGAAGACATGCATGAATTTGAGTATCGATAAGGGACCACGACATATGGTCGGGATTTGGTGCTGTCGAGGTTTTACCATCTTTGTCCGTGACGGTTACATTGACTGGCGGTACTATGCCGGTGCCGTCGACCCAACCAAGAAGAAGATGTGCGGAGAGCGCCATCTTGACGCTATTCGACCAGGCTGGATAATTATGATCGATTAATTTTTCTGGGATGAGATTGTGAAGATTGCGAAGGAACAATTTCACACCTGAGGGAAGGGTGGCAAGGGGATCGGCTGCCATTGTTGATGAAGAGAGGCAGCCGAAAATTTTTTTTTTTTGTTGCTGTTGATCGGCGGCAGCAGCAGCAAGGAAGAAGAAGGTTAGGGTTTTTTTTTTTTTTTTTTTTTAAGGTTTTGGAAGAGTTTAACCTTAGCTCTGATACCATGATATAATAATGAGTCTCATTGATTAAAGATTGTACATCCGATATATATAGAGAAAACATGAATAAATAATTACACATGAGTCACATAATTTGTGCTAATTATAGTTACTCCTATTAAAAACCACTGTTTGCAATCATATCGTCGTCAGCCAATATTATCAATTGTTGACACACTTATCATCACTATTAATCACTATCACCACAATCACCATCACTAATGCCAATCATTATTATCATGCGAATCACCACACCACTAACTAGCTCCACCATCATAACTATCACTACAAAAAAAATAGACACTAACACCAATCATCACAACCACTAAAACTACAAATAATTTATATTATCACTAGCGAACATAAATATTTGTATATTAAACAATAATTTTATTATATTATATTTATATTTTTTTCAAATATTTAACTTTTTATCCAAATTGTATAATTTTATAATTAAAGATAAATAAATAAATGCCTGTTAAGGTGTTGAAGACAAATAATTTTAGGAAAACTTATAGAAATCTCATACATTTGAGAGCTTATTACATCATATCCTGGAAATTTCCAAACAAATAACTTGAATTTTTCATGATTCTTTCCGATACATTGCAAATAGTCCATTACTTAATGGGAAAAATGTATCAGAGAGGGGATTTTTGTATTTTTTTAAATGAAAGAAAATTTAAGAGATTATGGTATCTTAAATTGTGCGTTTATGTAAATTTTCCACAATTTAATCATTTGGTTCAGATCTAAAGACAACATCTAATTACTCAAATGTGCATTCAAATTTTCTATGCCTAATGCAAATAAATGGTGCATAAGCAATCTTTTTTAATTCCATCTAGTTAAATTTTCTTTTCTTTTTTCCATTTTCCATATTGATTTTTTCTAAAACCTACCAAATATTCTTTGATTTGTTTTATCACCATCATTTAAAATTAACTTTATAGTTAAACCACAAAGAAAAAAGGCATAATACATAAATATGCCCTTTAACTTGGCTTCGAATCACATTTATGCCCTTCAACTTTGGGTGTGCACAAGTAGACACTTAAACTTGCATAAACTTGAACAAATAAACACACAAGTCCTACATGTCATTTTTTGTCCTACGTGGTGTCCTACGTGTATTTTGCCATGTAGGACTCATGTGTTTATTTATTTAAAAATTGGATAGTTAAAGTGCCTATTTGTGCATTATGAAAGTTGGAGGTCAAAGTTAAAATTTGAAGCCAAGTTTAAGGTCTAATATATGTATTATGCCAAGAAAATAACAAAGAATATGATATTTATTGGCGTACCTAAAATCCTGGTTAATAACTGGACGTTTGACAATATTTTCTCCTCCCCCCATCTTTCTCCTTTTAGTAGAATTGCTCAAATAGAGAGCACCACCTTTCAAACATAAAAAATTTCAGCAACTTTCTTTTAAGGCGTGCAAAAACTCAAATTTAGGCCTGATAATATTTTTTCAATGCGGCATCAGAGAAATGTAATGGACTTTAGTTCACACATATAATATAAGTGCAAGCTTAATTATCTCTAATAAATTCAGTAAATAAATTTTGTACTATTTTAATAAATGATAAATAATAAATGTCCATCAACCCCTTGACCTTTAGTAATATCTCAAAACTCGTCTAAAAAAGTATAAGAAATCGTTTTAATATTCATTCAATCCCACATAAAATTATTTTAGTCACGCTTCTGTATTACCAGGAAAAATCAATCCAAACAACTTTTTGAGTTAAATTTAATAAATTTATTGGGATAAGACATGATTATCCCCCGGAACTATAGTCAAACTCTAAGCAACACACCTAAATTTAACTACGGTCCTATTAGCCACCTTAAACTATTTTAAAATTAAATATAAATACACCATAAAGATGTACGTGACATGGAAACCGTGCACACTCTCTTGAAGACAACGGCACATTTTCTATGTCACATCCATTTTATGGTGTATTTATTTCATTTAAAAATAGTTTAAGGTTGCTAATAAGACCATAGATAAATTTAGGTGTGCCGCTTAGAGTTCGAGTATAATTCAAGGGGATACCCATGCTTTATCCCAACAAATTTTTAATATTTTTGCTCAAAAAAGTTGTTTGTATTTGATTTTCCTGATAATTCAGAAGTGTGACTAAATTAATTTTATGTGGGATTGATTTCATACTTTAAAAACTTAAATTATATTTGTGACGAGTTCTTATACTTTTTAAGACGTGTTTTGGGGTATAACCAAAGGTCAAGGGGTTGACTGACATTTACGATTTATCAGTTATAAAATAGTACAAAATTAATTTAGTAAATTTATTATTGATAATTAAACTCGCACTTATATTATATATGCCACCTAAAACCCTTTCCTTTTGTCTGATGCCGCGTTGAACAAATATTAGTAAACTGTAAAATAGAGTTTTTTCATGCCTAAAGAGAGAGTTGCTGAAATTTTTTATGTTTGAAGAGTTAGAAAGGCGGTGCTCTCTATTTTGAGCAATTCTATTAAAAGAAGAAAAATGAGAGGAGGAGAAAATAACGTAATATGTCCAATTTTTAACCATGATTTCAGGTACGATTATAAATATCATATTTTTTGCTATTTTCTTGTGGATTTACGACAAAGTGAATTTTAAATGATGAAATGGAACAGATTAGAGAATATTTGGTAGGTTTTTGAAAACTCAAGATGGAAAAGGAAAAAAAGTGAGAGAATTTTAGTAGATCAAAATTTTCAAATATGGCTTATGCACCGTATATTAGCATTATTCTTAGAAAATTTGAATGCACATTTCATCAAGTGATTAGATGTTGTCTTTAGATCCGAACCAAATGATTATAGGGAAAATGAACAAGTACCGCTCAACCTATAGCCGAAATTGCAGAGACACACTTATTCTATACTAAGTTCCTATTACACCCATGAACTTATTTTATAAGTAATTTTCTACCCCTTTTCGGCCTACGTGGCACTAGCTTGGAAAAAAAAAGTCAACCAGCATTGAGCCCACAAAATAGTGCCATGTAGGCCGAAAAGGGGTTGAAAATTATTAATAAAATACATTCAGGGGGATAATAGGATCTTTATATAGTATAAGTGTGTCTCTGAAATATCGGGCATAGATTGAGGGGGTACTTGTGCATTATCCCATGATTATATCGTGGAAAATTACATAAACATGCAACTTAAGATAGTATAATCTCTAAAATTTACTTTCAATTTAAAAAATATAAAAATCCCCTCACGATTACACCATTCCCATTAAGTAATAGACCATTTGCAATGTATCGGAAAATCAAGGAAGGTATCTGAGAGCAATGAAAAATTCGAAGTATTTGTAATTGGGGAAACTTCCAGGATATGATCTTATTAGCTCTCAAATGTATATATAATTATTTTCAGTTCTTTCTTTATAAAATACTTATTTCTCTTCTCAATTTAAACTTTTTTTGCTCTTTCACAAATTTCTTATCTTTACATTTTTAATTAATTTTAGAAATTACGTTTATTATTAAAAAGTATTTTTTTTCTAAAAGTTTCCTTTGATTTTAACATTTTATTTTTTAGTGTAGATTGTTACACTCGTTTCGATAATCATTTGGCATTAACTTATTTTCAATACAAAACATTTGCAATCAAATCAAAACGAAATACAAAAAAATGGAATAAATATAATCCACAGAAAAAAAAGAAGAGAAAATACAATTGTAACACCCCATATCCTAGAAATCCTAAAAATGTAGATTTCAGAAGTTGCAGGCACAACCCTCGATTGCTACCCACAGACCGTAGGGTGACCCAAGACACTTGCTAGCGGTCCGTGGAAGGCCACTTGTGACCTTTCCCCAAGAACCTCCGAAATTTTAGCCTATTGTCGACCCACAACCGAACCTAAATATGATAGGGCAGGCCATGGACCGTGTCCTGGTCCATGGATCAAGGCCCCAGATCAAACCCCCTAGTCACCAAATGATGATTGACCAGCATGGACCACCGGTCCCGTCCGTCAATGGCCCCGAAGGCAGTTAAGTCAGGGGTCGTTTGCTTTTTTTCCTATGTGTTGGACCCCTAAATTATGTTGTTTAAACCCTACGTAATTTTATTTTCAGTTTTAGCCTAGTAACTAAATTAGATTCTACTCTGGGCAAATAATTCACCAAAAACATACAAAGAATTATGACGTAGAAGAAGAAAGATTCGACGAAGCCCTAGTCCAAAAGCACAGGTTTTCATCAGTTCTATCCACCAAATCGAAAGATTTCTCCATGATATTCGTCACTAGGTATGTGAGATTTTACTAGTGCGTTCCTTTCACCCATAAAGTCCCTAGATTTCAGTGAGAATCTTGATTCCATTAATATTATCAATACCTAGGGTTTCTTGAATGTTAGAAATTATTGGGTTTTCGCTATTAGAATTCCAAATCAGATCGTTTGGTGTTGATTATTTCATTAATTCAGAATCCTAGCTATGTAATTCTTTTACTTCATGAATTACACATGCTAGGTCGGCTAATCAAATATACATGCCTCAATTTTCGATTGCTTCATTATCAGTATATTGATATTGTTTTCACAACTTGCATGTCTGTTTTGAGTTATCTAGTATTACAATATTCCAGTCATAAAATAATAACTATATAATCTATTGGGAAAAAAAAGAGAACATAAAAACAATAAATAAGAAACGAAAAACATTTATTTATTTTATCATATATTTATATAAAAGAGAACCCTAAGCTCGCCTACGTGGCGCCACCACAAGAAAGAATTTCCTTTTAAATTTATTTATTTCCAAAACTAGTCTTCCTCTTTCATGAAAAGATGTGACTTTTATGAAAAATTGTGACTTTAATGAAATTTGGAAATTTTATGACAAGTTGCGACTTTAATGAAGAGTTGCGACTTTTACTAGATGTTGTGACTTTTACGAAAAGTTGTGACTTTAATGAAGAGTTGCGAATTTTATCAAAAGTTGTGCCAAAACTATACCTCCTCTTTCATGAAAAGATGTGACTTTTACGAAAATTGCGACATTAATGAAGAGTTGCGACTTTTATCAAAAGTTGTGAATTTTCTGAAAAATGGCAACTTTAATGAAGAGTTGCGACTTTTATGAAAAGTTTTGACTTTTATGTAAAGTTGCTCCTTTGTAGAAAGTTGTGACTTTGTAAAAAGTTGTGACTTTTATAAAAGGTTGTGAACTTTACAAAGGGTTGAAATTTTTCCAAATAGTTATAACCTTTTTAATAAGGCACAATAAACATTTGTTCACACTACCCTTTGTTGTCTATAAATAGAGGGATTTCCTCTCATTTTAAAACAACAAAAATTATGATATTCTTCTTCTACTTCCGCAAAATTAAATATTCGTGCACTTTTATAATGTAATTCTTTAAACATCTGGTATTCAAGGGAAATAAATTTTTTAAGGGACAATGTGCATTCAGTAGACTAGATTTTTTCCTTTCTATTTCATTATATTTTTACATATCCTGATGTATTTTTCTTACACTCTTTAATTATTGCTTAAGATATTAATTGTTGTTTTTGAGTACATGTTTTAAACTCTGCTGTTTATGTTTCTGCAATTTTATTGTCTCGGTGATATCAAACATATATACATATAGTACCTATATTCATTGTGCAAAAAATAATTATTGTACTCAGTTCCAAGAATTCATGTTTTGATATTCTACATCAAATTATATAACTTAAAAGTAGTATATATAAGCATACATATTATCTATATTTACATAGATATGAATTTTCTCACTTATAAATTGAAGAAAATCATTATGCAAGTTCAAAAGTTATAATTTATTTAATGTTCAATGTTAATTTTTTTTTTGAATACATTAACAATTTCTTGGATTTTCTTCTAAGACATATAATCACAATTCTAATATATGCAACTTAAATATTTATTTTTATTACGAAATGTCTTTGTATATATTTTTTATTTTCTTATTTATTTTCCTTTTAATGTTGATAAAAGAACCAATGATTCATTATTTCATGCATAATTCATTCATTTGAGGTTTTTGACTTATGTGATAATGACAAATAATCAAATTAATGTTGGAATATTGTAAATAGTTTTTTAAGAAACTATTTTTCCAATATTTTTAATGTGTGGCTATTATTTATGACCGCGCGAAGCGCGGGTAAATTACCTTGTTTTTTTATAAGGTAAGTATATAAAGAGAGAAAAAAAATAAAAATAAGATAAACTAACCAAAAAATAAAAAGAAAGAAATAATAAAATTATTATTAAATGGTATCTCATAAATGATAATATGAAGAAAAAAATATGAAAAAAGAATAAAAAGAGAAAATAAAATAATTAAAAAGAAAAAATATTTTATTTTATTTTCGTAAAATTGTGAAAATAAAGAAAGAGAGGAGATAAAAAGAAGATAAACAAGCATCGAAAAGTAGAAATAATAAAATTATTAACAAATGATATCACCGATAAAGGATAAAATAAAAAGAATAGAAAATAGAAGAGAAAATAAAAAGAATATAGGAGACAAAAAAAAAGATAAAAGAAAAAAAATAACTGAGAAAGAACAGAAATTATTAATGATAGGAAAAAAAATTAATGAGAAAAAATATAATGGGGGTATGGACTATAATTTTATTTTCAAATAATAAGTACTTCTTCAGTTAGTTTGGATTTGAGTATTAATATGTATTTATTTTGGGTTTTTGGCCCAATTATGTAGTGCCCCCCCCCCCAACCGCCACAAAAAAAATTTAAAAATATATTAAACTCAAGGAAATTTTTAATATATTTTACGTGTATTAACTCAATTTAATTACAAGCGAAAGAAAATATTTAAAAAAATATTAAAAAATAGTTTCATAGATGGCGGCGCATGTGTATCACCACACTAGTTGAAGTTGGATATTGAATCTATATCAACACAAAAGGTGCACGAAAATATCGAAAAAATTATTTCGAGAGGGTGGGGAAATGAGTCTAATAGGACCCTAGTTAATTTAAGTTGTGTCACTCGAATTTCGGTTATAGTTCAGGGGTTGTAAAACCCCTAACACAAAATAGGTTGAACTAGAGACTAACATGTGTGTCATGTGCTTATAAAGTCTTAAAATGGTGTATTATAGTTTTAGAAGTTAGTGTGTTGAGTTTGGAAGTATTTGGAAGTGAAACAGCCAAGACGTTCGGAATCTAGTCTAGAGTGTGTGCTAGTGTGTCCTTGTATGTTGTTCTTGTTTTAAGTATTTTTTAAATTCTAAAGTAAGTGGTGATGACCCTAGTACCTATAGGAACATATGTAGGGTCAAAAGGTACGAGAACGACGCTCCAAGGACCAGCCAAAGGGTCCTCGAGGAGGACCCAAACATCGGCCAAGGAAGATGCCGGACAGCCCCCTTTTGAAGGTGGCTGCGCGTCGCACCAGATACACTTAAAGGGAAATTTTTTCCCTTTGACACGGCGCCAAAGCGAACCATTTTGTCTCAAATCAAATTCCAGAACCAAGAATTGGAGGTGACCCTGCGACGCGCAATGACTTTTAAGATTTGGTTGTGTCGTTCTTATGTCAAATTTGAATTGGTTAAAGGCCCAATAAGTGCAAGGGTCTTTTGGGTAATTTGGCAATGACTTATTGGTGGTTATTGAGTTTAAACCCCAAAACTCACCAATCAAACCAAAACCCCTCAACTCCAAATAAAAGCTCTCCATTTTTTCTCTCCAAAACCACCACTGCTGAAGCTTTGAAGCTCAAAGAAAGAAGGCAGATTTTCCATGTTTTTCTCCACCAATTTCGTGGGCTAATATTCAATTGAGGTATGAAGTTTCATCCTTGAATCCTATTCCATTCAAGGAGTCAATTCCAATGGTTTTCAAAGATGTTCAAAAACATGAATTCTTCTATTTTTACTTCTAGCCATGGAATCTTGCATAAAACGATTTAAATCAATGATTTATGATAAAATTGATCTTAATTGAATATTTTTAGATCAGAATCTCTATGAACCCATGCAATTCATTATTTCCTATATTTGGCTCTAATGTAGGTGATTTGATCATGGCTTAATAATATTGGATTATTGTGTAGATTGTATTGGGCTATTGAATTATGTATATGTCATGGTAGAAATGCATATTGGCTGCCTTAATTTTATGATTTTAATATTGTATATTGTTGGATAATTGGTATGGTTTGGTTTTTGGTTTAGAATTGATGTATATGGATATATATAAGAGCCTTCGTGAAGTGAATTTATTGAGAAGGCTAAGGAATGGTGATGTTGATGATGGAAAGGTGGTAACATGACATAATCTCTCTATATTGTGTAGAATTGGTATTGAATTGTATTGATTGGTATGGTATACTTATGGTGATGGTGTTTATGTGTTATAACTGTTATGAACATGGTCTTGTCGGCATTATTGTATGAATTAAGTTATTATCGTGTTACAGCTAGTATAGATGATAAAGGATAATTATGTGTATATGTATATGTGAGGTTAAAGTAGGATTTCTTATAATTGGATATATGTGATTATGATAGACTATGATGATGTCTCTATATGATTATAATGTGTGTGTCTTGATTGAGACTTATGTTCCTCTACTTGATACATGCAAGTTATGTGAATGTGAACTCTTGACTTAGTAGGCTTAAGAACCTTTGTCATGTATGTGCACGAATGATTAATATAAGCATTTAACATGTAAAGAAGATCAATAACTTGGAACCTTCAATATAGAAAGAACGTTAGATAATCCTTGAAGTTGAAAGTCGTAATAGTATCCTTCTTGTATGAATGATGGACTTAGGGATATGTTGGATAGAACGTCATGAAACCATCTCTAAGGAAGTCATAGATCTATCCTTATAGACCATTGAGTGGCAGCTCTAGTGGAACCATCCTCAGTAAAGTTATTATTATTTGGTAAGGTTGAAAAATGGTAGCATTTCATATGCCTTATTGTGATTGAACTTACTCTATGAGAAACAAGGCTAAGCACCGAGTTAATATGCTTGTGGTAGTAGCTCTACTTGAGAATGAGACTAGAGTACAAAGGAGCCCTTAATATTCCTTAACCATGTGCCTACATGGGATGTGTCCTAGTTCTACCCTTGGAAAGTATAACACCCTCCATCGGAGTAAGGTGTACTCCGGATTCCATGCCTAGATAGTATTTCCTATGTCGGTCAATGCCTATTCTCAACGTTGGAGAAGTTCTACAACGTTTAGATACTAGAATGGGATGCTATCTAGACGTGGCACGAGTAGGCTTTGAAGATGCTAGGATGTGTGTTCCCTAGGTATTTTCCAAGACCATTATGTGAAGTCCTTAATTGATGAAATGTCTCTTAAGGGTCTTAATGAATATTATTGACTTAAGTTAATGTATGTTAACTGAAGGATACCTATCTAGGGTAGCTTTGAGGGTTGCTTAGGTAGGCTTGGAGAGGGTGTATGGTTGGTGACTTCATGTCTTACTCAAGTGAATCTTAGTGTAACATTGGGTAGAGAGTATATGTGATGAAAAGGTATTAATATTACTTTAGGTAGTGTTAAGGATTATTTTGGTGTTCTTGAAGAGGGTGTATGGGCAGTCTCTTCTTGTCTTACTTAAGTAAGTCTTAGGATAACCTTTGATAGGAGGGTTTATATGCTTGTATGGTTTATAAGTGATGATAATGGTATATTGTGGGTCTTAAATTGGATATGTCTTATATGTGTAGGTGGTTCATACACTTATTTTATGAAGTTTTATTCAAAAGAGTATAAAGAGCATGTTATAAATAAATGTCCATTTTAGTATGGTTTTATTGCATGTCACCATAGTTAGTGGATTCAATGTGCTAATTTCATATGTTATTTTATCTCTAAAGGTGTAGGTGGAAAGTGAGGAGTCTCATTGGAATTCAACCTTGGGAATAACATCCTTTCAACCTAGTCTTGGTATGTCCTCACATGATTCAAGGACATAGTTAGTTTTAGCTTTTCTTTTCAAAAGACGTTGTAATAAGCTTTAGTACTTCTATTTGATGATGTATGGGTTGTGACCCAAGATATTCATGTGTCTAAGATGGCTACAAAGAGACTTAGCCTTTCTTATGTTTTCTATAAAAGAGATTTGAACTATTGTTGTGAAAAGTTTTAATTCTGCACTACTTTTCATATATATATGCGATGAATGATGTCTAAGGGCTTGTATAAGACCTCCCAGAGGTTGAATACGTCGTGTCGCGACTTGATGATGCCATTGCTTCTAGGGTATACCCTTAGGTCGTGACAGGGGTACTTGTGTCTTATCCCGAATTTGTTATGTAAACTAAGAAAATTCAAGGGATAAGGCACATGTAGCCCTTGAACTATACCTTAAATCCCAATGACATACCTAAACTTAACTAAGGTCACATTATCCCCCTAACCAATTTTTTTTTGGGATTATTTTTCTCCTTTTGTTTTGATGTAACATAGAGAGTATATTCACTCTCTTGGAAGCAAGTGAAGGCATATAAATATGAGAAAATTTGATCAATATTATACATATATCCCTTTTTAATGGAATTAGACATAAGTGCCTCCTAAGATAACCGAAATTACACTGAAATACCTTAACTTAACTAGTGTCTTATTACCCGTCTAAACTATTTATAATGTGATAAATACACTTCAAAAGTTGACGTGGCATAGAGTGTGTGCACTCTCTTTAAGGCAAGTAATGAGCGAAAACAATTGGACACATGTCCTTTTTTAATTGGTAATTTTTTAATTATTTAGTACATTGTACACATAATTATTAATATTAAAACTTATATATATTTAATTATTCTAATTTCTTTCTTCTTAAAATATTTGTTTTAATTTGTTCCTCACTTTCACCTTTTTAGTTTTAATCTTTCATTAGTTTCCTGTCGTTTCACTTCTTCCTTTCTTGTTGTATGCCTGGATTTGTACCGTGGTGTGTCACCTGATCCTGAACGTTACAATACACTTATTGTTATTCGTCAAAATACTTTTAATGTTTAGGAAGCTAACATTGAAAATATTAAGCTAAGTAACAGGGAACATCAACCAAAATATCATGTAAAGTAAAACTTCACAGGATTCCCAAGCATGAGGGTAGAGCTATAATTATAAACTAATTAATTACAAATTAAAACCATAATTTAGACTAAATTAATTTAATAAAATAAAAATCTTTTGAGAGGATTTTCGAACATTCATAAAATTACATAATTATATACATAATAATAAAAATAATACATGTTTGTTTATCAAATAACTTTTTAAGTCATTAAAAATTACAAAATCACTTTAAAATGACTTGGAAAATATTTTGAATTTTATAAAATTATGTACTTTAAATCGTTTGAAATTGAAGAAGCTTGATGATTAAATACGTCGTGGAGGTCAAAAATTGGGTGTGAACAATCATATAGAATGCTTAACTTAGTGGATCTACTGGTCTATGGTAAAAACATCTTATGGAGACATCTAAAAAGTATGATCCTTTCCTATCCATGATGGACATAGTTTATGGAGACTTAAGTAAATAAGAACTAGCAACCCCGTATCGGTGCTGAGTACTACTCCCAAAATATACTTAGCTCATGTTTTTTTTTAAACAAACTTCTTTCTTTGCTTTGAGATAATTACTCAAAACTTAACTTAGAAACTCTTCTAGAATAGATGTTCCATTTCTTGCTCAAATGTGAAAACATTTTAAAATCTTTGGGAATACATAGCCCCCATTTACTTCATTGAATAAATGAACTTCAATCTTGACTCTTTACTCTTTACTCAACTTGAACTTTAATTGTGAAACCAAAGTTAAAACGTTTGTGAAAGACTTGATAAAATTCTTTTGGCTTACTTCTTACTCCTAGACTTGACTATTAAGTTTCATTGAATTGAATTATGGACTCAAGGATTGTGATTTATGATAGGAAAGACCTTATGATATTTAGGAGAACGTTTAGATAGTTAAACATGAGAAACGATCAATAAAATCACCATCTTGGAACAAGTTCTCGATGCAGAGATGATCATAAATAATTGATCCAAAATTTAATTTTGAAACAGAGGAGTCCGCACCCTAACCGTATTGCGGAGGAAATTTTTGCACACAGGGGGAGCACATCCGAGACGCGGACTTGCGTGTCAAAACACGCTGGACTTTTCCATTCTCCGATTTTCAGCCTCAATTCGCCCAATTTTGATTCTTCTTCTCAACCCCCCTTTAGATTCAAATGCAATATATATACAAAAAATCTAACTCAAAACATCTCTTAAATTGAGACAATTCTATTAAGAACTCCACAATCCCATCAAACCTTAAGAACTAAAAAAAACATCAAGAACATAATTCCAAACATCATACTCCCAACTTTCTAGAAACGAATTTCGCTGAAAGAAACATGATTGAATCGTGGTTGAACGAACCCAACGCTATGAAAGTATCGCATACCTTGTAGGATTGAATCCATGGCGAATTCCACAACCAAAATCGCAAGAAGTTGACGAATCTTGAGCTTTTCTTCACCTTTCTCCTCTTTTGTGTTCTCTCAATTTCCTACCGTATTTCTTAATTGCGTAAACTAAACCTAGTCAGTTTAGATACCAAGTAATTTACTTAAAACAGATTAAATTAAATGGGTAAGAAAAATACTACCCTTCAAAATCTGGATTTTTTTTCTTTATTAGAACAACCCAACATTCAATAGGCATATCTCACTCATACAAGCTCGAAATAACGCAAACACAACGTGATTGAAAAGATTATTCCAAGATCATTCCTACAATATCTAGAAATACACATAACTTATCCTAAGCTAGATGTTATGGTCGTTTGAAATAGACCAAAAACTCAACTAAATATACATAACAAAATTTCCAAATTTTTATATTCTTTCCAAAAATGGCTATTACCAATTTTTAAGTTCTTCCTAGTTATTTCAACTTGCATGATGTTACACATGGACTAACAATATCATCATCATTTACAAACAAAATTCCATTTTACATTTCTCAAGGTACACGATTACATCAAGTCATTGGTTCTCTCATGGAACCCAAACCCATGAAATTAGTATACCAAACGTGATACACAATCCAGTGATTATGCCAAATTGTGAGAACCGATCCCATATTTATGTAGGAATGTGAGGACAGATCCAAGTTAGTGTGTCGGAACGCAAAACCTGATCCGTTCAACAAATTAGAATCACAGTCATAAGTACATTCTCATAATCATACAATCAAGTCATGATTTATGACATTCATCATTCATCTATCTCAGTTACTACTAGTGTGATCAATAATGTAACATTTCACATACACACGTGTATTATAATGCTACAAAATCAAATATATATCACACAATCATGAAATCACAACCATCACCTAGCTCGAAACAAGCTTGAATTCCCTAAGAAATTTGTTTCTTCCCTTTTCGGATTTGTTCCACTTGTTATTGATCTACAAACAATTAGTTTAACACGAGAATGAATAAACAATAGCTAATTACCCGAATTACTAACAATTCTATCAACACTAGATCATTCTCATGATCTCCATACCCAAATTAAGGCTCTCTTCACCATAATTTCTAGATCAAAACCCTTCCCCATCGATAATTACCCAACAGATTACGTTCTACGTATCGAAAAATGGATTTTGGGAATTAAATCTTACCTTTAGCCTCAAGATTGGTAAAATACTATCAAGAAAAACAGATGCTTGGTTCTGGCGCACAGGTGGCCCACCGCGCCAGACCTTAGTTGTCTGAAGCCTTCTTTTGCTACATTGAAGGTGCGACGCTCCTAGACTTGCCCAGGTGCGTGTGAAAAAATTTTCAACTCGTTTTATGATCCTAAATCACCCAAACATCCATAGTTTCATCCCCAAACCCCTAGGATCATCAATACTTTCAATATTCTTAAGATATAACTCAAAAATTATCGAAAACTACTAATCAACATCTATTGGTATTCAATCAACTTCAACCAAAAAGGGATTCAACAAGATTTATCAAGAATTTGCTTCTAATCATGTAATTAATTTTAAAACCACTTAACTGAAACAAGACTGGTCTACGAATAAATTGATCCAAAATGAAAGATCTCACATACCTTGATAGGGATCACCCCTGACAAATTCCACTCGAAATCCCTTGGCGTTCTTGGCGAAACCTTGATCTTTCTCCCTTCTCCTTTTTCTCTTCTTTTTTCTGGCAAGCCCTAAGTGTGAATTGATTCTCCAAAACTGACTTACGGCTTAATTTTATTCCCCTTAAAACGAATTAGGATATAGATGGGTGA
This sequence comes from Solanum pennellii, assembly GCF_001406875.1. Taxonomy (NCBI): domain Eukaryota; kingdom Viridiplantae; phylum Streptophyta; class Magnoliopsida; order Solanales; family Solanaceae; genus Solanum; species Solanum pennellii. The sequence continues at coordinate 14,026,176 of NC_028645.1, read as the reverse complement.
AAAGACTAGTTTGCCCATACAAATCCGGAATTCGACTTCCTTGCTTGAACAACCCAACTTTCGAAAAACATATCTCCTTCATACAATATCGAAATCTTGCAAAAGTGGCACCATTGGAAAGATCTTTCCAAGGGATTTCAAACCACATAAATAAGTGACTCTAACTTATCTTGATATAGAAGTTATGGCCATTTGAAATAGCCAAAAATTCACTTTCTTAACTCTAGGAATTTTTCTAGATTTTCGCTTTTTTCAAAAGTGCAAAGTTTTAGTTTCTTAGATTAATTTTTGCTATTACGAGATATGATATGTTAAAATATCTCCCCTTTGGGAACATTCATTCTCGAATGAGATTTCTTTCACTAAGCTAAGAATAGTAACCTCAAGTTTAACACTCGACAATAAAAAACAAGTCACAATATGCTTACTCATTGTTCATAAGGTAAATAAGAAGAGAATTAGTACCTTGATATATTTTGTCTCCGTATTCAAAGAGATGTGGATATCTCTTTTTTCGTATCTTCTTCAGCTTCCGAAGATGCTTATTCAACAAGTTAGTTCCTCCATAACAGATTGATTGATGCAATCTCTATTGTTCTCGACTTGCAAACTAGACGATCTAAAATCTGAACCTGAATTTCCTCATAGGATAAGCTATCTTTAATCCCAACATTTTCAGTTGGTCTAATCAATGAGGGATCACTCATGCACTTCTTCAACATGGAGGTATGAAATACTAAATGAACCGCTGCTAACTCTTGTGGCAGCTCCAACTCATAAGTTACATTGCCAATTCTCTTGGATATTCTATAAGGATCAATATATCGGGAAGTAAGTTTCCCATTCTTACCAGACCTCATAAGACCATACATGGGTGAAACTTTTAGATATATCCAACCATCTCCCTCGAACTCCAACAACATTATCCTAACATCTATGTAGGATTTTTTATGACGCTATGCCGTTTCCAATCTCTCTTGAATCACCTTCACCTTCTTAATGGCTTTACAAACTATATCTTGTACTATCAACCCTGCTTCACCAAATTCAAAGCACCTAATAGGAGATCTGCATCTCCTCCCATAAAGAGCTTCATATGAAGCCATTTAGATGCTCGAATGTTATCTCTTGTTGTAAGCAAACTCAATGAGAGGTGGATGATCATCCCAATTCCCCTTGAAATCCATAATGCAAGCACTCAACATATCTTCTAAGATTTGGATAGTATATTCTGCTTGCTCATCTATCTGATGATGAAAAGCAGTGTCTAAGTTCACCTTTGAACCCAAATCTTTCTGGAAAGACTTCTGGAATTGTGCAATAATTTGTGCACCTTTATAAAGAATGATTGAAACTGGGACTCCTTGGAGTCTCACAACCTCCTGAATGTATAACTTTGCATAATCCTCTACTGAATGAGTGGTCTTTACCAGCAAGAAGTGGGCGGATTTCGTCATTTTATCGACAATCACCGAAATGAAATATGCTTCCTGTGAGAACTTGGCAAGCCTGTGAGAACTTGGCAAGACAGTGATGAAGTTAATATGAATCATCTCCCACTTCCATTCCGTGAGTTCTATATTCTTAGTCAACCCTCCGGCCTTTAATGTTCTACTTTCACTTGCTGGCGATTCGGACACTTGGCAACAAACTCAGCAATGCCCTTTCTCATACCTTCCCACCAATATACCTCTCCCAAATAGTGGTACATCTTGGTGGAACCCGGATGAATTGAATATATGGAGCTATAATCGTCCTCCATGATCCTCTCTTGGATCCCATTGGGTACATACAATCTATCTTAGTACTTCAAGCACACCATCTCCCCCTTATTCAAAATATAATACTCTTTGTTTATGAACATTTGCATTCAAATCAAGAAAAATGGGGTCTTGGTTTTGATTTTATTTTATATCTGAGACTAGTGATAATTAATACCCATCGGTCACCACTATCCCTCCTTTTGTGGAATCCATAAGTCTGACTCTTAGGCATGCGAGTCTGTGCACATCTTTGGCTAACTTCCTGTTTGCTTCCTCAACATTGGCGGTACTCCCCATAGATAATTTTCTTAAAGCATCATCAACCACATTACCCTTACATGGGTATTAAAGAAAACTCATGTCATAATCCTGGAGTAGTTATAACCATTTCATTTGTCTGAGTTAACCCCCTTGTTCAACAGCTAATACTTTTTTCTTATGAACATTTATCATCAAACCAAGCAAAATGGGGTCTTGGTCTTGCTTTTCTTTACCTCTTAGACTAGTGAAGATTCAATCCCATTGGTCACCAATATCTCTCCTTCTGTGGAATCTATAAGTGTGACTCCCAGGGATGTGAGTCTGTGCACATCTTTGCCTAACTCCCTCTTTTCTTCCTCAGCATGGGTGGTACTCCCCGAAGAAAATTAGCTTAAAGCATGAGAAACCACATTAGCCTTACCTGGATGTTAAAGAATACTTATGTCATAATCCTTGAGTAGTTTTAACCATCTCCTTCATTTGACATTGAGCTCATTCTGGGTGAACACATATTGTACGCTCTTGTGATCAGTGAATATATGAACATGAACACGTACAAGTAGTGACACCATATATTCAAGGTGAATACTACAACATCCAACTCCAAGTCCTCCGTTGGATAATTCTTATCATGAACCTTCAACTGTGTGGAGGCATAAGCTATAACTTTGCAATTATGCATCAACACACAGCCCAACTAACTCTAGATGCATCACAGTACACCACAAAACCATGAGTACCCTCTGGTAAGGTCAAAACGCGAGCAGTAGTAAACCTTTTTTTCAACTCCTAAAAGCTTTTCTCATAAACTTTAGACTATTGAAACTTAACTGTCTTTTGAGTCAGCTTGGTCAAAGGAGATGAGATAGATGCAAATCCCTCAACAAACCTTCTATAGTAGCCGTCCAAACCCAAGAAACTCCTTTATCAATTGGAGACGTAGGTCTAGGCCAACTCTGAACTGCTTGTGTCTTTAGGTATCAACTCTAATCCCTTCTCCACAAACAACGTTGACCAAGAATGCCACAGACATTAGACAAAACTCATACTAGGAGAACTTGGCATATAACACATTATATTTCAAAGTCTCAAGAACTATCCAGAGGTAACTAGCATGATCTTATTCACTCCTTGAAAATGTTAGTATGTCATCAATAAAGATGATAACAAAAAGATCTAAATAAGGTTTGAAAACTCTATTCATAAGATCCATGAATGTTGTAGATGCATTAGTCAAACAAAAGAACATGGCCAAAAACTCACAATGCCTATATCTGGTTCTAAAATTTGTATTCCGTATATCACATTCCTTATCTTTCAACTGATGGTAGCCTCATCTAAGATCAATTTTCGAGAAGCAGGAAGCACCCTGAAGTTGGTCAAAAACATCATCTATCCTTTGAATATGATACTTATTCTTGATGGTAACCTTATTCAATTGGCGGTAGTATATAGACATCCTAAGGGAACAATCCATCTTTCTTACAAACAAGACCGGAATGCCCCAAGGTGAGATAGTTGGTCGAATAAATCTATTATGCATTAGATGTTTCAATTGTTCTTTCAACTTCTTTAACTCTGATGTAGCCATTATATATGGCGTAATAGAGATAGGACAAGCATTACAAATGATGTCTATGCAAAAGTATATTCCTATTCAGGAGAGACTCCCAGATAGATCATTTGGAAAAACTTCTGGGAACTATTTTACTATAGGAACTAACTTAAGGGAAGGAACCTCATCACTTGCGTCATTAACTCGGGCCAAGTGATATCCCTTTAAACTAACTTTCTCGCCTTAAGATACGAAATCAAACAACCCTTAGGCACAGATTAAGTACTACTCTACTTTATGACTCGCTCAATAGGAATCTGGAACTTCACAACTCGAGTTCTACAATCTATTGATTCACAACAAGCATGAAGTCAGTCCATACCTAGAATGACATCAAAATTTACCATGTCTAACTCTACTAGATAAGTCATCGTGTTCTTGTGATTGATAGAAATAGGATAATCTACAACAGGGGTAGAAACATAAAAGGTTCACAAAGTTTCTGAGGAAGAATCTCAAACTGATTTGCAACATAACGATTTACAAAAGATTAACAAAACATAAATATCAAAAGTAAAGACTTTGAGTATACACGTGACAACATCTGGAGAGTTCTCTTGCTCTTGACAACTAGTGATTTCATAGAGGTGATTTTCCCTTCCTTGAGTACCAGAAGTGGCTCCTCTAGGTGCAACCCTTTCTAGTGGAGAAACTAATGAAAATTGAGCTCCATTCCGGATTTCCACCACCCTGCTTAATCTTAGAACACTCTTTCATGAAGTGACTCTCTTAACTACACTTGAAGGGACCCTACTGGCCATCACGACACTTACCAGCATGGCACCAAACCTACCACATTTAGGAGCCCAACTACCTCCTTGTGCCACACTACCTTGGAACTGGGATGGTCTAGCCTTGAAGTTCTACAAAATTTGGCCATTATATCCACCTCGGTTTCAGGGCGCAGGTGCACTAGGATATGATGTGCACGTCCCTTTTGTTTCTGAAATTGTGGCTGATTCGAACCACCGTTCTGCTTCCCAAACTCATTCCCTGTCTTGGGATTCTTGTTCTTGTGCTCATCTTGGTCCCTCAACTTCATATCTTCATCTTGCTCTACATAAACCATCAACCTGGATGTATCCATGTCGCCTATCAGCATTGCAGTCTGCTTTCTTTGCTTGGAGCATATCCTTCACATTGCAAGAGGATCGTCCTATACCTTGTTTTTAGTATAAATCTGAACTACTAAGAGGATCCACTAGTCTATGATAAAAAGCACTAAGGAATCATATAAAAAGTACGACCCTTCTTCTGTCCATGTTGGCTACATGGTTTATGCAGGCTTGAGTTAATATGAACTCGTGTCTCCATATCGATGCTCAGTACTACTCCCAAAATACTTAGCTCATATGTTCTAAAATAAGTCTTCTTATTTGGTTTGAGGTAATTTCTCAAACGTATCTTTAAAAGGTCTTTTCGAAATCATAGTTTCCTTTTTACTAAAACTAGCCAAAGGCTCTACTTGAAGTCTGGCTTCCTTTTCTTGCTCAAAATGTGAATACATTTGTAACTCTTAGGGAATACTTAGTTTTCTTATAACTTTTAAGAAATGAACTCACCTTTTTTCTCTTTGCTTAACTTGAAACTATTGACTTTAATTCAAATCCTACAGAATACATAGTTCCCTTATATTTCTTGAAGGAAAGACTTCAACTTGTAGTCTTTACTCTGACTTGGAACTTGAGCCTTAAAATAAAGTTAATATGTTTAATAACGCCTCTTGAAAACCTTTAATACTTTACTTTGACTTACTTTTCAACTTTAAACTTGACTCATAACTTATATGACTTTGTACTTAACTTTCCTTGAATTGGATTATGGATTGAAGGTTATGATTTGTGTTTTTTAGTGATTTAAAGGTGTTTAGAGATCATTTGAAGTAATGAGAATCATTGGAAGGTGTTAATGTACCTTAGAAGATATCTAAAATGCAAAATTACAAAAACTGGGCGAAAAACGTTGATCCAAGTGCACAGGTATCGCGCCGCGCCAGCCTTAGTTAACTAAGGCTTGGTTCTGGCGCACTGGTGGAACGCCACACCAAGCCCCATTTGATTGAATCTCTCTTTTGGCGCACTGCAGGTGTGACACGCCTTGTCTATGCCAGGTGCGTCTAAAGAATTTTTCTACTAGTTTTGTGATCCTAAATTCCCTAAACCTCCATAGATTCATCCCCAAACCCTAGGATCATCAATACCTTCAATAACCATCATATATAACTCAAAACAACACCAGAGACTACTAATCAACATCAATAGGCATTCAATCAACTTCAACCAAAAAGGGAATCGACAAGATTTATTGAGAATTCACTTCTAATCTTGTAATCAATTCTAAAACCTCTGAACTGAAACAAGATTGGTGTGAGGATGCATTAAAATCAAACACGAAGGAGCTCACATACCTCTATAGGGATCGCCCGCAACGAATTCCCCTCGAAATGCCTTGGCATTCTTCGCGAAACCTTGATCTTTCTCCCTTCTCTTTCTTCTGTTGTCTTTTCTCTCAAGTCCTAAGCGTGAATTGATTTTCCAAGACTGACTTAAGGCTAATTTTTACCCCTAATAAACCCTTAAAACAAATTGGGAAATAGATCGGTGAAAAGACTAGTTTACCATTAAATTCGGAATTGGACTTTCTTCACTTCAACAACCCAACTTCCAAAAGGCATATAGATGTGAGGCCAAACTACACATTTTTTATCATTATTTATGTCATATTTATTATTTATATTTGTCCGTTTTGAGCAAAAATTTTATGGATTGTGTTAAATCGTGTATTTTATATGTAGGATTAAATTGGTAGAAAAATGAAGAAGTTTAGAGCTAAAACGAATTAAAAAGGGAAAGTATGAAGAAGGAAATCAAGCAGGCAACTTAATAGATTAAAGTTAATAAAATAATATATTAATACATAAAGATGCATTGCTGCAATTCCAAATTGAAAAAAGAATTCAATTTGCCACGTGTAGGTCTTTCAATGAGTCGCTTCATGCGGCACTACACTGGGAAAAAGAAAAAGGAAAAAAAGCACGCCAATTTTTCTTGGTTTTGGATTCCTAATTTATTTGAACTCAATTATTTTATGTAGGGTTTTCTACACCTATAAATAAGGCATGGAAAATTATTATTTGGGTGGAAGACAAGAAATATACAAGACATAATATGAATTTTTTCTAGCTTTGGAGCTTTGTAAGATCCACGGTGGAGGCCGGAAAATTGTGGTTTACTCTTTATTCTCCTTTATTATTTATTTGTATTCGTAATTAATAGAAAATATAGTTTAACTATTGTTCTTAATTTTTTTTTATTAACACAAACAAATTTATTTTAATAAATTTTGATTGTGTTTTTGCGATAATGAGTAGCTAAGCTTCACGACTAGGTTTGTGGGAACCATGGGCGATTAACAAAGTATGAATAGTAATTAAGCAATTCTCAAATAGGTTATTTCATGTATTGATAATTTTTTTCTTCGAAGTCTTTTTAACGGTGGCCAATGTTAGAACTCGACTTTGTATTACTTGTCGGGCCAAAAAGATAGTTAATAAGAAAAGAATTATCAACATAGATTTAGTGGGATACTATCTGATCGGCTAGTGTCGATTGGTGAGAAGTAATAACTAAGACATACATCGATTATGATGCTTAATATGAAGTAAAGGTAAGGGTTAGTAAATTATACACACGTACTCGGACCAAGGAACGGGGTAAAATTCTCTAGATGCCGGACAAAGGATTTAAAGATACATAACTTATCACTTTGCATGCATAACACTAGAGAAGAATTGCTATTACTAGGATTATCGCGTTATGAGCTTATGGGGAACACATTCCTAGTTATTTTTATTCATTTGGATATAAATAAATACTTAGTTCAAAGCTATTTTTATTTCTTTTATTTTTGTTTCAATTGAAAATCACTCATTTTATATAACGACTATCAAGTTAAATGTTTGCTATTGATAATATTCTTCCATATTCTCTGTGGGATCGATCCCGACTCATAGTTGGATAAATATAGTGCATACGATCGTTTATATTTCTTCTCAAGAAGTTTATTTGAACGTTATGACATATCTCCCTTATAGGATATTGAAATCATGCAAACTCGGTGCCGTTGGAAAGATATTTCCAACCATATTAAGAACTGACTCTAACTCATCTAATTTATGTCCGGTTGAAAATTACTAAATGCTAACTTTCTTAACTTTAGGAAAATTTTCAAATTTTCTCTTTTCTTTCAATAAGTGAAACTTTTTAGTTTCTTAGCTTATTTTTGGCTATTACGAGTTACGAGATGTTACAACTAAAACTTAAAATTTTGCACCCTTAAATCCTTAATTATAAATTTATTGAGACTCAAAAACATAGAAAAATCATCCATATGTTGAAATATATTTGTCGTAAAATCATGCATCTGGGGAAAATTCTAGAATTAAGAAAAAATGAGAGGTTAAAAATAGTACTTTAAAAATAATTATGTGTATAACAACTCTTATGTATTTAACGTCACTCACACATACTCAGAAAATACATAGCACATATATGACAATAAACATACGCGAAGAAGCCCCAAAATCACTCAACTCTAAATTTAGCTCAACGCTTACATCCTCTACGATTCATTTCCTTTGTCTTGATAATTAGATCTCTCCATGTTAGCAAAAATTAAAAATATTAGGAAAGCTATTGAATTAAAAGCTAAATAAGCTTAATAGGAAAAAAAAACCTATAAAAGTATGAAAAAATCATTTTCATTGATAAATGCTTGGAGAAACCTTGAGGCATTTGGGAGATTATAAAGGAAAAAAATTTCAGGTGTGAAAGTTGGAAAAGGTGAAGAGGTATTTCATTTTCGTAGCTGTAAGTGATAATGACGAAATAACTTCTTGCCACGTGTTTATGAAGGATTTATTGAAAATTGATCAAAAAATATAATTTAGCTAGAGTCTAAATAATTAGTAACCGATCAAAAAGGATTTAGGATTGGAAATGATAAATGCGTGTTTAATATTGAGAATTCTGGGATTAGATAGAGGAAGATATAAGAAAGTGTATAGGCTTGTCAAGTAAAAGAGACGAGGATCCGAGATCCAAACTTAGTGAAGTATATTAAAGACAAGAAAATCATGGAATTAATGGAAAAGCAACACATGCATAAAAGAGAGTTGAATTAAGATTAGAAATGTATACAACTTATCAATACTCTTATATTATAAATATAACAAAAAAGTGATAAAATGAGATTTTTTTTTATTATCATCATCAACTACTAATAACATTTTTGTTTATTCAAATATTTGAGCTCTTTGGAAAACACAATTAAGTTCATATGCTAGGGATATGAAAAGAGTAGGGTATATATTATTGAAAAATGATTGTGAGTAGATACATGATCCCATGTCATTTGCGAGATACATGACATAGATGTAAGACACAACAAATACATATCAATTTGGCTGAACCATCAGTGGGCCCTTAAGTTAGCACCAGTTTTTTCTTAGACATATTAATTGGACTTTGTTGATTTTAAACATTTTCTTCATTTCCCATTGTGTCTTTCTGACACTTTTTTTTGACATTATATAACGAGTGTAATACACTTACCAAAGGCGCGTAAAAGGCTTATTTAACCAATTATTATTTACTATTTTTCTTCTTCTTCCCAATTTTCGGCCACCATTGTTTGAGAGAAACAAATAATGTGGCTGATCACTTAGCTAAATTAGCAGCTACCAGTGGAGATGGAACCTTCTCCTTATCATACCAACAATTACCAAAGGAGTTTAATGGCTTAATACTTCTGGATGTATGGAAATTTCCCTCGATGGAAAGAAGATATGAAAAATGTAATTTTTTTATTAGTTAATATTTTATATTCTTAGTATGAAAGGAACTTGTATAGGCTAATCCTTTCATCATAATATTTTTGTGCTACTTGTTTCTCGTGTTCCTTCAACAAGTTAGAGGTTAGGTCCAAGTTCCACTCTAACTAATTGAAACTTATTTACACGAGTAGACATGGTAGGGGTCAAGTTTAACCCCCCACACCTTAAGTACACAACCTAGGTGATGGCTTAATTTTTTTTTTAAAAAAATTTAAGAAAAAGGTCCTTCCATGGAGAAGAATTGAGAGAGATTTTAGAGTTAAATAAACATTTCTATGTGGATTAGATTTGACGGCAAAATAGGTGAAGAATTTTTGTCAAAGCATGGTAGTTCAAATTATGTGGTTAAAAGTATGACTTCCCTAACTAATGTTTTCCTTCTATCTTAGACCAATTTTGGGTTTCTATTTTTGTTTTTTTTATTTGTTTTCTCGGTGAATAGTCAAGTAAAGTTTTAAACTTAGATACATCTATATTTTTTGCTTTGGATTTGAGAATAAAATAAAAAATTTCATCATATATAGTCACATTTTAATGTTCTTTTAGTAAGAGCAAACTAAAATCACATCCTTCGCATCATCTCATGTATGATTCACTCTTTATTCCTCCATTATAAACGTAACATATGTAACATTTAGATCATTTATCTTCATTATTCAATATCCCATTATCGTTCTATTTATTTCTAGGAAGACATCCTCAACTATAATTAGTGGCGGTCTTCTTTTGGTTTAACAAAAAATATAGAATGCATAAAGTTTGTCAAAAAAGAGAGTTCTTATTAGTTGCAGGGAGATATTCTTTTTGTAGAGCTTTGGACTCAATTCTTGTCAAGGGTTTTTTGAGTTAAACTTTGTGATTAGACTGTTGTATCCTGCAGGAGACAAATAAAGAGGACTACTGCTGGACCGGTGAAGAACTTTTTTTACGGTGGACTTGAATCTCCTTAAAGAGAGCGAGATATCCACACCCCAGCCGAAAGAGATTTTTTTTCTTCATTTCATTTATATTGTGATCTTGTAATTATATTATTTCTTAATTTTTCACTAACACTAAATTCTACAAATTAACTAAGAAAAATCTAAAATAGTTAACACCACACCTAACACATGAATAAAACAACTAAATATAAGGTATTTTAACAAGTGTTTTCAAGGTGTATCAACAAATGAAAATTATATTACAAGTCAAAATAATTTAGAAACCTTTAAAAAGCTAACCCCCAAATTTTAATTAACACATAAATACTACAATTCTTGCAAGAAAAACAAAAACATGCATAGTCAAAGAGGGATAACACATATATTAAAACATAATTTTCAGATTTAACAAGAAATAGAAATTCTAACTCTGGCAAATAAAGTTAGAAAACCTTAAAGCTAGCTGTTAATACCAAATCTTAACACTTAAATAAAACAACTTATATTTAGCAAGAAATAAAATTTTTTAGTGAAAAAATAACATAGAAATCCTTAAAAAGTTAAACCTGAAACCCTAATAAACACATTAATATTTAAAAATCCTATAAGAGAGGAATAAAACTACACAAAATCGAATAGAGATAATTCAAAAAAATGACATATTTTACAATGTTTAGACGAGTGAAGATGATGATACTATTCCTGTGATATTCACTCACACGTAACTATTTTTTCCTCTATCATGTTGAGGGACAAGCAAAATGTTTTTTTAACAGGTCAATTTAGTTTAGAGGCTTGAGAATGAATGTTTTTTTTTTTAAAAAAAAAGACATAAGGGATCAATATTTATGTAGAATAGAAACTGTCATTTGCTTCTAGTTAATTAAGGTTAAAAAAAATAAGTATTGCATAGAAAAAATTAAGCCGAATCATTGGAAAATAACATTTATATAACATTGACGAGAGGAACCTTAGTCAGTACAACAACAAAAGGAATGATGAAATAACAACGATACAAAATATAATGTCTTTTTGGGAAATAGCCATTGAATTTATTTGGTACAACAACAAAAGGAAATATCAAATAACATCACTAATAATGCTGGATAATCTGTTTTCCATCAATAAATATATAGTTTAGAGGGTTTACTACATAGCCTCCAGTAGTATGTTTCACTAATTTAGCTGCATTTAGAAGATCACCATGAAAAAGACAAACTATCTCCACTTCATCTTTCTTCTTGTAAGTGTATAGCAACCCTTCAATCTTCTTTCCATGATATCCCTGTGAAAACAATAGTCATATGGTTGAGCATGAAGTTTTTGATGTTCCCTTTAGTAATATAATTCCCTAAATATGCAGGTGATTTCTTTTCAGCGAAAGATGATTTCACATTGAAAACTGAAGGGGAAAAAATTATTTCCTACTTTAATTTTAATACAAATTAAAATTGACTTGTTGTATAAATCATTTTATAAAATTTTGAAACCTTCAATATGTGGTTGTTGGGTTTCAATCTCAGGTACACTTGAAGCAACACTTTTTTGCGATCCACCAGAAAATATAAAAAAATTTGTTTTACTAGTTATTCACAAAAAATAACTCTTTTTTTTTCCGAGTGACCATCAAAATTACCATTCAATGAAGTCCTTAATTCAGTTCCCAATTTTCATTCTCTACATTCGAAGTTCCTTTTTTTTCAACTTTATTCATGTTAGCGAAATCTAAAAACCGAGAGAGCTATAGAATTTCAAACTAAAAAATTATAAAATGGAAAAAGAAAAGCTCAATGAAACTTTCAGGGCGGAGAAATCATTACGACAATAGGGAGCTTATAAAGAGGATTTTTTTAGGTGGGAAGGTAGAAAAAATGTGAAGTGGTAGTTCATTTCCATGAGTTCAGTAAAATGATAAAATAGCTCTTGGAAAGTGACACATGATTGTTCTATGAATAGTACGACTACGTGGTTTAACAAGGACTTTGGAAATTGAACCCAAGAGGTAACTGTTTAATAGTGAGAAATGTCTTTTATATTTCACCTTATAACTCTTTTTTCCAACTTTCAAAAGAGGAAAAAGGTTGAATGTAATTTTCTACTATATTTTATTGGTAATATTTGTTAAATTTTTTATTACCCGATGACATGCATCAAAGAATGAGTAACACATGTGCAGTAACTCCAAAAGGGAGTAATGCTCAAACTTAATTTTCCAACGTCAACAAAGTACACTACATAAAATATATCATTAGCGGATATTGATTTTTAATTGTCGCCAAATATATATTTTTAGCGACAATTAGCTTCTTTTTGTATATGACCCTAAAGTCTTCAGCGACATTGGTTCTAATGACACTTAACTAATGTCGATAAAGACTTAAGCACTCTTTATAATGACAATATTCATTGCCGCTAAATGTTGTTTTTGCTATAGTGGTAGTTTTCAATTTTACCAACATGGTTGTAGTGCAATGGTGGCAGTGTTTCACCTTTAACCTGAGGTCTCATGCTCAAGCCCTGGGTATGGAGAAAATTCAATTGACCCAAAAATAGGCCCTGCATAGAACTGAATTTAGTCGGAGCTCTATGTGGGTTTCGGACATCGAGGGAAAAATAAAATATCGTGCCTCGAGCTACCTCCGGGACGCGAACACGGGACCGAGGACCACAAGTGATCTCAAGTTAACCCTACTGGCAGATCATGAGCATAGTAAAGATAATAAACTGATGCGGAAGCTAAATTATAATCAAAATGATAAAATCGGGAATACCCATATACTATAACTGAGATATTTGAAACTGATGAGTTTAATTCAGGAAAATATTAACTCAATACTAAGCTGAAACTAACTATGTATGAAAATAGCCTCTTACTGACTAGAAATGATGGGACAGACCCTAGCTAAGTCTTGAAAAACTAAAACTAAAGGACTAAAATACTAAAAATAAAATCACGACTATTGTCCTAGGAGAATGAGGACTCACCACTGATTCTTCTGAACTTGAGATCGGAAATCGATCTAAGCACGATCTGGATGCTGAGAACCTGAACCTATGCGTCAGTACTTTAAAGGTAATAAGATAGAGTAAAGATGAAATAAAACATAACTGAAGAAGCACAAAAACAAATATAATGTCCTGAACATGACATACTGAATTCTAAGCTAACTAGATGCAATGACCAAATTTATAACATGCTGAGACTGAATACTAACTGAACTGTAAATATGGTCTATGCAATAGAGTATGGGTGAACTGTGGAAGCTACTAATAAGCGATAATAAAACCACGTGAGTTAAATATAGAGTCTGATGTATACACCCCATCGAGAGGACCCAATATACCCTGTTAGAGGTATAAAAGCATGCTGGCGTGATCACTAAACTTATGCCGACGGAGAAAACATACAACCTATTGGGCTAGTAGTTTTGGGACTATCTAGTCCAACTCAATATTATGCTACTCGTAATGAATTAATTGTTTAACACATTATGACTTGTAAATACTAGATTTCTCAAACTGAACATACAAAATGAGATGCAACAATTAATTTTGTAATTATGCATTAATAACTAAGACATGTATAACTGATAACTGAAATATCTTACCTAGCATGTGTAATTCAAGAACTAAATAAATACATAGCTAGGGTTCTAAAATTCATGCAATAAACATAGTAATAACATGGTAATCTTATTTGGAACATATAACTAACTAATTTATGGTAATCTGCTGAAGTTCTAGAAACCCTAAGTCTAATCATGATAACGGAATCAAGAATCAGACTATTATATAGGGATCCAATGCGTGAAAGGAACTCACCAGTGAAATCCCACATACCTGGTGATGAAATCTATGGATAAATCTTTAGATTTTATGGTTGGAACTGACGGAACCTTGTTGCGTTCTTCAACTAGGGTTCTTGACCTTTTTCTCTTGTCTTGCTTCTAATTCTTTAAGTTTTTATTAATGATTTTGACTTAGGTAAGTTTTAGTTATTTGTATAGGCTTAAATTACCTAAAACCTCATGATTTAGGGTTGTAACGACGTATCTTAGGGTTAAACAAACTAGGAAAAGACCAGAATACCCCTAAAATAATTATAGTAGGAGCAATCGACGACCTAGACTGACGGGCCATCGTTCACATGACGGTCCTTCGTTTGTATCTGCTCGATAGTCCTTCCCTATAATGGGAATAACTCATTAAACGGAGGTTGGATTTTAGCAAGCTCGGTGCCTTGGAAAGATAATTCAATTATCTATCATTTCATAGGTTATAAGACACCTAATTTATTTTGTTCTAAAAGATATGACCATTTTAAGTGGACCCAACAACAACTTCCCACTAACTGACTGCTAACCTTCGCCTACGGTCAGACATACAGACATAATTCAATTATCTATCATATCATAGGTCATTGTTGGCCGTCTCTAGTTCATGTCAGAGGTTAGGTAATAGGAGTCTTGATCCATGGATAAAGACCACAAACTGTGGTATGACCTACAGACCGCAGTTCTGTCTGTGGGTCAAGCCTTAGCAGATTTTTCTTAGTGTGTTTGGGAGGGCTACAGTGGTGAACCACAGACCCACAGTACGGGTCGTAGATTAGACTACGATCCGTAGATATTACCATCGATTGCACCTGCAATTTTTCAAAAATCTTATTTATGGTATGTTTTGGATACGGGGTGTTACATTATCTCTCCATTGGGAACATTTGTCCTCGAATGAAGGCTAAACTGGCTGAAATAGCGGGAGAGAGTTGCAATCCCTATTACTAAACATTGAGAACTGAGTTTCTAACTAAATTGAGTTCAAAGGACATGCAAATATGCTGAAAATGCAAGTACAAACAGAAGAAACATGATTCTTAGGCATAATTCACGCATGAATAACTGAAAAATTGAAGAGGAACTATTACCTCAAGCTGGAGTGGAATCGGAATGAAAGAGGTGAGGATACTTGGCTTCATGGTTGCTTCTGCTTCCCAAGTAGCTCTCTCTATGGATTGACTTCTTCATAGAACTTTGACTTAAGCGATTTCTTTGTTTCTCAACCTTCTAACTTGACAGTCAAGAATGTTAACTTGTACATCCTCATAAGAAATATTATATTTCACCACCACACTCTTTAATGGCACTACAAAGGCTGGATCACCCACACACTTCTTCAAGAGCGAACAATGAAAGACTAGATACACTGCTACTAGTTCTGCTGGCAACCCTAACTCATATGCTACCTTACTAACCCTTTTCAAAATCTTAAAAGGGCCTACATATCTAGGACAGAGATTCCCTTTCTTTCCGAATCTCATCACCCCCTTCATAGGTGAAACTTTCAAGAAAACCCAATCATTTTCTTGGAACTCTAGTTCCCTTTTCCTTACATCTGCATAAGATTTCTTACGACTTTGGGCTGTATTAAGTCTATCTCTAATGAGCTGAACTTTCTCCATAGCATAATAGATTTATATGGCCCTATCAAAGCTTCTTCAACAACTTCAAACCAACCAACATGAGATCTACATCTACGCCCATACAATGCTTCATAAGGGGCCATCTAAATGTTGGAATAACATCTATTATTGTAGGTGAAGTCAATAAGAGGAATGTGATCATCCCAACTACCCTTGAAGTAGATCACACAGGCTATCAACATATCCTATATGTTCTAAATTGTACACTCTACATGTCCATCCGGATATATATGGAATATTGTGCTAAGGTTAACCTGAGAACCAAGACACTTCTGAAATGGTTTCAAGAAATTAGAAGGTAAACTAAGGACCTCTATCTGAGATGATAGACAAAGGAATCCCATACAACCTCACAATTTCATTAATGTAAAGCTTGACATAGTCCTCCGCCGAATTTGTAGTCTTGACCGCCAAGAAGCGAGAAGACTCAGTCATCCTGTTAACTATCTCCTAAATATAGTCATGTTGTCTGCGAGTTCGAGGTAACCCTATGATGAAATTCATATTGATCACTTCCCACTTCCAAGTAGGAATGTCGATCTCTTGAGTCATACCCCCTGGTTTATGATGTTCTACATTGACTTGCTTGCAATTGGGGCACTTACTCAAAAAATCTTCTATATCCCTCTTTATGCCATTCCACAAATAGACTTCCCTCCAATCGCAACACATTATAGTGGTACCTGGATGAATAGAATATTTAGAGTTATGGGCTTCTGCAAGAATATGCTGTCTCAACTCGCCCACATCAGGAACACACAAGGCGAACTGGTCTGGTAAACCCTTATACTTGTATCAGTTTGTATTCTAGACCCTTCTACTTAATCATTTGTCAATTGATCCCTCAAACTCAATAAAATACAATTTAAAAAATCCCTCTGACCATTAACCAGGCTTATGTAGCAGTAGAATGTCTAACTTGGCAAAAATGCGTAACTACACGCTCCTACGGCTAGTGAATGACATTTTTGGGTTAAAAAACAATTAAAATTATGAAAGAAATAATTTTTTTAAAAAAATTAATGAAAAGTTCCTTCTTGTTCACCCACCATTTTCATCCTAACTCCAACCTATTTTGTTCCTTCTTCAAAATGCTTTTCAGCCATTTTTATCCCAAATCCCACCTTTTTTTTCCTTCTTCAGAATCTATTAACATCAATTTATCTGACCTTCGGCATAACTTGAGTCCATTAATTCACCGCGGTGGGAGAAAGAGCGTCGTGGTATTGGTAAGAGCACTGAATTGCAGTGGAGTGAGAGAGATAAATAGCATTGGTGGCGCACGCCGGTGACCATTGTTTCACAGTAGAATAAGAGAGAGAGGAGGCACTTGTGTATGTAGAGGATAATGAGGTGGGTGATGGTGCGAGGTCATGGGGGTTAAAAGGTTTTTTTGTCAGATCTGGTGCTGCGATGACTTAGGTTTTTGGTTTTGTGGAGGTTTGGTGGAGGAAAGGAAATGGTGATGGTGTGCGGCGGAGACGTAGACATGTGAGGGAGAGAGTATATCAATTTCACCGGAAAAAATTGTGATGATGAAAGTGATGGTTGTCTCCATAGATTTTGGCTGTGAAATGGAATTTTTTTACCAAAAAAATGGACTATATAATGTTAAATACCCAGTAATTTACAACCATCTTTCTCCATTAACCTATCAAATAGTAATATCCTAAAGAACAAAGAAAAAACAGAATTGCAAAAGAGGATTTAGCAATCAAAGCAACCAAAAAGCAGGGCATTCTAAGCCCTTTCTCCTCTGTTTCTTCTGGCAAGCTGGATATCCTTGGGCATGATTGGATCAATAAATCAAACAAAACACATATAAAAACACATGAAATGCAAAGTATGAAATTAGAGTAAAGAAGCTGACGAAAAAGTTGAACAAAAAATAGGGAAATAATAATCTAAAGAATAATTAAAATTTTATTATTTTATATTTTATTAAATAAGTTTGATTAATAATTTTAAATAACTAGTTATGAAATAATTATGACATGGAATTAGTATATATGATGTGGATATGACATGTCATTTATGTAAAGGGGAGTGAGCTACACACATATTTGGAGGGGCTAAAAAGTTTCGTTTTAATTGAGTCTAAGGGTTTAGTTGGCAAAAGATTAAGTGGAATGGTCCAAAAATACAAACTGATACAAGCATAAGGGTCCACTAGACCATTTCTCCGAACACACAATCTACCATGGTAGCGAAGTACACCATCTTCCCCGAGGGAGAAAACCTCCACTCTCTGATTATGGACTACACCCTTAAGTTCAAGCAAGATTAGATCATTATCTTGTTTTTCCTTAACCTCCACTACCAAAGAAGATTCTTCCCCATTCTTAATTGTTACACCAATGTCTGATATGCTCATAAGGCGAACTCCCAAGCGAGCAAGCCTGAAAACATCCTTCACTAGTTCCTTCCTTTATTCCTCAACATGGGCTACACTAACCATAGATAATCTTCTAAGAGAATCGGCTACTACATTTGCCTTACAAAGGATGGTAATGCACACTCATATCATAATCCTTAAGGAACTCAAGCCATCTCCTCTGGGGAAGATTCAACTCTTTCTGGGTTAACAGATATTGAAGGCTTTTATGGTAAGTGAACACATCTACTTGAACACCATACAAGTAGTGTCTCCAAATCCTGAGTGCAAACACCACTGGTGCAAGCTCGAGGTCATGAGTTGGATAGTTCATCACCTGCACATTAAGTTATCTAGAAGCATAAATTATAACCTTATCTCGCTACATCAACACACAACCTAGGACAACTCTGGATGCATCATAATAGATCACATAACAATCTGAACCCTCTTTTAGATTCAAGACAAGAGCTGTAGTCAATCTAGTTTTCAATTCTCTAAAGCCTTTCTCAAAATTATCTAATGATTGAAACTTGACCATCTTATGAGTCAACCTAGTAAATGGTGAGGCTATGGATGAGAATCCTTCCATGAACCTTCTGCGATAACCCGCTAGACCTAAGAAACTTCTGATATCTATAGCAGAGGTAGGTATGGGCCATTGTTTCACTGCTCTTCTATCTTCAGCAAATCCACTCGGATCCCCTCGCTAGATACAATATGACCAAGGAAAGAAATGGATTGCCACCAGAACTCACGTTTGCTAAATTTAGCGAATAACTGGTGATCTTTAAGATACTGTAGAACAACTCTCGAATGACTCGCATGTTCTTTCTCATTCCAAGAGTAGATGATGATATCAAAAAGACTATAACGGACAAGTCCAAGTACTGCTTGAACACTGTGCTCATCAAATCCACGAAAGGTGTATGATCATTTGTTAGTCCAAATGAAATAACTATAAATTCATAATGACCATACCGAGTACTAAAAGTTGTCTTCGGAATGTCACTATCTCTGACTGAGATGATGATAACCTGATTTGAGGTCCATCTTTGAGAAATGGCTAGCACCTTTAAGTTGGTCAAACAAGTTATCAATCCTGGGGATGGGATACTTATTCTTCATTGTGACCTTATTCAATTGTCTATAGTAAATGCACATTCTAAGAGGACCATCATTCTTCTTTACGAATGACATTGGTGCACCCCATGACGAAATACTAGGTCTGATGAAGCCCTAGTCTAAAAGGTATTTCAACTGATCTTTCAACAGAAATAGGTTGGGTATCAGGAAGCATATCAATTCCAAAGTCAATTTCCCTTTAGGGAGGAACTTTTGAAAGATCTTTTGAAAACGCAGTGACTATTGGAACTGAATCAAGAGTTGGGGTTTTAGAGCTAGAACCCTTAACCTGAACTAGATGATAGATATAGCCCTTAGAGATCATATTTCTAGGCTTAAGCTAAGAAATGAATCGCCCCATAGGAGCTAAGCTACCACCCTTCCATTCTAAGATTGGTTCGTTTGGAAACTGAAAACGAACAATCCTGGTTCTACGATTGATTAAGGCATAACAAGAATGTAACCAATCCATGCCTAGAAATACATCCATGTATATCATTTGTAACTCTACAAGATCTGCTGAGGTGACTTTCTGAGAGACTGTGACATGACAATTTTTGTATACGTGTCTAGCTATAACTCGGTCTCCGACAGGAGTAAAGATAGAGAAAGGTTTTTATAGAGTTTTCAGACCGACACTAAATTTGACTACTATGTAAGGAGTTACAAAAGAAAGATTAGCCCCTAGATCTAACAATGCATAAACATGAAGGTTAAATACTCGTAACGTACTAGTGACTATAACATGTTCTGGCGCTAACCGCCACTTGTACTAGATGAGTAACCCTGCTAAGCCAGGAAACTTACTAGTGCTGCAGAAGTTGTATACTGTGCTCTAATATTACTACCTCGTTTACCATGTGAAAAAGAACAATCCCTCAACCTGTGACCAGACTGACCACATCCAAAGCAACCTTCCTTTCTTTCGAGGCACTCCCCTGGATGTTTCTTAATACACTTAGCGCAAGTGGGGTAAGTCTTGGTTCCTGAAACACTGACCTCAAACTTAGAGCCTTGTGCCCTAACCTTCTAATCATACTTGATATTGGAGGATGGAACACTAGTTGTTGAAGGGGATGGGGTTGGAAATTCTGCTGACTCTACGAGCAATTTCCACTACCCAATTTCTCATGAGAATAGTCATAGTTTCCAGTCCTAGCGTTCTTATTGTTCTTGGCATGTTCCCTAAGATTTTCACCTCACACTACTAAGCATGATTCATAACCCTATAGATGTTCATATCTCCTTGTAACATAGCAATTCTTCACTCAGTTTTCACCAAATCTTACACTCCATACAAAAACTTATTCATTTGAGTTCTAGAGTCAGCAACCATGTGAGGACCATACATGGAGAGTTGGTTAAACTTGAAACCCTTACTCTTGGACTGTCATGTTTCCCTGCCTCAAATTCATGAATTTCTTAGCCTTTGCCTCTTTCAAATCTATTGGGAAAAACATGTCCAGAAAAGCTTCCCTAATTCATTCCCAAGTAATAGGAGTTGCATCTGTACCCCTGTTCTCCTTCCACTAAGTGTACCATATATGAGCCACATCTTTCAACTGGCATGATGCCAACTCAACCAGATCATTCCTAGTGTCCTGCATCACCTGAAAAATTTTCTTGATTTAATCCAAGAAACTTTGAGGATCTACACGAGTTTGTTATCCTAAGAACTTAGACGAATTCATCCTATCAAAGTCACGGACCTTTGTTGCTTATGATCCACCATTAGCATTCAAAGGAGCTTGAACTCGATTTTTTAGGTTGTCCACACTCAGAGCCAACATCTTAGTGACATTCCTAAACTCAATATTGGAGACTTCCTGATCTGGGACTGGAGGAGCTGCGTTTGCATTCCTGGTATTTGCATTATTGGTGTTAGCTCTACAAGAAGGCATAATCTGAATCGTAGAACGTCGAGTTAGAATTGAATTAAATAATACCTTACACACAATAAGAGTAACTAGAAAGTGAAGTTTTTCCTAAAACACTTCATAGACTCCCTCCAATTAGATGTGGTGTACTTTACATCCATGAAAAAGACTCTACTTAGTGCACCTTTTTAAATATCCTAGGACACTTAAACCTAGTGCATTGATATCAAGTTCGTCATGCCCCGACCTACCCCCGAGATGCGGACATGGGACCTAGGATCACAAGTGATTCCAAGCTAACACAATTGGCATGATCATGAGCATACTAAATATAATAAGCTGATGCGAAAGCTAAATCATAATTAAAATGAAAGTTAGGGAATACTAGTATACTATAACGGAGATATTTGAAACTCATCAGTTTAATTCAAAAAATATTATATCAATACTAAGATGGAAACTAACTATGCCAGAAAATAGCCTCTAATTGTCTAGAAATGTTGGGTCAAACCCCAGCTAAGTCTAGCAAAAATTGAAACTAAAGGACTAAATTACTAAAAATAAACTCATGACTATTGTCCTCGGAGAAGAATGACTCACCACTGATTCTGCTAAACTAGAGATCGAGAATCGATCGAAGCGCGATATGGATGTTAAGAACTTGAACCTACATCACGAGAAGATGTAGCATACATAAGCATCACTACTTGAAAGGTATTGAGCATGTACATAGAGTAAAGCTAAAATAAAACATAACTGCACAATAACAAAAGCAAGTATATTGTTCTGAACATGATATACTAAATTTTGAGCTAACTGGATGCAATGACCAAATTTATAACATGTTGAGACTGAATACTAACTGAACCGTAAATATGATCAATCCAATAAAGTCTGACTGGACTGTAGGAGCTAATAATAACCGATAATAAAATTACATGAGCTAAATGTGAAGTCCGATGTGTAAGCCCCATGTAGAGTACCCAATATACTCTTCCAGAGGTATAAAGGCATGTTGGCATGATCACTATATTGATTTCCACGTAAGGGACTTACAAAATACTTAGCTTGAAGGTTTGAGACTATTTAAGTACACTAAACCCTAGTCTAACTCGGTATTATGCTATTCTCAATGAATTAAGTGATTAACACACTATGAGTGAATTTCTGGAAATAATGGATAGCTCAAACTGAACATGAAAATTGAGAATGCAACAATTGATCTCGGAGTGATGCATTAATAACTGAAACATGTATAGCTAAATAATTGAAATATCTGACCTAGCATGTGTAGTTCAATAACTAAAGAAATACATAGTAGGGTTCCGAAATTCATGTAATAAACTGAGTAATAACATGGTAATCTGATTTGGAACATATGCCTTATTAATTCATGATAATCTGCTTAAGTTGTAGAAACTCTAAGTCTAATCATGATAAGGGAATCAAGAATCTGACTGATATCTAGGGATCAATGGGTGAAAGAAACCCACTAGTGAAATCTCATATCCGTGGTGATAAAATACATCAACAAATCTTTTGAATTCAGAGCTAAAACTGATGGAACCTTCTTGTGTTCTTAAACTATGGTTTTTGAACCTTTTCTCTTCTCTTGCTTCTAATTTTCTATGTTTTGATTAATGATTTTGACTTAGGTAAGTTTTAGTTATGTTTCTAGACTGAAACTGACAAAAATCTCATGATTTAGGGTTCAAACAACATATCTTAGGGGTTAAACGAACTAGGAAAAGTACCAAAAGACCCTAAAATAATTGTTGTGAGAGCAATCTGTCACATCCGAGTTTACCCCATAGACATAACCGGCGTCGTCGTCCTATTTAAGGACTAATACTATCCTCTTAGTCTCATGTCTTTACATTCATAGGTTAAAATTCCGGAAAAATTTAAATTTTTCCAATAAATCTACTTGAAGATTTACATAGACCTCTACATACACATAATATAGTAGTATCGAGTATGCATAGACCATTCGTATTCGAAGGTTTCATAGCCTTCTACTTTTATTGCACATACATACATATAAAATAAAAGATTGTCTCATCTAAAACCATCTAAACGATCATGACAATTTGGGCATAGCCCTACATCAAATGTAAAGTAGACACATATAAGCTTATAAAATTCGTACACAATGAAAGTGGAATGAACATAAAAGTCTTAGAAAAACAAGAGAACTTCATAGGCAAGATATCGACATCTCCCTCGGAACGTGAGGACCTTCCCACTTGGATGATAGAGAATATCAAAGCCTTCTTCAATTCGTCCCGTATGAGCCTTCAACAATTGGAACCTAAAATGTTTGGGAAGAGGGAAGAAAATGGGGTTAGTACTCCAAATGTACTAAGTATGAGACCATATGCACATATAATGTCGAAACATGCTAAAAAGGGGTATATAGTCAAACCATGCCATTTTACCCCTTCAAAAGTCTAATGCAAATTCAAGAAAGTCATACCAATCAAGACAACATGTTTACTAACTCAAACAAGTAATAGGTATCCCAATCATTCTTGAACCCATGATTTACTACAACCCTATCATCAAGGAATAATGTCACAAGTATGGTTAAGAGTCAATTATATCATAATAGGCAAGACAACTACTCACGAATCCTTATCAAGTCAACAAGTGCAATGACCAAGCAAAGCCCCATAACGTTACTCAATCAAGTAATTTCAACAAGAAACCATAACCAATGACCAACTTCACATAACATAACCTTTAAGAACACCTAACATCATACTTAATAGTACAACCCAATTACATGTTCTATAGGATAATCATCATCTTATGATATCATTTATATTGTAGCATCAACATGTTACCATCATATTCATCATTATCATATACATACATAATATCAACTTCCTAAAGCTTCCATCAAGGTCAACTAGTGCAACTCATAAGTAGAGTCCCATACCCCCACCTAGGCTAAGTTAAACTCTCAAGTCACCTTAGTTAGTTTATACTTCATCATTTTATTTTAATTTAGGGAACATTTCCCTTAACTGACATAGACTACAAGAGCTAAATGTGGAATCTGGTGTTGTAAAACCTTATACCGATGGAAGGTGGTCTACCAGCCAAAGTAAAACCAACATAAATGTAGCTTTGTAGGTGGATCCACTGGCTAGTCTTCCTATGGGGGCAACATAGTTCAAGAACTAAGATATAGTATATTTTATCTTGATTGTTGACACCCAATTTTGGCCTAACATTTAAAAAATTTGTGATTTTGAAGCTTTATTTATTTAATAGAAAATTTTGGTCCGATGATTTTAAAATTCATACATTTTGAGTCAAATACAAAAAAAAAAAAATCTGCCTTTCCCACATTGTCTCTCAAACAATTTTCAATTTTTCAATAGTCCCACATCGGTATTTCATCCTTTTTGAGGATTTTTGGGTTTCTATATAAGCCCACTTCATTCACTATTTTTAGGAGAGGATGGGGAGGGGAAGACAAAAGAATACTCATAAAATTTTGAGAATTCTTGGTTCCCATAGTTCAAAAATTTTAAAGTGTTTTTTGTGGTTTTTCGAGTTGAGGAGGTGGAGTCGTCTCCTTCAAACTCATAGTTCCGGTTCGTTGACCAGAACCAATGTTTTTGTGGTTTTTCAAGTTGAGGAGGTAGAGTTGTCTCCTTCAAACTCGTAGTTCCGGTTCGCTGCCCAGAACCAGGTAAACTTTTTTTTCTTAGCCTTGTTTTATTTAATTCCTAGCTCTTTTATGTTTTCTGTTTATTATATGTAGCATGTTTTGTTTTTTAGTTTAATGTACTTCTAAAAGTCAATTAACATTTGTGTTTATTGTAGTTTTAATATTAGCATTATTTTACGGTTTGATGTTTATTTATTTATTATTATTATTATTTTAAAATTATAAGTCAACTATTTGCTATCTTAACTTTTCAGGGTTTTGTTATTATTCTATTTTAATGTTATTTTAATTTTTATATATTACGTTATTGTTGTTTCCATTTCTAAGTATGTTGTTTAGTTTGGTTGTTGTTTTCCATATTTTCTTGGGATAAGTTTGTTATGTTTTGTTGATGTTCAAGTTAAATATATTTGTTAAATGGGCCGATGAAAAAACTCTCCGTCGGTTTTGGAGGCCTCCACAATATTAAAAGACAGAAAATTTTAATTTATGTTTATATATTTTAGTTGTTGAAATTGGCCGATGAAGAAATTACCGTCGATTTCCAAGGTCTCCCATGTCAATAAGACGGATTTTTATTCTTAAGTTATTATTTGAGTTATTCATTTTTAGTTATATTTATTTGGCACTAATTCTTTTACTAAGTGTCTTTACAGGTACACGGAGGTGCTTCTCCTTGAAATTACTCGAAAAAGTTCGAATTATATTTTTATTTTGTTATTTTGTAAATAATGACGTTAGGCAAACCTTAGGCCGATGATTATTGTTTTATTTTATATATTGCATGTTTATTATATCTGTGCATTATTTTATATTCTTCCTCAATTTGAAAAAAAAATGAATTCTGTCGGGAACCACAATTGTGGATTCCGAAGGGTGCCTAACCCCTTCCCGTCGGAATAACTTGAACCCCTTACCTAGAATCAATTTGGTTTCGTAGATTAATAATTGGTTTCCTAGTTTTCCTAAAAATTAGGTGGCGACTCTTTTTTTAAAACTCGTTTATTTTTAAAACTTTGTTAAAATTGACTCAATTAATTATTTTCGAGTTGCCGCGACGTTTCGCCCTTTTTCGACAGAGTAGGGATGTAAACAGAATGGCGACTCCGCTGGGGAGTTTAGAGGTTTTAACCAATATGAATTTAATTTTTTTTCAAATTGAGGAAATTTTTGTTATACCTTGTATTTTTATATTTCGCTTATTATTTGTTTATTGTATTTATTCTTTATTTATTTTATCGTGTATATATTTTTTATTGCATTTCATGGCATAATTCCCGTCAAACGACAATTTGTTTGCATTAGGAAAAGGAAGTTACGTGGCTTACCACGGCTTCCTTCAGAAAAATACACAAGTCTAATCTTTGGAAGTAATAAACGAATAGTTGGCTTGCGGTCATCCAACGTCGTTTATTAGCTTCACCCCGTTGTCTGTCCGACTCGGGTAACCGTCACTTCTATACCAATTCTAGTCATCCTAGGATAGAGCAAAACCAAATCCGAATTGAAGCATCAGCCTAAGATGACCCAACACCGAAGGCGTGTTGGATCCATTAGAAAGACCACCTTGAGTCCAAAACGGCCCACGGCCTAAAAGGACGTTCATGCTTATGTGTTTAAATTTGAAGGATGTATACGTTGTTTGAGAAAATCATTGTCTCATAGGGTAAGGATTAGATTATGCTTAGGTTAAAGAAAGAGCTTCACCAGCTACTAGTCTATTCGAAGATATTGGCACCCGGAGATGACAACAAATCAAGAAAGCAGAAGGATCTTTCGTGGAGGCATAGTTTAGGGTTGTACCCCTGCGTGGGACTGATTATTTTGTATACATTTCCCCAATTATGTATTCCCATTAAGTTTTATTCATAAAATTTGTATAAATTTGAGTTTTGGGGCAATGAAATATTTCAAATGACGTATACATCCTTCAAATCGATAGGCCTACCCTAGGCATAAAAGGGTCACATATTTGTATAGGACGCGTAATAATTATTTGTATGCTTTGTGATATATTCAGTTTGTCTTTAATTAAAATAGTATTTTTGTGTTTTATTCATTATTTGTGTGATATTTTGCATTATCCATTATGTACAGGAACTAACACTTTTACATTTTGAGTTGTTCTTCTTTACAGCGAAAAATTAATTTATGTTCAAATTCATGAAATCATTATTTGTCTGAATTCGCAAGAGACAAGAGGATTAGAGAAATTCGATTCCTTGTATTTCACAAGACGTTGATATCAAGTCAGAATGATAAATCAGGGGAATATTTGACTATGAGGTGGCACCCACTTATTTTTATTATTATTTTGCATGATGGTTCTGCTCTCACATATTTCTCATATTTTTGTAGGGATACCATCCCCGACATCAGTCGGGGATGGTCATAACAATGTCTGGATCTCGTGAAAATTGGAAGAAGACAAAGATCCAAAAAAAAAACATTCAAAAAGAGTACAACAAATCATTAATGTAGAAATTCGTAGTGTACATTCAATATACAGTATAAATATTGACGATTAAGAGGCTATAAAACATATTGGTTAAAAAAAAAAGAGAGAAAAAAAAAGAGAGAGAGAAAAAAAAAAAAGCACTGCATGACTACAGATTTTAGTGGCGCTAGACTTAGGAATTTCTTTGAGTTGTCTAAATCTTTAAATTATTATATGCCACATCTGGCCGAACTACGCGTACCTGATTCTCATTTTAATGAGATACGTAGGCAACCCTTCTTGGGTTCGGTATTATCTTCTCCAAAAAAAAGATTTTATAAAATATTTTGTGCATATTTTCCAAGTCATATCTGCATGAACTACGCACACCTGATTCTCATGTTAATGAGATACGTAGGCAGACCTTCTCGGGTTCGGTAATCATTCTTAAAAAAATAATAATTTTACATACTGTGAGAGTCATGTCTTCAGCTCGGTTGGGACCTATGTGGTTAAGAGCATGTAAATATATTCGATATGATTGAAAAGACTGACTTTGCGGTAAACTACAGATTCTCGTGGTACCTCTTATCCGTACTTTTGTGATGCTTGAGAATTCTCTTGCATGCAATCAAGATAAGAATAAAACTAACCTTATGTTTCATGTGTATTGTGTGGTGAGATTTTGATCAAAGTTCAATTGTGTTACACTGTTGATCTAGAACTTGACCTGAATGTTTTTCGAGGCGAAATCATGAGTAATGTTTGGTTTGAGAAAGGATTGTAGGCCTTTTTTGACCCGATTGTGCCTTTCAAAGCCTACCCAATTACATTAATCCCTAGTTTTCCCATTTTGAGCCTGAAACCTTCATTTGGACAACCACATCTTAACCACTACCCTTTTGAGTGCTTACGAGCACTATCCTCTCTTGGCCCAACCTTCTTGAGTGCACCAAGAATGTGCAAATCATAAGAGTAGATCCATGTTTAAAATTTCAAAAAGCAAAGATATTGAGTCTCCCAAAATCAAGGAAGCAAAGACTCTAGAGAAAAAGAGAAAAAAAAAGTGGAAGAAATAAAGAAAGGCGAAAAATTCCTTTACAGGATCAGTGAAAGGTGGGAAGGAAAATATTCCAACAAAAAAGGAAAAATTATTATAATAAAAAAGTGAATAAAAGAAAAGCTCCAACGGATAAGGACTCAAAAGAAGAAAAAGAAAGAAAAAAAAAGAAAAAAAAGGGAAAGCGTTGAAAATGAGAATTCAAAAGAAGATGAAAGGTGGGAGAACAATGAAGAGGATCTGACGTCAAAGGCGTACCAATTATTAAGAGCACAAATTCTGTGTGACGCTCAAGGAGGAATTCAGTCACTTTTACCTCAAATAAATATCCTACCCATCCCTAAGCCTACGCTACAAGCCAATGACAAGCCCTACATGATCTCATTCCAAATGTTCTCACATTAGTGGAGATTTACATAAGGGTCAAGCATATGGTATCACAGTTGTGTACATTGAACATTCTTGTGAGTGTGAGTGCACTTTGAAGAATGTCCTATAGTCAAATGTTTCAAATATGTGTGAAATATGACTAGCCTTTGTCCTGAGGGCACTTGAAACATGAGGATTGATACAATTCAAAATCTTTGTTTGAAACAAGATGAATGGATCTTGTTGATCCTTAAGTATATTTGAGGAACCACTTGAAGCTGTAGGAATTACCTTAATTCAATCTTACCAAAAAAAAAAAGAGGAATGAGAGATTTACCTGCAATCTTAACTGTTGGTACCAATCGTGGTGAAGATTTGACTATCTCCTCACATTTTTCTATTTTTGAAAAAAGAACAAAAAAAGAAAAAAAAATGTCTTTTGAGCTGTTCATTATAAAAAGTGTTATTAAGTTAGTCTTATATGTGTGAGACGCCGATTTTACTTCATTGGATTGTCCATCCCAAAATATGATATATCTTGTTCTTAGGCTTTGAATATAGCAAGGAATACCATTTGCATATTCCATCATTGTTCATATTGTGCATTTTCTACTGATAATCTTTCAGATTCTTTGCAGCACTCATCATCCACAAGAGGGGAACTACGTTTGACCTGATTCCTGCTTTAATGGGATACGTAGGCGCCACAACGGCTCGGTCATATACCCAGTAAGAATTCCATTTCTCTTCATAATGGAAACTGGGACATAATTTTTGAGAGGATCTCAAAAATTCATTTGAAGTTGGAATATTATCGAGCATCCACCTCGTTACAGTTGGACTATTATCGAGTCATCCACCTCGTTACAGATGGAATATTATCGAGTTATCCACCTCGTTACAGATGGAATAAAATCATGCATCGCTAATTTTCATGCATTGAGAGTCAATTCATGCATCTCTAGTTAATATTCATGCATTGAGAGTCAATTCACGCATCGCGAGAAGATCTCATACCTCGCAAAAAATTCATGCATCGCGAGAAGATCTCATACCTCGCAGAAAATTCATGCATCGCGAGAAGACCTCATACCTCGCGGAAAATTCATGCATCGCGAGAAGATCTCATACCTCGCAGAAAATTCATGCATCGCGAGAAGATCTCATACCTCGCGGAAAATTCATGCATCGCGAGAAGATTTCATACCTCGCATAAAATTCATGCATCGCGAGAAGATTTCATACCTCGCATAAATGTATGCATCGCGAGAAGATTTCATACCTTGCGGAATTCATGCATCACTAGTTAATTCAAGCATCTAGAGTTAATATTCATGCATTGAGAGTCAATTCATGCATCACTAGTTAATATTCATGCATTGCGAGTTCATATTCATGCATTGCGAGTTCATATTCAAGCATCCAGAGTCAATTCATGCACTGCGAGTTCATATTCATGCATCGAGAGTCAATTCATGCATCACTAGTTAATATTCATGCATCGAGAGTCAATTCATGCATCGAGAGTCAATTCATGCATCGAGAGTTAATTCATGCATCGAGAGTTAATATTCATACATCGAGAGTCAATTCATGCATCACTAGTTAATATTCATGCATTGCGAGTTAATATTCATGCATTGTGAATCAATATTCATGCATCGCGAGTTAAAAATTTTATGCATCGCGAGAAGATTCAATTCCTCGCAAAAGTTTACATATTGCAAGAAGATTTCATACCTTGCGGAATTCATGCATCGCGAGAAGATTTCATCCCTCACAAAATTTTATGCATCGCGAGAAGATTCAATTCCTCGCAAAAGTTTACATATCTCAAGAAGATTTCATACCTTGCGGAATTCATGCATCGCGAGAAGATTTCATCCCTCGCAAAATTTTATACATCGCGAGAAGATTCAATTCCTCGCAAAAGTTTACATATCGCAAGAAGATTTCATACCGTGCGGAATTTATGCATCGCGAGAAGATTTCATCCCTCGCAAAATTTTATACATCGCGAGAAGATTCAATTCCTCGCAAAAGTTTACATATCGCAAGAAGATTTCATACCGTGCGGAATTTATGCATCGCGAGAAGATTTCATCCCTCGCAAAATTTTATACATCGCGAGAAGATTCAATTCCTCGCAAAAGTTTACATATCGCAAGAAGATTTCATACCGTGCGGAATTTATGCATCGCGAGAAGATTTCATCCCTCGCAAAATTTTATACATCGCGAGAAGATTCAATTCCTCGCAAAAGTTTACATATCGCAAGAAGATTTCATACCGTGCGGAATTTATGCATCGCGAGAAGATTTCATCCCTCGCAAAATTTTATACATCGCGAGAAGATTCAATTCCTCGCAAAAGTTTACATATCGCAAGAAGATTTCATACCGTGCGGAATTTATGCATCGCGAGAAGATTTCATCCCTCGCAAAATTTTATACATCGCGAGAAGATTCAATTCCTCGCAAAAGTTTACATATCGCAAGAAGATTTCATACCGTGCGGAATTTATGCATCGCGAGAAGATTTCATCCCTCGCAAAATTTTATACATCGCGAGAAGATTCAATTCCTCGCAAAAGTTTACATATCGCAAGAAGATTTCATACCGTGCGGAATTTATGCATCGCGAGAAGATTTCATCCCTCGCAAAATTTTATACATCGCGAGAAGATTCAATTCCTCGCAAAAGTTTACATATCGCAAGAAGATTTCATACCGTGCGGAATTTATGCATCGCGAGAAGATTTCATCCCTCGCAAAATTTTATACATCGCGAGAAGATTCAATTCCTCGCAAAAGTTTACATATCGCAAGAAGATTTCATACCGTGCGGAATTTATGCATCGCGAGAAGATTTCATCCCTCGCAAAATTTTATACATCGCGAGAAGATTCAATTCCTCGCAAAAGTTTACATATCGCAAGAAGATTTCATACCGTGCGGAATTTATGCATCGCGAGAAGATTTCATCCCTCGCAAAATTTTATACATCGCGAGAAGATTCAATTCCTCGCAAAAGTTTACATATCGCAAGAAGATTTCATACCGTGCGGAATTTATGCATCGCGAGAAGATTTCATCCCTCGCAAAATTTTATACATCGCGAGAAGATTCAATTCCTCGCAAAAGTTTACATATCGCAAGAAGATTTCATACCGTGCGGAATTTATGCATCGCGAGAAGATTTCATCCCTCGCAAAATTTTATACATCGCGAGAAGATTCAATTCCTCGCAAAAGTTTACATATCGCAAGAAGATTTCATACCGTGCGGAATTTATGCATCGCGAGAAGATTTCATCCCTCGCAAAATTTTATACATCGCGAGAAGATTCAATTCCTCGCAAAAGTTTACATATCGCAAGAAGATTTCATACCGTGCGGAATTTATGCATCGCGAGAAGATTTCATCCCTCGCAAAATTTTATACATCGCGAGAAGATTCAATTCCTCGCAAAAGTTTACATATCGCAAGAAGATTTCATACCGTGCGGAATTTATGCATCGCGAGAAGATTTCATCCCTCGCAAAATTTTATACATCGCGAGAAGATTCAATTCCTCGCAAAAGTTTACATATCGCAAGAAGATTTCATACCGTGCGGAATTTATGCATCGCGAGAAGATTTCATCCCTCGCAAAATTTTATACATCGCGAGAAGATTCAATTCCTCGCAAAAGTTTACATATCGCAAGAAGATTTCATACCGTGCGGAATTTATGCATCGCGAGAAGATTTCATCCCTCGCAAAATTTTATACATCGCGAGAAGATTCAATTCCTCGCAAAAGTTTACATATCGCAAGAAGATTTCATACCGTGCGGAATTTATGCATCGCGAGAAGATTTCATCCCTCGCAAAATTTTATGCATCGCGAGAAGATTCAATTCCTCGCAAAAGTTTACATATCGCAAGAAGATTTCATACCTTGCGGAATTTATGCATCGCGAGAAGATTTCATCCCTCGCAAAATTTTAGGCATCGCGAGAAGATTCCATCTCTCGCAAAATTTGCGCATCGCGGGAAGATTCATTCCCTGCAAGCAATCATGCATTGCCAGAAAAAGAATCGTGCATCTCAAAGGAAATATTTATCCCTCAACGTCAACTGACGTAAAATGTGGAGGAAAGAAATTAAGTGTCGACACGGTGAAAGACACTGTCTCCCATTTAAATTGCATTTTTAAGCTGACGAGTTTTATCTCAGTCGTTGTCAAGAGCATTCGAAAGGATGAATTTCAAAAAAAAAAAAAAACAGGTGCAAATTGCTTCAACAAGGACGCAACGCATCATAGAACCTTTTGGAGACAGGTCTGGGATTGACTTCCACCACGTGCAACCGCACATCTCTACAAAGGTCATGTGTTCGATCAAAATTGGGTTTGTCAATTTTCGTTGTCCACGATTTCTTTCATCAATCATACACAACGAAAGGGACAGCTGTTGACACCCAATTTTGGCCTAACATTTTAAAAATTCGTGGGGAAGCTTTATTTATTTAATAGCAAATTTTGGTCCGATGATTTTAAAATTCATACATTTTGAGTCAAATACAAAAAAAAATAAAATAAAAAAAAATCTGCCTTTCCCACATTGTCTCTCAAACAATTTTCAATTTTGCAATAGTCCCACATCGGTATTTCATCCTTTTTGAGGATTTTTGGGTTTCTATATAAGCCCACTTCATTTACTATTTTTAGGAGAGGATGGGGATGGGAAGACAAAAGAATACTCATAAAATTTTGAGAATTCTTGGTTCCCATAGTTCAAAAATTTTAAAGTGTTTTTTGTGGTTTTTCGAGTTGAGGAGGTGGAGTCGTCTCCTTCAAACTCATAGTTACGGTTCGTTGCCCAGAACCAATGTTTTTGTGGTTTTTCGAGTTGAGGAGGTAGAGTCGTCTCCTTCAAACTCGTAGTTCCGGTTCGCTGCCCATAACCAGGTAAATTTTTTTTTCTCTTAGCCTTGTTTTATTTAATTCTAGCTCTTTTATGTTTTCTGTTTATTATATGTAGCTTGTTTTGTTTTTTAGTTTAATGTAGTTCTAAAAGTCAATTAATATTTGTGTTTATTGTAGTTTTAATATTAGCATTATTTTACGGTTTGATGTTTATTTATTTATTATTATTATTATTTTAAAATTATTAGTCAACTATTTGCTATCTTAACTTTACAGGGTTTTGTTATTATTCTATTTTAATGTTATTTTTAATTCTTATATATTACGTTATTGTTGTTTCCATTTCTAAGTATGTTGTTTAGTTTGGTTGTTGTTTTCCATATTCTCTTGGGATAAGTTTGTTATGTTTTGTTGATGTTCAAGTTAAATATATTTGTTAAATGGGCCGATGAAAAAACTCTCCGTCGGTTTTGGAGGCCTCCACAATATTAAAAGACGGAAAATTTTAATGTAAGTTTATATATTTTAGTTGTTGAAATTGGCCGATGAAGAAATTACCGTCGATTTCCAAGGTCTCCCATGTCAATAAGACGGATTTTTATTCTTAAGTTATTATTTGAGTTATTCATTTTTAGTTATATTTATTTGGCACTAATTCTTTTACTAAGTGTTTTTACAGGTACACGAAGGTGCTTCTCCTTGAAATTANCGTTAGGCAAACCTTAGGCCGATGATTATTGTTTTATTTTATATATTGCATGTTTATTATATCTGTGCATTATTTTATATTCTTCCTCAATTTGAAAAAAAAATGAATTCAGTCGGGAACCACAATTGTGGATTCCGAAGGGTGCCTAACCCCTTCCCTTCGGAATAACTTGAACCCCTTACCTAGAATCAATTTGGTTTCGTAGATTAATAATTGGTTTCCTAGATTCCCTAAAAATTAGGTGACGACTCTTTTTTTAAAACTCGTTTATTTTTAAAACTTTGTTAAAATTGAATCAATTAATTATTTTCGAGTTGCCGCGATGTTTCGCCCTATTTCGACAGAGTAGGGATGTAAACATTGATACCACTTGGTAGTTGGGGCCTCCTCTAATGGGAATCCATTGGATAAGTATTCCTCTTTGGGAAGTCAACATCTCATATTGAACTATAGGGCGAATCTTCCTCTTTGGAAAATCATCACCTCCCATTGTCAAGTTCACTCGCTGCTAAGCTAAGTTCCTTTATTGAAATGTCTTCAAGCGTTTAATTATCAATCATAACTTAATTTAGGTCATAGGTTCTACCCCTTGTATAATCATCATCATCAATACCTCAATAAGAATTGCATGAGTATAGTCCTTTCATCACAATTCATATAAAAGGAGTTAACACCTTAGCATATCAAGACATATTGATAGTTATCACCATCCTTATAACACATACACCTTAATCAACCTCACAACATAGTCAAGACATTTCAATTCAACATCATCCCACCCTATTATGCTAATATAAGGCATACTCCAATATAACATTATGACTTAACCACAATTAATCACAATTGGAAGTATAGATTGAAATTCCAAGGCTTACCAAGTCTCCTTCAAGGTTCATCACTTAGGCGTTATAACAAAACTAAAATTAAAGCCAATTTATATGTTCAACATCATAATTCAATAATCAACATGATAACAATACTAGAAGAGTCACTACAGCATAATCCAATACAAAATCAGTGCTTAAAACAAGATTCTTAGGACAATTACCATAACCTAGATGAATTCTCAAGATTAGCATGAAAGACAAAAATTAGTTCCAATAAGTTAAGGATTGGTGTAACAATATCATCTAATAGTTATTTAACCAATAATCAAGACAATGAATCAATCATAACCCAATTTACGTCAAGATCAAATCTAGGCTTAGGATTAAGGATCATAATCTTCAAATTGAACAAAATCATCAGAATTGATCCTAATCAAGTTTAAATACATGTTAATCTATCCATTATATCCTAAATAAACCATAAAAAAACTCAATTCACAGCATCAATTTCGTAATTGGATGAAACCCACATGAAAACTCAAGTTTGAAAATCAATTTTAATGGAAGGAACCCTTTGAGGAAAGAGGTCTCAAAAGTGAGTTAGATCCCATACCTTAACGTTTGATGAAGATTTGATGGTCAAATCGTCCCTTTCAAGCCGCTGAAACCCTTTCCTTGCTATCTTCAATGGTGATTTCAAGTAGAGAAAGAAAGAAGAGAGAAGGAAGAGAGTTTGTATTGAGAGTTGTAATTAGATTAATTGGGGTTGGATCCTTTATACGGGAGTTAAATAAGTTAATTTGTCTTCCCTTAATCCCTAACTAACCACTAAACCACTTAATTAATTAAATGAATTAACATTAAAAACATGCTGGAAATTTAACCTTCACAGACGAAACCCCGTTGATGGGCCATCTGTGAGTCGACGATTGGTGCCTGCCTCTGTCCTGCACAACCGTTGTCTTGGTCAGAGACTAGTGCAGGCGGAGGCTTCCTCCATTCTTCTAAGTTTTGGTTTACGGTTGTCTATGACGCCTCGTCTATCAATACACTGACTGTTGCCTGCATCTCGTTGATGCACACTGCCTAGGCACTGTCGATATCAACTTGCAAGGGTCCTCCTCACGGGTCCTCAGTTTGTCCTTGGGGAGTCGTAACCGGACGTTTAAACCTCAAATCACCTTAAACACATGTTATACACCCTTCCACCTAATTTCATGGATTTCCAACTCCTAAAAGCTAGTCAAATAGGCTAAGGCACACTAGTACCCCTTAGAACTAGTTTTCGAACGTCATGGACGTTCTTGGATGTTTTGGTTCTTATAATTCCTAAATGACCTACATTCATTAAAATAGGTCTTAAAACAATGCTCGGACCCCATATCACATGTGGTAGGATCTAAGACTCGTCTTGCATTTTCAAAGTGTTACATTATCCCCCCCTTAATAACATTCGTCCCCGAATGACACTAAAACTCTTTTGAAGGAAGGAATAGACTCAAGACTAGCAGCACAATCAATCAACAACTTTAAATATACATAAATAATATCATTTCAACAAGGCGATTTCAAATTTCCAATTACCACATATAAGGCTCAAGAACTTCATCATGAGATACTTCATTCTCACACACACATGAGCTCAACACAAATTACATGAGTCAATTAGTACAAGTTCAGCTTATCATTAGGTCAAGTAACTTTTCACTAAGACTCACCATGTCAAAATGCATAACATAACTCAAATAGACCCAAGAAACAAAATTCATGTTTTAGGCACCAAATTCACTGCAATTCACTCTAATGAAACTTTCAAAATGCACATTTTTACAAGACTTGACCAAAAATCATGAAACTTCAATTTCTAATCATATTTATATTATTAAAAAGAATGACTAACCTTAATTATAAAAAATATGAGGGTAACGGAACTTCATGTCGGCCTCGACCTCCCATGTAGCACCCTCAACCTAGTGATTTTTTCAGAACTCTTTTACGGAAACCACCTCTTTATTCCTTAACTTCTTGACTTGTCCATCAAGAATTTGAACTGGAACTTCCTCATAAGAGAGGTTATCCTTGACACAAAGACCCTCAATAGGAAGAATGGATTTGGGATCATCGATACACTTCTTCAACATAAAAACATGGAAAACTGAATTAATCAAAGCCAATTCACTAGAGAGTTTCAATTCATAGGCAACCTTGACAACCCTTTGCAAAATTTCATAGGGTCCCACATAACGAGGACTGAATTTCCCTTTCTTGACAAATGTAACCACCCCTTTCATTGGTGAAATTTTCAAATACACCTTATCACCCTTTTCAAACTCCAAATCCCTTCTCCTATGATCGGCATAAGACTTTTGCTGACTATAGGTCGTTTGCAACCGGTTCCTTATGATGTGAACCTTCTATAAGGTCTTATAAATCAAATCAAGACCAAGAAGCAAAGGCTCACCCACTTCAAACCACCCAATAGGACACCTACACCTCCTACCATACAAGGCTTCATAGGGACCCTTGGAAATGGATGAATGAAAACTATTATTATAAGCAAACTCCACCAAAGATAAATGTTTATCCCAATTCCCTTTAAAATAAATAATGTAATCCCTAAGCAAATCCTCAAGGGTTTGAATAGTGCATTTCGCTTGACCATCCGTTTGGGGATGAAAAGCAGTACTCAACTTCACCTTAGTGCCCAACCCTTTTTGTAATGACCTCCAAAATATAGATGTGAATTGTGCACCCTGATCCGATATGATGGATAGCGGAATACCATGCGACACACAATCTGATCTATGAAAATCCTAGAATAATCTTCCGCTGAGAAAGTAGACTTGACGGGAATAAGCGAGGGGACTTAGTGAACCCATCCACAACCACCCATATGGAATCATATGACTTTTGAGTCCGAGGTTAACCCACTACGAAGTCCATATTGATGTCTTCCCACTTCCAAGTAGGAATTTGGATCTCTTGTAGTAAGCCACCCGACTTTTGATATTCGTCTTTACCTGTTGGCAATTTGGACACTTAGAGACAAACTCCGCTGTGTCCTTTTTCAAACCTTCCCATCAATATATCTCCCTTAGGTCATGTTACATTTTTGTCGAACTCGGAGGAATGGAGTAGCGGGACCCATGAGCTTCCTCAAGGATTCTGTCTCTCAACACATCTACATTGGGAACACACAATATCCCTTGGTACCTTAACACACCATCCCCTTCAAAGGAGAATAAATCATTTAACTTACCAAGAAACGATTCTTTCAATTCCATTAATGGTTGATCAAGGTATTGTTAGGAATTCACCTCAACCACAAAAGATGACTCAGAGTTATGATGGACTATAGCACCTCCATTCGGGAAACCTTCCAACCTCACCCCGAACCTATCCAACCTATGCACTTCCTTCGCTAGTTATTTCTTGGCTTCATCAATGTGGGATACACTACCCATATTCATACGACTTAGGGCATCCGCCACCACATAAGCCTTGCCGGGGTGATAGAGGACACTGATTTCGTAATCTTTCAACAACTCTAACCACCTTTTTAGCCGTAGGTTCAACTTTTTTTTGTTAAACACATTATGGAGACTCTTATGGTAAGTTAAGACATCAACATGAACCCCATACAAGTAACCACCACGGACGCTAACTAAAGGTCATGAGTGAGATAGTTTCTCTCATCTACCTTAAGTTGCATAGAAGCGTATGTTATCACCTTCCCATGTTGCATAAGCACACATCCTAAACCCACACGGGATGCATCACAATACACAAAAAACCCCTTTGTACCTCTGGTAAGGTTAACATCAGAGTGGAAGTAAGCCTATCTTTCAACAATTGGAAACTTTTCTCACATACCTCCGACCACTTTAAGTTCTTACACTTCTGGGTCAAAGTAGTCAAGGGAGATGCAATGGACGCAAAACCATCCACGAACCTCTGATAATAACTGCTAAACCCAAGAAACTCCTAATGTCGGTTGGAGTCAATGGTCTAGGACAATTTTTCACCATCTCCATTTTGCTTAGGTCTACCTCAACTCCCTCACTAGAGATGATGTGCCCATGAAATGCCACTGACCTCAACCAAAACTCACACTTGCTATATTTGGCAAACAATTGATGTTCCTTAAGAATTTGCAATACTACCCTCAAATGACCCATATGATCACTCTCATTCTTTGAATATACCATGATGTCGTCAATGAAGACAATAACAAATGCATCTTGCTAATTCCGAAACACCCTATTCATTAGGTCCATAAACGCTGCCGGAGCATTAGTGAGACTGAAATACATTACCAAGAACTCATAGTGCCCATACCTAGTCCAAAAGTCCATATTTTGTACATCCTCACCTCTCACCCTAAGTTAGTGATACCCCGATCTCAAGTCAATATTCGAAAAGTAGCTCGCCCCTTGGAGTTGATCTAACAAGTCATTAATCCGAGGGAGAGGGTACTTATTCTTAATGGTGACATTATTGAGTTGTTGGTAATCAATACACATTTTCAAGGACCCATCTTTCTTATTTACAAAGAAAACTAGAGCACCCCACTAAGAAATACTAGGCCTTCTAAAACCCTTATCTAGTAAATTCTTGAGTTGGGCCTTCAACTCCTTCAATTCGGCCGGAGCCATCCGATAAGGAGGAATTGAAATGGGATTTGTATTCGGTAACAAATCAATACCAAAATCAATTTCCCGTTCAGGAGGAATACCGGGAAGGTCATTAGGATAGACCTCTGGAAACTCAGTCATTACGGGTACCAACTCAACCGGAGGAATTTTGGAGTCTAAATCTTGGACTCTTACTATGTGATATAGACAACCCTTTGAGATCATTTTTCATTCTTTTAGACAAGAGATGATACGACCTCTAAGAATAGAATTTCCCCCCTTCCACTCAACAACGGGTTCATTTGGGAAGTTAAACTTCACTACTCTTGTCCTACAATCAATAGAGGCAAAACATGCATGCAACCAATCCATATCCAATATAATGTCAAAGTCAAACATATCAAGTTCTACTAGGTCAACATAAGAAACTCTATTTGGCAACATTATTAGACAATTATTAAATACTCATTTTGCAACAACTGACTCACGCACCGTAGTAGACACTATAAAAGGTTCATGCAAAATGTCAGGCAAAATTTCAAACTTTTTAGCTACTAGAGGTTTAAAAAATGATAAGGTAGCATCGGGATCAAGTAAGGCATATGCATCATTATAGAAGACTTTCAACATACCGGTCACCACGTTGGGAGAAGTTTCTTGCTCACCCCTACAACGGAGAGCATAGAAGCGGTTTTTCTTTGGATCATCACTAGAACCACTTGCTTGAGCTTGACCACGAATCTCTTGACCCTTAAAGTTTGGACAATCTCTCATTTGGTGACCACTCTTGCAACAACTAAAGCAATTTCCTGTTCCTACTAAGCACTCACCAAGATGACCCTTTCTACACTTGGCACATGTAGGCTTCACA
Source organism: Solanum pennellii (assembly GCF_001406875.1). Classification (NCBI taxonomy): domain Eukaryota; kingdom Viridiplantae; phylum Streptophyta; class Magnoliopsida; order Solanales; family Solanaceae; genus Solanum; species Solanum pennellii. Next base: position 13,985,370 of record NC_028645.1, on the reverse strand, counting down.
TTGGTGAGTTCTCCTTCCCTTTTTAGCTCTACATTTATTTCCCTTGTCATCACGTGCCTTAGGGATCTTGGATGGAACTTTATTAGAAACACACTTCTTAAATCTAGGCTTGTATTGTATTTGAAAACTATTCTTTGAAGAACCTCCTTCAAATGATCTTTGCCCTTTTAGCATCTCTACTCTTTCTCTTAGACCTTGCATCCTCAACCCTTCTAGCATGCACCATAAGACGGTAAATGTTCATGTTATCATGTAGCATGGCCAAATGTCAATCCTCTTCTAAATCTTGTGATACCCCTGTCACAAACGGCTCATTTGGTCTCTAGGATCGGAAACCAAATAAGGAGCATACTTGGACAATTTAATGAATTCCAAAGAGCATTCGTGAACACTCCTTTTTCCTTGGCAAAGGTTGATGAATTCCACCACTTTTTTCTCCCTCATATCACTAGGAAATAACAGATCTAGAAAATCCTTCTTAAAGATTTCCCAAGTCAACGGACCACCCCTCAATGGGATATTATCCCTCTATTGCACATACCATGCTTGTGCTACGTTCTTAAGTTGGTAGATGGCCAACTCGGTCTTCTCACTTATGGTCAACCCCATAGCTAAATGTATGTTAGAGACTTCATCGATGAATTCTTGGGTGTCTTCATCAACCTTAGACCCGTAGAAAGTAGGAGGGTTCATCCAAGATAAGTCCCTTAGATGGGAAGCCATAGTAGTGACTTGTTGATGAGGACGGGGTAAAAGCTCCCGGTTGGCTTGGGCCGTCATAGCTTGGGTTGGGACAGTGGCGGCTTGAGCCAATTAAATAAGGGTAGCCCTTATATCTCCATCCATCAAGGGTGGAGGATTGACCAGAGCTTGGTCAAAATTAGCCTCTTCTTCAAGTGGAGGAACTTGCTCACCACAGAGAGGAGCTCCGACATTGGAAATTTCTTCTTCAAACCTTCCAACCGCATTATTTCGAGTGTTCATTCTTCCTATAAAGCACAAAAATAGGATTAGATGAAAAATCACACCATAAATATACTCTAACGGTACGATATAGAATTTCCAAGAAAGAGAGTGATTGCTAGGAATCACATAGGTTCCTATTCATAAGTGTGGCATGCTTCACAATTATGAATACAAACCTACATAGATGTGGTAGAGAGATACACATAACTCAACGATATTCAACCTCATGCTCTGATACCAAGCTTGTCACATTTCGGTTTACCCCATAAACGTAAACAGCAGCGGCATCCTCTTTAAGGACTAAGACTAGATTCTTAGTCTCATGTCATTACATTCATAGGTTGAAATTGCGGAAAAATTTAAAATATTTCAATACATCTACTTGGAGGTTAACATAGTCCTCTACATACACATAATATAGTCATATTGAGTTTACATAGGCCCTTCATATAGGAAGGTTACATAGCCTTCTACTTTTATTGGACATACATACATATAAAATAAAAGATAGTCTCAAAGATTGTCTCATCTCATACCATGTAAACGATCATTACAATTTGAGCATAGCCCTATATCAAATGTAAAGAAGCCACATATAGGCTTATACAAGTCGTACACTATGAAAGTGGAATGAACATAAAAGTCTTAGAAAAAAAAGAGAACTTCATAGGCAAGACATCGGCATTGCCCTCGGAAAGTGAGGACCTACCCACTTGGATGATAGAGAATATCCAAGCCTTCTTCAAGTCTTCCTGAATGAGCCTTCAATGACCGGAACCTAAAATGTTTGGGAAGAGGCAAGAAAATGGGGTTAGTACTCCACATGTACTAAGTATGAGACCATATGCACATATAATGTCAAAACATGCTAAAAAGGGGGTATTTAGTCAAAACATGTTATTTTACCCCTTTAAAAGTCTAATGCAAATTCAAGCAAGTCATACCAATAAACCCATGATGCTTGCTAACTCAAACAAGTAATAGGTATCCTAATCATTCTTGAACCCATGATTTACTACAACCCTATCATCAAGGAATAATGTCACAAGCATGGTTAAGAGTCAATTATATCATAATAAGCAAGACAACTACTCATGAATCCTTATCAAGTCAACAAGTGCATAGACCAAGCAAAGCCCCATAACCTTACTCAATCAAGTAACTTTAACAACAAAACCATATCCAATGCCCAACTTCACATAATATAACCTTTAAGAACACCTAACATCATACTTAATAGTACAACCAAATTACATGTTTAAGAAGATAATCATCATCATATGATATAATTTGTATTGTAGCATCAACATGTTATCATCAGATACATCATTATCATATACATACATAATATCAACTTCCTAAAGCTTCCATCAAGGTCAACTAGTGCAACACGTAAGTAGAGTCCCATACCCCCACCTAGGCTAAGTTAAACCTCGCAAGTCACCTTAGTTAGTTTATAGTTAATTATTTTATTTTAATTTAGGGAAAACTTGCCTTAACCGACACAGACCACAAGAGTAATTGTGAAATCTGGTGTTGTAAAACCTTACACCGATGGAAGGTGGTCTACATCCCGAAGTAAAACCAAAATAAACTTGGCTTTCTAGGTTGATCCACTAGCTAGTCTTCCTATGGGGGAAACATAGTTCAAGAACTAAGAGATAGTATGTTCCCTCTTGATACCACTTGGTAGTGGTGCCTCCTATCATGGGAATCCATTGGATGAATATTCCTCTTTGGGAAGTCAACATCTCATATAGAACTATAGGGAAAATATTCCTCCTTGGAAAGTCATCACCTCTCATTGTCAAGTTCACTCGTTGCTAAGCTAAGTACCTTTATTGAAATGTCTTTAAGCCTTTAATATCAATCATAGTTTAGTTTAGGTCATAGGGTCTGCCCCTTGTATAATCATCATCATCATCATTAGCTCAATAAGAATTGCATGTGTATAGTCCTTTCATCACAATTCATATAAGTGAGGTTAACACCTTAGCATTTCATAGCATATCAAGTCACATTGATAGTTATCACCATCCTTATACCACATACACCTTAATCAACCTCACAACATAGTAAAGACATTTCAATTCAACATCATTACACCCTATCATCCTAATATAAGGCATACTCCAATATAACATCATGACTTAACCACTATTAATCACAATTGGAAGTAAATATACAGATTCCAAGGCTCACCAAGTCTCCTTCATGGTTCATTACTTAGGACATACCACAAAAACTCAATTAAATCCAATTCACATGTTCAACATCATAATTCAATAATCAACATGATAACAATACTAGAAGAGTCACTACACCATAATCTAATACCAAATCAATGCTTAAAACAAGATTTATTAGGCCAATTTCCATAATCTAGAACTTATCAAGATTAGAATGAAAGACAACAATTCATTTCAATTATTTAAGGATTTTTGTAACAACATCATCTAATAGAGATTAACCTATAATCAAGACAATTGAATCAATCACAACCCAATTTACATCAACATCAAACATAGGGTTAGGGGTTAAGGATCATAATCTTCAAATTGAACCAAACTATCACAATTTATCATAATCAAGTTAAAATACATGTCAATATATGCATTATATCCTAAAAAATATAAACAACTCAATTCACAACATCAATTTCGTAATTGGATGAAATCCACATGAAAACTCAACTTTGGAAGTCAATTTTGATGGAACCCTTTGAAGAAAGAGTTCTCAAAGGTGAATTATATCCCATACCTTAACGTTTGGTGAAGTTTTGATGTTGAAATATTCTATTTCCATCCCCCATACCCCTTTCCTTACTAGTCTTCAATGGTGATTTCAAGTAGAGAGAGAAAGAAGAGAGAAGGAAGAGAGTTTGTATTGAGAGTTGTAATTAGATTAATGGGGATTTGGGCCTTTATATTGGAGTTACATTAGTTATTTAGTCTTCCCTTAATCCCTAATTATCCACTAAACCACTTAGTTAATTAAATGAATTAACATTAAGAACATGCAGGAAATTTAACCCTCACAGACAAAACCCTGTTGACGGGCCGTCTGTGAATCGACGGTTGGTGCCTGCCTCCGTCCTGCACAACCGTTGTCTTGGTTAGAGACTGGTGCGGGCAGTGGCTTCCTCCACTTTTCTATGTGTTGGTCGACGGTTTTCAATGACTTCCCATCGATCGTACACGAACCGTTTCCTGTATCTTCTCGATGCACACTGCCTAGGCAGTGTTGACATCAACTTGCAAGGGTCCATGGTTGGTCCTTGGGGAGTCTTACCCAGACGTTTTGACCATGAATCATCTTAAACACATGTTATACACCCTTCCACCAAATTTCATGGATTTACGACTCCTAAAATCTAGTCAAATAGGCTAACGCACGCTAGTACCCTCAAACTAGTTTCCGGACGTCATGAACGTTCTTGGACGTTTTGGTTCTTAAACTTCCTAAATGACCTATACTCATTAAAATAGGTCCTAAACAGTGTTTAGACCTCATGGAATCTGTGTTATTTTTTAAGACTCATCTTGCATTTTCAAAGTGTTACACAATCGACGACTTGGATTGACGGGCCGCCATAGTTCAATCGACGGTCCGTTATTTGGGTCTGTCGTTTGAGTCTGCTCGACAGTCCTTCACTAAATTGGACATAACCTTTTACTAGGAGGTTTTATTTTATCAAACTTGGCGGCTTTTGAAAGATAATTCAATTATCTATCATATCATAGGTTATAGGACAACTAATGCATTTTGTACTAAAAGATATATGACCATTTGAAGTTGACCCAACAATTATTTCCCCCGAACTGACTGCTAACCTTCACCTATGGTCAGACCTATAGACCGTAGATTGAACAACACTCTATGCCGGTTGTCCGTAGTTCATGTCAAATGATGGGTAATAGGAGTCTTGATCCATGGAATGTGGTCTGACCTACGGACCGTAGGTCTGTTCTTAGGTCGAGTCTTAACCGATTTTTCTAAGATACAATGGTGAACCACAGACTCATAGTACAAGTCATAGATAAGACTACAGTCCGTAGATGGTGACGTCGATTTCACCTGCAATTTTTCTGAAAAACTAATTTCTTGTCTTTTTTTTTATATGGAGTGTTACACAAAAAGAAATTGCCAATTACACCCAACTTCTGTAACAATATGAGAAGTCAACCAACGGACAACTTACAACAAAGGCAACACTATGACTCCAAAGTATTAGCAAATTAACATGCAAAATATTCATATTAAAATGTTGACGAACATTTAGAATATTCATTTTTTCCCCCACTAGAATATTCATTTCTTGCATATGCATTAATTGCATATTGTGTAGATTTTTCTTTTTTCTTTTTTTTCATGTGTCTGTTTTTATAGTTTTTTGAGTCCTAATAAATTTATATTTTTGGCTAAAAGGGTATAATTTTACGTAGACAATTTTGGGTACGGAAGAACTGACTGAGTTCGAGTATTATTTTTATTATGATGTAGATTTCAATTCTTGATTCCTTATTCAAAAAATGAATGTAATTTTGAATGTTTCTGATTTGGGTTTTTAAAAAATGTGATCCAAATTTAATATTCTTGTGCATTAAAAAAAGAAAATAAAATGAGAGACGCGTAGGTGAAATGAAGTTCTCATTTTATTCTTTTGTAAAGTCAATAAAATATATTATACATTTATTTTTATTTAATTTCCTCTATTAAATAAACTTAACAAAGCGTAGATGTCCAGTTCATGACCAAACATGAAAAGGCCAATTTTTTGTAAGCCAATTTTTTTTGTATATTAGAGAATGGATGTTACTCTTAGGGCAACATTCTCAGTTTTGCATCGAATGAGATACATATGACAGAGATGCAATATGAAATTTAATAAAATAGAAAAAAATAAATAGGGGTATAAAATGTCACTCAACTATTTAAATCATCACAAAATTACACTTCTTCATTTGTCTTTCGGGCCTTAATATCCTTGACGTCAATTTTTTTGTGTAAAAAATGTCCTCCACATTAATCCTTTAGCTCATATTAGCCCTTATTTTTGAAAACTTCCCCAAGTGAAATCACTAAATATTTATCTATTATGTTTCCTGATTTGTGTTGGTCGAAATTTAAAGTTTTCTCAAATAAATAATAAAAACCACATAAGATTCATAGTTTTACCCTATACTTTTGAACATAATCTCTAAAAAGTTATTGATTTCATGATATCTTTCTACTAAACTATTAAAAATAATTTCGATTTTATTATAAGTGAATTCATAATTGGGGTCCAACTAATATTCATACCGCATCTCTATGATTGTACTCTATCTATCAATTATCAAATTGTATTGTTAATTTCCTCTTTTTATTTTTTTAATCCTTATTCTTAATTGTATAATTACCATGGTGGGGTGTGGGTATGGGTTGGGATATGAAAATGTTATTTTCATTCTTTTATTTTAAATTTGTATACACAAAAAAGAAAAATGTAATATATAGGTGGTGAAGTTGCGTATTTTTCTATATCAACGCCTTCACTTTAAATAGGCGGTGAGTCTTGCTCTTTTAAGGAACCCAAGGGATGTTCATTCAATCAAAGATTTGTACTAATTTCTTAATTAACTCCAATTAGGAAAGGATTGAGATCATGTCTGCATCCTTCCTTCTTTTGATGAAGCATCTTTACGGTATGATTTACTGTCTTCCTTGATTTCTGGAGTTTTGTCGTTTCAAAGGGATCTTTGAGGATATGAGTTGGTTGTCTTCCTTGATTGCTGGAGCTTTTTCAATCATCGAGATCTTTGCCACCTTGGATTGAGGGGTTAATTCTGATTTTCCTTGTTTAGCACAATCATGATCTGAATCTTGAATCTTCCTTTTTTGTAGTATGCCTGGATTTGTGTCGTGTTGTGTCACGGAATCCTGAATGTGAGAGTAGACTTATAGTTATTTGTCAAAATACTTTCTATGATTAGGAAGCTAACAATCTCCCCCTTTATGATAATGACAATAATTTACAAAAATATAATATTAAGAAGAGTTGTGAAACTTCCCTAGAACTTTTCTTGTCTTCTTGTAAGTTAGTAGACTGTGGAGAGTTCCTTAAGCATGAGGCTCCCCCTGACTGAACAGTCCTGTCTCCCCCTTACTAGAAGGCACCTGTATATGTATTTTTGTGGTGGGATATGTTTCTCCCCCTTCGGCATAATAAAAAGGTAACAGCAAAACAATAGAGCATATAATATCATTGCAGACAAAACAAAGGTAAGGAGGTGCAGAGTCACCTCTTAGAGAACAGAGCCATAGTTTTAGGTACACGCCCCTATTGAAAATATAGTGCAAAAAACAATCCAAAAGTGAAAGTTAGTGGTCACCAATAAAGTACTTCAAAGTTGTTTAGCACGTTGCTGCAGAAAACATTCTAAGATCGCTCAATATTTCTGGAAAAGGAAAAGTATGAGGTCTGAAAATTCAGAACAAGTTTGGTTTCCGAAGAGATGATTCCTGACTTTATAGAGTCGACCTGTTTCATCAATTGATTGACTGTGGAGATACAATCTTTCTTTAGACTAGTCAGTGCCAAATGTAATTTACCAACATCAATGTTGCTTTCTTTGTTGAGTCGGACAAGTCTGTTAGTGGTACTGATGAGTTTCTCCAAGCTGTCCTCCAATGATGTGAGGCGAGCCTTGATTTCATCAGAGTCCTTAAGAAGGATGGCAGCCGAGTCAGCAGAGATCCGAGATGGTTTAGCGGTTGTAATTCTGGTTTTCACAGATTCCTTCTTCATCCAGGTAGACCCAACCAGTACATAGCCCATGCTTGAGAAGGTACGTATCATAGGTGGCGACAATCTCAATAGGATTGTAAGAGAAGAGATCAACAAGACGATCCAACACTATACGAGAAATCAAAAGTCCATAGGGAAACTTGCAGATCCGCTAGTCATATGTACTTTCTAGCATATACTCTTTATACAACGTAGTGTTGGGAAAACGCGGACAAGCACAAAAGTATATATGGTAAAAGTAATGGAAATAAAATGGAAAAATAACGACACCAAAAATTTTACGTGGAAACCCTTCTAAATAAGGGAAAAAACCACGGACCAAGAGGAGCAACTGATATTACTATAGTAATGAAGTGTATTCACGAATACAATACTCAAAGTGACTACTACACACTCAAAAGGAACAACACTCTTTTGGTTTCCGTCTTACTAAAATATCGCTCACACTCTATTTTTCTTCACAGACTATTTTCTTGTATAGTCTATGGAATACCTCACTTTGCTCTCAAAATGATTTTTCTCTCTAACTTGGTGTATTCTACAAATGAGCAAGAATGCTCTATTTATAAAAGGATAAAACCATGCCTATGTCACTAATGACATATGTGAATATAGCAAAGTCAAGAATGGTTGCATATCTTACCGATTTGCCAACCACCAAATCTTTTATTTTCATCTCCAATTACTATTCCTTTTTACCAATTGCTTTTACCAATTGAATAGCTAAAGTTGACTAAAAAATGGGATGGATTCAACAAATATCCCCCTCCAGTCCCATTTACTGGAAGAAGGTATCTTCAACTTCTTTAGAGAGAGCTCATACCGACAAGTTCTTTGCATAACTCGAACTTGTCTTTCCGTATCATCTTGTTCAGCATGTCTGTAGGATTTTCACTTGTGTGAATCTTTTTGACGTGAAATGATTCATTCTCCACTTTCTCACGAATCCAGTGATATCTGACGTCAATGTGTTTTATTCTTGCATGGAACATGGAGTTCTTGCTCAAGTCTATTGCACTCAAGCTGTCACAATAGACAATATACTCCATCTGATTCACACCAAGCTCTTGAAGAAATTGCTTTAGCCATATCATCTCCTTGCCGGCTTCAGTAGCCGCAATATATTCAGCTTCAGTTGTAGATAGTGCAACACACTTCTGCAACTTTGACTGCCATGATATAGCTCCCCCAGAAAAAGTAAACAAATATCCAGTAGTGGATTTTCTGTTATCAAGGTCACCTGCCATATCAGAATCTGTATAGCCTTTCAAGATTGGATTTGATGCTCCAAAACACAAGCATTCATTTGAGCTTCCTCTATGATACCTGAGTATCCACTTCACAGCTTCCCAATGCTCTTTTCCCGGATTTTCGAGAAATCTACTGACAACACCAACTGCGTGAGCAATATCAGGTCTAGTGCATACCATTGCATACATTAGACTTCCGACGACGGAGGAATATAGAACTTTGGCCATGTTGTATTTTTCGTCCCTAGCTGTAGGACATATCTTCTTGCTCAACTTCATATGACCAGCAATAGGTATACTAACAGGCTTAGCATTTTTCATATTGAAGCGCTCCAGTACGCGTTTAATATACTTCTTCTGGGACAAATAAATCTTCCTTTTATCTCTAAGACGAGTAATTCTCATGCCCAAAATTTGCTTGGCATGACCCAATTCTTTCATACAAAAAGACTTACACAACTCTTTCTTCAGCTCGTCAATCTTGGAAGTATTGTTGCCCACAATCAACATATCATCCACATACAACAAAAGGATGATAAAATCATTGTCAGAAAATTTTTGTTCAAATACACAATGATCTGAAGAAGTCTTCTTATAGCCTTGCTCCCCCATAACAGATTCAAACTTTTTGTACCACTGTCTGGGAGCTTGTTTTAGGCAATAGAGACTCTTTTTGAGTTTGCATACAAAATTTCCTTTACCATCTACTTTGAAGCCCTCAGGTTGTTCCATATAATCTCTTCTTCTAGGTCACCGTGAAGGAAAGCCGTCTTCACATCCATGTGCTCAATCTCTAAATTAAGACTTGCAGCCAAACCTAGAACTAGGCTTCAAGTTGTGTTCTTCAACTTTAACTTTGAACAACCACTTGTTCTTCAAAGATCTCATGCCATTGGGCAATTTTACCAAATCATAAGTGTGGTTCTGATGCAAAGATTTCATCTCGTCTTGCATGGCTTCAATCCATTGATTCTTGCTCTCATCTTCCATGGCCTCCTCATAACATTCAGGTTCTCCCCCGTCAGTGAGTAACACATACTCATTGGGTGAATAATGTGAGGAAGGAAACCGCTGTCTTGTGGACCTTCAAAGCATAATATTTGATTCGTCCACAACTTCACGAGTACCAGGATCATAAATAACAATATCATTGTTATTATCAACATCAGCATGTTGATTCGATACATGATTCTGGGCGTCACCATGATTATCAAACCCAACAACATCATGCACACTTGTGTGAGGAACTTCATCATGATGAACTATACCATAAAAATTTTAAGATTCTACCTTCTCCGCTTTGTCAATATCTTCAATTGTTTGATTCTCCATGAAAATAATATCACGGCTTCTCACAAGTTTCTTTTCAATTGGATTATATAGCCGGTAACCAAAATAATCTAGGTCATATCCAATGAATATGCATTTCCTTGTCTTGGCATCTAATTTTGACCTCTCATCTTTCGGCACATGTACAAAAGCTTTGCAACCAAATACTCTCAAATGGTCATAGGAAACATCCTTTCCATACCAAACACTATTTGGTACATCACTTTGCAAAGCAACAGTAGGAGATAGATTAATAACATGTGCAGCGGTCAATAAAGCCTCACCCCAAAATGAGTTCGACAACTTTGTTTCAGAAAGCAAACATCTAACTCTTTCCGTCAAGGTCCTGTTCATCCTCTCAGCCAAACCGTTAAGCTGAGGAGTCTTGGGAGGAGTCTTCTGGTGTCTAATACCTTGATGCTTGCAGTATTCGTCAAATGGTCCACAATATTCACCACCATTATCAGTACGAATACATTTCATTTTCTTTCTAGTTTCTCTTTCAACTGAAGCCTGAAACTTCTTAAAGACACCTAACTTGGTCTTTAGTCTTCAATACATAGACCCAATGTTTTCTCGAGAATTCATCAATGAAAGTGACAAAGTAAAGTGCACCACCCAATGTCTTTGTCTTTATTTGGACCACATAAATCAGAGTGCACTAACTCAAGCAACTCTGTCTTTCTCGAAGGAGGGTAGGACTTAAAGGAAATTCTATTTTGATTATCAGCCAAGCAGTGCTCACATTTTTCTAATTTAGCACTTTGGAAATTTGACAATAATTTCTTCCTGGCTAGAACATTAAGTCCTTTCTCACTAATGTGGCTAAGCCTCTTGTGCCATAATGTTGAATAGCTATCACTATCAACCGCATTCACCATATCAACACAAGTAGAGGACGTAGTCCAGTATAGACCACGACGTTTGTTACCACGAGCCACAACCAAGGAACCCTTAATGAGCTTCCATTTTCCATCACCGTTGGTACTAACATATCCTTCATCATCTAAAACACCAACAGAAATTAGGTGCAGACGAACATCAGGAGCATGTTTCACATTGTTCAAAACTAGTTTAGTTCCAACACTAGTTTCCAAGCAAATGGTACCAATACAAACCACCCTAGAAACAGTCTCATTACCAATACTCAAGGTTCCAAAATCACCAGGAGTGTAGGAAGAGAAAAAATCCTTCCTTGATGTAACATGAGATGCGGAACCAGTGTCCACAACCCAGATTGACTCATAACAACATTATTTATCATGTTCACATCAAGAACGGTAACAAGATCTTCGGTGGTGATGGTGGCTAGGCAATTTTCATTGCCATCTTCTTTAGTTTCCTCTTTTTTTTTGTTCTCCCTCTTCAAACTTCCTGCAGAACTTTTTTGTGTGCCCTTTCATGCCACAATGATAGCACTCAATATCCTTAAGTCTGCCTTTGGATTTGCTCCTATTTTGTTCTCTATGCTGAGAACCACGAGTTTTATTTCTCCCCCTGGGGCCAGTTATCAGGACATCCGATGAAGAGGAACATTGAGTTTTTCTTCTCATCTCTTCGTTCAAGACACTACTCTTGGCAGAATCCATAGAGATCACACCATCCGGAGCAGAATTTGACAATGACGTTCTAAATGTTTCCCAAGAATCTGGTAGGGAACCACGTAGAAGCAAGCCTTTAATTTCTTCATCAAATTTGATGCCCATAGCAGATAATTGGTTCATAATCCCCAAAAAATTATTCAGATGGTCTGTCATCAGAGAACCATCATGATACTTCAAACAGAACATCTGCTTTATTAAGAACATTTTGTTGTTGCCAGTCTTTCGAGCATACAAACTTTCAAGATGCTCCCATAGGGTTCGTGCATGTGCTTCCCCAGAAATATGGTTCAACATATTATCGTCAACCCATTGCCTAATGAATCCACAAACCTGTCTATGCAACAGATTCCATTCTTCGTCTGTTTTATTATCAGGCTTTACAGTGGTAAATACTGGTTCGTAAAAATTCTTAACATCATAAAGCAGATCTTCCATTTTTCCCTTCCAAATGTCATAATTAACACCATTCAAAGTAACCATTCTACTTGTGTTGGCTTCCATTGTTCTCCCCAAAACATATAGTTATCGCAAATCAAAGTAAATCTTTTCTGATGTGGAAGTTCAGACTGTGCTGCAACCACAGAGCATACTCAGATAAAACCTTTGCTCTGATACCAGTTTGTTGGGAAAACGCTGACAAGCACAAAAGTATATATGGTAAAAGTAATGGAAATAATATGAAAAAATAACGACACCAAGAATTTTACGTGGAAACCCTTCTAAATAAGGGAAAAAACCACGGACCAAGAGGAGCAATTAATATTACTATAGTAAGGAATTTTACACTGTGTAGTCACGAATATAATACTCAAAGTGACTACTACACACTCAAAAGGAACAACACTCTTTTGGTTTCCGTCTTACTAAAATATCGCTCACACTCTATTTTTCTTCACAGACTATTTTCTTGTATAGTCTATGGAATACCTCACTTTGCTCTCAAAATGGTTTTTCTCTCTAACTTGGTGTATTCTACAAATGAGCAAGAATGCTCTATTTATAGAAGGATAAAACCATGCCTATGTCACTAATGACATATGTAAATATAGCAAAGTCAAGAATGGTTGCATATCTTACCAATTTGCCAACCACCAAATCTTTTATTTTCAACTCCAATTACTATTCCTTTTATCAATTGTTTGTACCAATTGAATAGCTAAAGTTGACTAAAAAATGGGATGGAGTCAACACGTAGCCCAGTTGATCGGGTACTTCTTTAACAGACAGTTGAGGACAAAGAAATCATGTGAGGTGATGTTACTAAGAGACCCTTTCCGAGGGAGGAGAGTTTTAGCCACAATGTGAGCAAGGATGCGATTTTCAAACACAAAAAAGAGGCCAAAAGTCAGTTATATCAGAGCCGGGTACAGCCGCAACTATTTTGGCTCCTTCTACAAAGACCTCAAAATCAAATGTCCATACTCCATTCACATAAGGGATATTTCCAGAAAATTTAGTACCAAAGACATCTTCCAATAATTGATCATTCACAACTATTCGACTACCCAAGACGAGGGTTTCGAGTTCAACACTATCAGATGAAACACGAAGGTTCACGTAAATGAATCGTACAACTACTTCGTAAAGATCATTACCACAAATACTAAAAGACAAGCCAAGTTTCGAAGCTTTTAGATAAGTACCTATCAATCAGTGAAAGTCCTTCAACTGACAGAGATTGATGACTCATCTGGGACGATAGGTCTGTGCCGGAGTGTCTCAAACCAGGCTTTCTGTTACATTCCCCAGAAATTTTGCATGTCCACACCAGAGAGAGATGTTGTTGAGGTGAATTAAGGTTTATTTGCACATTTCTTTGCAGAGGTAGAAAGTCTCTTCTTTTAACATGATGAAAGGGTTGCATCCGTAGAGCAGCCCTGAGGAAAGGGAGATGGTGTCACAACCGAATAGATCAGAGGTGTTACCAGAAATAGTGCTTTTGGATGCTATGGATCTAGTGCAGTTCATAGTGAGCAAGCAGAGAAGGAGAAAGAAGATGAGAGATGTAGAAGGGGAGAAGGTAGATTACATAAAACATAATGGAAAACAAAGGGTTTGGGGCAAAGGAAGGGTTTTTTATTTGATTAAGGAGACGGGTAAGGAGAAGAACAGCCTTTCACAGAAGCAGTCATTAATTGGTAAAATACAAGAAAATAATTAAGGAAAATAATCATATAAAAGGAGTAAGTAAGAGCAATTTATGTTTTAAAAAGAGTAATATCGAGACTTCCCCAAAGGAAACAAAATCTTTTTACGAGCTATTTAATTTTTAAAAAGAGTAATACCGAGACGTTCACGAAAGAAACAAAATCTTTCTTCCAAAAGAGGCTTAGTAAAAATATCATCTAGTTGATTTTAAGAATCAACAATTTCTAACAAAAAAAAATTATTTTCAACATAATTCCGAATAAAATGATGTTTAATATTTATATACTTAGTCCTGGAATGACGCACTATATATTTAGACAAACTAATAGCACTTGTATTATCATAAAAAACTAGGAACGACTTCATAAATAAATCATAATCAAGTAATTATGCAATCCATAGTAATTGGGTACTACAACTCCCTACTGCAAGACATTCGAATTTAGTGGTGGAAAGAGCAACGAAAGTTTGTTTCTTGTTGTGCCAGGATATTAAGGATTGGTCAAGAATCTGACACGTTTCACTTTTTCAATCATTTTTATCACCTGCAAAGTCATCATCTGATTAACCAATTAAATCAAACTGGGATTAATGGGGATACCATAGTCCTATTTCAGTGGTTCTAATGATGTAAATAATAATGCACTTTATGCAGTGAGATACGATTCCTTAGTATATGAATGAAATCTAGCACACTTGCAAGCACTGAACATGATGTCAGGACGACTTGCAATTAAATGCAATAATGATCCAACTATACCATGATACATTTTTTCGTCGACATCTTTTCCTGGTGCATCTGTTTCGAGGCATGTAGAAGGACTCATGGGAGTTCTAAAAGCCTTCCCTTTTCAACTCCAAATTTCTTTATAATCTCATTTGCATATTTGGATTGATTCATTAATGTACAATTTTCTGACTGCTTGATTTGTAGTCTAAGGACGAATGTGAATTCGCCAATTAAGTTATTCTCGAATATCCTGGCTACTGGAGCAAAGTTTTAATTTTAATCAATAACTTATTGTTGCCAGTATCCTTGAGCAACTAACCCTGCTTTGTTGCGAATAAGTTTTCCATGTTCATCTAGTTTATTCCAAAATATCCATTTTGTTCTGATTACTGAACAATTTTTTTGGTCTTTTAATAAGAGTCTAGACTTGATTTCTTTCACATTGATCAAGTTCAACTCTCATGAATTGAAATCATGAATTTTCTTCCATAGCTTCATTTATTCGCTAAGGTTCCATTTGGGATATAAGGACAACAAAATCTTGTTCTTTGAGAGAGGACCTCGTCTGAATTCTGTCATCGGGTTTCCTGAGAATGAAATTTTCAGGATAGCTAGTTTTGTGTCTCCATTCTCTTGCAATATCAGTCTTATCTATACCAGTAGTCGACTACACCTCTACAGTAGTTGACTCTTCAACATCATTTTTAGTATGATAACTGTTATGATTTTATTTGTTTTGGGAGAAGTGATTTCATCATCACCAGCTTCAATTTCATGTACTCTTGTATTAGTGTCATCAAAAAACACATGTACAGATTCATTAACACTTAGGATTCTTTTATTAAAAACACGAAAGCCCCTACTAACAATGGCATAGCCTAAGAAGATACCTTCGTCACTTCTTGTATCAACCTTACCGAGATTATTCTTACCGTTATTGTGAATGAAGCATTAGCATCTAAAGGGATGAAAGTAGCTGCTATTTTGTTTCTTACCTCTCCATAGTTCATAGGGAGTTTTATTTAAGATAGTTCTGATGAAGCACCTCTTGAGTTTATGACAAGCAGTACTTACAACTTCTACCCAAAAATGATCGGGCATACTTCTATCAAGGAGCATTGTTCTTGCAGTGTCTTGTAAGGACTGGTTTTTCGGTTCAACTACTCCATTTTGTTGGGGAGACCTAGGTAAAGAGAAACTTTGCGTGAACCCATTTTTAATGCAGAATTTTTCAAAGGTCTTATTTTCAAATTCGCCACCATGATCAGTGTGAATAGTCGCAATGAAGTATCTTGGCTCTTGCTCAACTTTTCTACAAAAGTCTTCTAAGTTATGAAAAGAATCAATTTTATTAGTTAGAAAGATTACCCATGTAAACGTTGAATAGACGTCGAAAATTACGAACACATATATTTTACCTCGAATGTTGGCAGTTCGAGTGGGACCAAAAAGGTCCATATGAAGAAGTTGTGGGGGTTTAGCAGTACATACAATATCTTTTCATTTGAAGGATGAACGGGTCTACTTACCCATTTTACATCCGTCACATATGTGGTCATTTTCAAACTTTAGTTTTGGTAGACCAATGACTAGTTCATGTTTAGAAAGTTTTCCAAGAGCGTGTATACTTGTGTGTCCAAGCTTTCGATGCATAGCGAAGGATCGTTAGTAACTACACTAAGACAGGTAAGAGAAAC
Organism: Solanum pennellii; assembly: GCF_001406875.1. Lineage (NCBI taxonomy): Eukaryota > Viridiplantae > Streptophyta > Magnoliopsida > Solanales > Solanaceae > Solanum > Solanum pennellii. The sequence continues at coordinate 13,968,856 of NC_028645.1, read as the reverse complement.
AAAATCAAGATTATTTAAAACATAAATATTATTTTACATGATCTCCGATGAGAGTTAGCTTTTTCTCAGGATGCTTAATGATGCAACTGGTCGTGTTAATTAAAAGTGACTTGAAATCCAGCATCACATAATTGACTAATGTTGAGAAAATTGTGTTTGAGAAACATTTTTGGGGTTTATTTCCGATTTTAAGTCGCGTCTGCCCTACCATAGCGACCTCCATCCTGCTACAAAAGAATTCCTACCTAAACAACTTGCATGGAAGCAGTGAGCTATTTTAATAATTCCAAGACCCCCATTGCACAACACACTTTCAATCAGCGACGCTCAGAAACTACCCATTCACGCTATGATTTATTTTGGGAGTTCTACTCTCCTGAATTCATTTCAGTAAAGTCGTACGAGTTCCTTAACGTCTTAGATATCTACTCATGTAATCTAATGCACTGTTAGATCACCCAATTATTACCAGATTTCCCTAGACTTTGATGACTCCGATTTTGTCCAAATCTTGACTAGGTTGGGAATTTCCAATTTACTATGAAAAAGTTTTCCGACCTAAAATATTTTCCACATTTTATTTTATATAACGACGAAATCCAATCGTTACACATTCCGACCCTACTCATATAACTTCACTTTTTCATTAGGTACCATTAATCAAACCCTACTCATATAATTTTATTTTTCAGATAGTGACTACTTTCGGCCGTCAAATCTAGTAATATGAGGCATAAGCATGTGTTTGACCAGTTTTATGGTGATTTCTTGTTTAAGATATTCTCATCCATGACACATATTTTATATCATATTTCGAGTACTTTCTGTTGCAAATTTGCTTTTACAAAAAAAAAAGTTCAACATCGTATTTCACAAACTCTGTCTTTTATCGATATTTATGCCTCAAATTACTTTTTTTATGAGTGAACCAAGACATCGAGATTGATTATCACGTTTTCGAGACAAAATTGATGACATTGATATTTCTCTTCCTCATATTTGATCTTCTAGAGATTAACTGACAATTTTTTTCACTGATTCTCAAACAAAGAAATGAAATGAGTTCTTTAATGGTAAACTGTTGGTTGACCAGTATTATTTTGAGGAGGATGTTAATTACCATTTATTACAATCTCTACCTACCATATATAGTTGGTTTTATGATATTAGTATACGATCTACTTTAATTGTATTCATCATGTATATTACTTACCATGTTTAGTATTTTATCAGGTATAATTTCCTTGTAACCTTGTAATGAGATAATGCCATTCATTCTAGAGGCCGAATAGAAGTCAAGATTTTTCTTTGTTCAAATCTATTTCTCAAAGTGCATCTGATAGCAAAAATTCATGTATCTAGATGTATATGATTTGAATTTTAGTATAAAAAATTAATTAGTGAGAAAATATGTAATTATTTCAATATGGAGAGATTAATTAGTTAATATGATCGTGTAAATATATATATATTTTTCGACTTAATACTTTCATCTAGTCTATGTTAAACAAATTGTTGTGGTATGACACACATTTTAAGAAAAATATTTTAGTACATAAGTATAATGCCACTTTTCAGTATTTTGCTTATGATAATTTTTAAACTATTTTCTTATATATTGTGAAGTACTTGGGACCGACATTAAAAGAAGCATAAATTAAATAAAAAAAAGATGTTTAATAATTCATGTATTTTAGGCTATAAGAAAATCTCAATATTCATTTTATATAGACTATATAGGAAAAAACATATGTCTAATTTAACAATTTCCTATAAATTGGGAACAATGATTTTGGGCTAATGGAGAGGAGTGGATGAGTTTAAGGTTCTTTGAGTTTGGGTTATAAATTGCTTGCTAGTTAAATTTGAAAAATGATGTGACACAATTATTCCACTTATATCTTAGGGTTTGGAAATAACTAATTAAAGATTTTATGACTTAAATTTTTGAGTTACATATTTACAATTCCACGTAAATTCATTGTATTGAAGTTAGAGTTTAAGAGGCGTAGAAGAAGAGGGGGTGGGACAACTTGACTACTGTCAAAACTCAGGAGATGGGGAGAAATTGTGGATGATGGCGTTGGGGTAAATAGTGCGGACACTTACTAGTTAATAGTAGTGATAACTAGTTGCATTCGGAAAGTAGCTAGAAAGATATTTATAAACAAGGATATTATATTATTAGTAGCTAATATGTGTCATTATAAGATATCGACAAAATGCCCTATTTAGTGTACATTGGTGAGGATATACAAAAATACTATCACATTCGACAAGGTTTGATACTTTGTTAGTCTAGCAAAAGAAGTTCCTACTTTGATTGTCTCTTTCACACATTCCAATCACTTGTTAATTTAAATAAATTTCTATCATTAACAAAAAGGATTATTTTCTTATTTCACAAGGTAAGAGTTACTTTTTGTTTCAATTAAAATTGTATTTCTGACATACCTCTTGAACTTATGGCTAGGTCATCATCGTAAGCAAATTTAAGATACTCAAAATATAATTATAAGATAGATTCATGACTGTTGTTGGGTGTGCACTTTGGGATTGTCATGCACATTCATAATTATTTTAAGATCCCCAAAACGAGTTAGGGTGTCTAGGGAATAACATGCTCGTCGTAAGGGTCTAAGGTCCTAAAATGGCTTGTAATATGGTATTGAGGCAGTGTGTAAGGTGTGGGGTAATTTGGAAGTCAAACGCCAAGGGACGACCATGATGCTCGACGACTAGTCAGCTATGTGTCTGATGTGTACATACGTGCTTATATTTGTATGTCATGAGCTTATGAATTCTTGAAATGAGTTATGATGATGTTTATAGGTAGTATATGTATTTTCATGAAGTTTGGAGGTCAAACGTCCAAAAACGTCTATGACGTTCAAAAGTAAGCCCTTGAGACGTTCAAGTATGTCTTCATGGGGCCTAGCATGTTTGGACGTGTTTTATGTGTGCATTTTGGGTGAAACTTTCATGGAAGGTACTTGACTTGTCCATTTGCATATTTACGCTAGAAACGCATGGGTACGACTTCTCAAGGGTCACACAAAAGGGCCAAATAGAAGGACCCAAGGGCTGTCGAGACACTGCCTTGGCAGTGTCAATCGACAAGTCAAACGACGCCCAGTTGGTTGATCAACGGCCCATTGGTGAGGTGTCGTCGATGGAAACTTATCCTGGGCAATGCTCAACCAAAGAACAGCCCAAGGTCCAATCGACTAAAGCCATAGACGGTCCGTCGATGGACCTACTGGCCGTCGGTGGTAGGCCATCGATGCAGGCCTGGTGCCACTGCCTAGCGACTGTTTCATTAAAGGGGTGAATGTGAAATTACCCCCACGTCCTAAACTGACCCTACTTGATTTATTGTGAAATTCCCAATCTAATTCACACCAAATAAACTTTCCCTCAAAAACCAATTCTCCATAGAAACCTCCATTGAAGGTGAAACTCAAGAACAGTTTGGAGCTTGAATTTCTATGATTTCTTCATCGAGTTTTAGAGTTTTTCAAATATACAAAGGTATGGTAATCCTTCATTTCTAAGTAACCTTTCACTTGGAGAGTTCTTCTCAATGTTTTCAAAGAGATTTCATGATCAAACTTTCAATCTTTCAATCTAGCCATGGGTTCTTTCTCAAAATGTTGTTAATGTCTTAATCATGATAAATTGAAGATAATGTGATGTTTTTAACGTGAAAAACAGTCCAATTGCATGATGAACCCATGTCCCTTCTCAAAATCGATTTAGCCCTGTATGGGCATTGTGATCATAACTTTTACTGGTTGAATTGTGATTTTATTATGTTGAATTGGTTGTATCTACTGTTTTTTATGTCAATTGTTGATGAATTAATGATGAAGAATCCATGTGGATGAAGATATGAAGATTTGAACATGCCTCTCTAGGAGTTCATTGTATCATTGCCCTTATAATGATTATATATTGTATTCAATCAGGTGAAGATTATTGTAGCTACTGTTTTAGGTTGGTGTTATGAGCAGATTATGGGTATAAACCCTTGATGATTAAATCAAAGGAATCTTGATAAGGATTAATTTACATGTTTTAGCTTAAAGGTTGATAATGATGTGAACATAATGTGATCTCAATTTAATGTAGATGAAGCATGATTTAGTCTTGATTATTATGTCTTTAGATACTGCCCTAGGTTTTTTTATTGGTATATTATGAATTTTAATCATGGTAATCAAAGTAAAGAATATTAGCAAGTGATTTATGACTCTCTACTTTCTAGTATACATGTGATGACTTTTATTATGTTATAGTATGATCTTGTAGCGACTTGTACATGGTTTCTTTTATGATTATGGTACTTTATAAACTACCATATATTCGAATTGTTGATTAAAGAATAGAAATGGTCAATGATGACCAAAGGCTAAGGGATTGCTAAAAATTGCTACACTTTTCTACTTCTCTACTTCTCTATAGTATTGTTGATGAAGTCTTGTATGGCACTGTGTGGTATGGTCCACTTATGGTTGCGGTGTTCACTTTATCTCCAATATATATGTGATGTGATCATGGAGTTGATGGAAACTATACTATGAATGTCTGTTGGTGATGAATCATCCTATGTGAAGCCTATGCCTAGTTTACAATTCTACTATAATCTAGGTTGGGTTGCTAATGTCATGAGCATTTAAATAGTAATGTTAAGATCATGTATAGGTGCTTCCATTAATTAAGTATTAAGTATTGATGACCCCTACCTATGTACCCCTATGTGAATGTGTGAATAGATAAGGTTAGGAGTCTTGAATGTAACGTGAAGATTGTCTTGCCTCCTATGTTAAATGGTGTTGTGTGGTCTGTGTTTGAAAGTGTAATATGGTCTAAGAGGGTGGATGCATCAATGTGTTGTAATAGCCATTATGTGATAATATTGACCAATGTACCCACATCCTCACTTTACATGCATACTTACAAGTAGTATAGGTCATGTTGTCTAAATGAAAGGTATTTCTCATATTCGCTAGTGTCTACTACTATGCATGTTAGTATTATGTCTATGAAAGTATGATATTTGTTTCCTTAGCTAGGATGACTTGATAGGTGTACTAGTATTGGCAAGGGTATGGGACCTTGCCTATGCGTTGCACATGTGTGCCTTGATAGGACGGTTTCTAGTTTTGGTTTCTATGTATATGAATATGAATGTATGAACATGTGTGACTTTAATGTGTTATGTGAAAGGAGTACTCACATATATGTATATACACACATATGATTGATGATCTAGTCAATAGAGGAGCCTTGAAAGTTGTGCTCAAGTTTATCCTAAACAAGATAGTGCTAATGATATATGCTATGTCCATGTGAAAGGGTTTCACACATGATTTTCGTTGATGAACTCTCATCTATGACCTATGATCTAAGCATATAGGGAGTCAATCTCCTAAATCCTAATTTTATAATAGTAATGTAAAACTGGATTTTCAATAAAGGGAACTTAACTTAGCACCGAGTAAACTTGTAGATGAGGGGGTGACACTTTTCCAAGGAGGGAAGGTATGGTTCACCATAGTCCTCACTGGTGGATAGACTCATGACCCAAAAAGGGTGTTAGAGTGATGTTTCCATGATGCCCCCAAGTTCCATAAACTATGCTTGCCACATAGGATCTAACAATGTGATATCAACTAAAATGCTAGCATGTGTTAATGTTTTTAACCTTGGCTAGGTAAGAACAACTTCAATTGGTGTAAGCTATACAACACCAAATTCCATGTTTAGCACCCATGGTCCTAATGCGGTTAAGGCTATAGTTTCCCTAAAGTAAAATGGAAAATGGAATTAAATGACTAAGATCCTAATTAGGATGACCTAAGGGAAGTTACTTAGGATAGGTGGGAATAATGAACCCATCTAGACATTGCACAAGTAGCTTCTTAGGAAGTTCTAGGAAGGTGTTGTAATGTATATGATTGTGCTTATGTTTTTATGCATGACATTGTAATGATTATATAGTTGTTACGAAGATGTGCATGGTATAAGTCTAGATGATGTGAACTTGTCCTTATATGCCTAATGTTGGTCTTAATGACTATATGATGAAGGTCTTGCCTAGCTTGGATGAAGTTGCCTTATTTGTGGTCTCATGAAGGGTTTACTAAGTATGTCTGAGGTTATGGGGCTTCACATGTACATTGCACTAGAATACTAAGATTGAGGTCATGAGTAAGGTCTTATAATGATTTATGTGAGGTAAAGTGAATAGTTGTGCAAATAGATGTAACTTACCGTAAAGCCAATGGAGTCTTGACTTAAGTGTGTCTTTGATATATTATACTTATATGATGATATGTGTTGGCTTATGTAAGTTGTATGTATGCTTTCTTTTTGACCTTAAGGTGATACATTGCACCAAGTATCACTAGAGGGTTAATTGGGAGGTTAGTGAATAAAAGAAAAGATGACCCACTATAAAGAAGGAAATAGCTCACTGTAATGTGACTTTAAAATGCCTTAAATTCTATATGTAATCTTATATGATGTTTGGACTTTGAATATGTCAATATGAAGTATGTGAATGATATAAATGCATTTGTATAAAGGTTTATGAAGATTAACTCAAAAAGACATGAAGTATAATTTTAAAGAAAATGTCCCTTTTAAATGCATGTTTTCGCATGGTAGTCATACTTAGTGCATTCTTGTACTAACTCCATTCTTCTCTACTTTTTACACAATGTGTAGGTTATGGATGTTTAAAGGATGTATATATTATTGAACATCTTGATACGTTATTCCAAAGCTCAAGGAAAGGGATCCTTAAGTTCAAGGATTCCTAAGTTTACTTATGTGTTATGTTTAAGGGTTGTGTCCCTATTGTACTCTTATGATGTTGTGTCTAGGATGGCAAAGAGAATTTAGGTCTAAATATGTACTTGTGATATTTTTTATATATATGAGGTGAAGTTCTAGCATATGATGTGCCATGAAGAGTTGTGAATATTCTGCTAAATTTACTAAGACAATGCGATGAATAATAACTATGGTCTTGTATAAGACCTCCGAGAGGTCAAGTACGCCATGTTACTTCTAGGGGGTGCTCCCCGAATGTGACAATTACATTTAATTTTCGAATAAGGAATCAATATATAAATCAATTCAAAAAAAAATAATCTAATATCGTAAATCAATTCATCCCTAAATTCTAAACCGCTTATGTAAATTCTACCCGTACATCCTAAACTACAAATTTTGTTGAGACTCAAAAACCTAGAAAATCATCCATATATTCAAAGAGTTAATATCTCATATGTTCACTCAACTTTGCTTTGTTTACTTAAAAAGTCACTCAACTTTAAGTTGTTTACTTAGAAAGTGATTGAACTTTGTTTTATAACTCAAAAGTCATTCAACTATTGATGTTTAATTTAAAAAGTCACCCAATTAAATATATTTCACTTAGAAAGTCACTCAGTCAATTTAAATAGTTTTTTTTATTAAATTTTATCGTAAACTATTTTTAATGAAATAATAATATATCTATTTTAATTATTTTATTGATCCACTCCAATTTTTTAATTATATTTTTTTCTAAAAAAATGTAAAACATAGAGTAACAATTGCAGCCCTCCAACCCTAAAATAAAAAATAAAAACTTATCAATTTTAGTAATTGTGAAACTAAAAATAAATTTTTAAAAGATTACCAATAAAGAATTATTGCAATTGATAAGAAGAAGTTAAAAAGGGGGGTAGTAACGATCCTCTACTATTTTTTTAAATAAAAAGGTAGTAAAAAACAATAATCAAAATAAGCATCTTATTTATTTTTTAAAATAATATAATTATTTGTTTTGTATTTTTACAAAATTTAATGAAAAATTTATTTAATTTGATCAAGTAACTTTCTAAGTGAAATATAAATAGTTGGATGACTTTCTAAGTGAAACACCAATAGTTGAGTGACTTTTGAGTTAAAAACAAATTTGAATGACTTTCGAAGTAAACACATCCAAAGGTGAGTGACTTTCTAAGTAAACTATTTAAAGTTGAGTGACCATATGAGGTATTATATATTGAGTTAATACTTTAGATGGTGTCACGACCCAAAACAGGCCGCGAGTTGCACCCACACTTATCCTACTATGTGAGCGAACCAACCTATCTAAATCCCAACATTTTAACCATAATGAACAAAATACGATGCGGAAGACTTAAAACTCATTAACGAAATCAATTAAATAACTTCTAAAATTTATCAATCATTATCCCCAAAATCTGGAAGTCATCACCACAAGAACATCTATCCCAAATTACTAATCTAAGAGTATCTAAAAAGCTAAAATAAGTAAAAAGCTAGTCCATGCCGGAACTTCAAGGCATCAAGACATGAAGAAGATGATCCAGTCCAAGCTAGAAGCATTAGCTCACCCTGAGATCCGACGTGATGAAGACTGGCTAGAGTTGCGGTTGAGTTGAAGACGATGGTACGTTTGCTGCACTCCACAAATAACAAAGAAAAACAATTACAAGTAGGGGTCAGTACAAAACACGAGTACTGAGTA
>NC_028645.1:13956919-13957217 GCF_001406875.1 Solanum pennellii | reverse complement strand
CCAATGGGCGTCTAGAAACTTGTAAGTGGGCTAAACTACCCATGCTCCATGCTTTTTTACTTAAGGCGTCTGCCACAACATTCGCCTTTACTGGGTGATACAAGATGGTAACATCATAATCCTTCAGTAGTTCCATCCACCTCCTCTGTCTCCAATTCAAATCCCTCTGAGTAAAGACATACTGTAGGCTACGGTTATCCGTATAGACTTCACACTTGACCCCATATAAATAATGTCTCCATTGCTTTAATGCAAACACAACTGCAGCCAATTCCAAATCATGGGTCGGATAGTTACG
>NC_028645.1:13953883-13955425 GCF_001406875.1 Solanum pennellii | reverse complement strand
CTGTAAGGCTGAAATCCGCAAATCTGACCTCAACCCTTTCACAAAACGGCGAATCCACTCTTCTGGACTGAAGCAAAGCTGGGTGGCATACCTGGATAATGCACGAAACTTAGCCTCATACGCTGTGACCGTCATTCTGTCTTGCTCTAGGCTCAAGAACTCATCTCTCCTCCTATCCCTCAAAGTCCGGGGTATATACTTCTCCATAAATAAGCTAGAGAATGACGCCCAAGTCATAGGTGGTGCCTGTGCCGGTTGACACTCAACATGTGTGACCGCCACCACATTTTGGCGTTTCCCTTAAACTGATAGGTTACAAACTCAACGCCAAATCGTTCCACTATGCCCATTTTATGTAGTAACTCATGACAATCAACCAGAAAATCGTAGGCATCCTCAGATTCGGCACCCTTGAAGACTGGAGGTTTCAATTTCAAGAACTTACTAAAAAATTTCATGCTGATCGCTGGTCATTATAGGCCCTGTACTCAAACGAGGAAACGTGCCTATTTCCAATGGAGCATCCATGCGGGGAGCCGCAGCAGTTGCCTGTTGTACTTCCGGGACCTGAGGTGCTGGTGCAGAAAACACTGGAGGTGTCTGGCCTTGACCAGATAACCCACTAAGATAAGCAAGAACCTGATTAATCATCTCTGGGGTAGGTTGGGGTGGTAGTTCCTCATTCTGCACTTGCTCAGTTTCCCCTTCCTCACCCTCTCTCACTACTTCCTCAGTCGGAGGAGGAGTCACCGCCCTAGTACTAGATGGGACAGGTGCTTGTCCTCTTCCTCTAGAGGACGTCCTCCCACGACCTCTACCACGGCCCCTTGCCACTGCTCCTCTTCGAGCTACAGCCCCAGTAGCTGGCTCAGACGCACCCTGTCCTGCCAGTGCTGGTGTTGGCGTAGTTGTTGCTCTAGTTCTAACCATCTACGAAATAGAGTGAAGATGGTCAGATACCAATTTGTATCACCTAGATACCAATTGGATTCAAGTTATAGCACGAAAGAAAGAAAGAATGGAATTTTCCTAAAGTCCTATAGCCTCTCAAAGAAAAGTAAAGGCGTCCCCCTACCGTTCCTTAAGACTCTACTAGACTCGTTCTTGTGTGATGAGACCAACGAACCTAATGCTCTGATACCAAGATTGTCACGACCCAAAACCGAGCCGCGACTGGCACCCACACTTACCCTCCTATGTGAGCGAACCAACCAATCTAAACCCTAACATTTCAATTTAATATCAACAGAAAGTAATGCGGAAGACTTAAACTCATTAATAAAAACCAATTCAATAACTTCTAAAATTCAACATCTATTATTCCCTAAAATCTGAAAGTCATCACCACAAGAACATCTATCCTCAAATTCCTAATCTAAGAGTATCTAAAAAGCTCAAATAAGTAAAAAGCTAGTCCATGCCGGAACTTCAAGGCATCAAGACATGAAGAAGATGATCCAGTCCAAGCTAGAAGCATTAGCTCACCCTGAGATCCGACGTGATGAAGACTGGCTAGAGTTGCGGTTGAGTTGAAGACGACGG
>NC_028645.1:13902084-13953679 GCF_001406875.1 Solanum pennellii | reverse complement strand
CTATCCTGGTGTCGGAACGTGACACTCCGATCCTCATATTCTCAGTATATTATCTTATTTCAAGATTCATTCTATTTCTATCCTGGTGTCGGAACGTGACACTCCGATCCTCATCATACTATCCTGGTGTCGGAACGTGACACTCCGATCCTCATCATACTATCCTGGTGTCGGAACGTGACACTCCGATCCTCATCATACTATCCTGGTGTCGGAACGTGACACTCCGATCCTCATCATACTATCCTGGTGTCGGAACGTGACACTCCGATCCTCATCATACTATCCTGGTGTCGGAACGTGACACTCCGATCCTCATCATACTATCCTGGTGTCGGAACGTGACACTCCGATCCTCATCATACTATCCTGGTGTCGGAACGTGACACTCCGATCCTCATCATACTATCCTGGTGTCGGAACGTGACACTCCGATCCTCATCATACTATCCTGGTGTCGGAACGTGACACTCCGATCCTCATCATACTATCCTGGTGTCGGAACGTGACACTCCGATCCTCATCATACTATCCTGGTGTCGGAACGTGACACTCCGATCCTCATCATACTATCCTGGTGTCGGAACGTGACACTCCGATCCTCATCATACTATCCTGGTGTCGGAACGTGACACTCCGATCCTCATCATACTATCCTGGTGTCGGAACGTGACACTCCGATCCTCATCATACTATCCTGGTGTCGGAACGTGACACTCCGATCCTCATCATACTATCCTGGTGTCGGAACGTGACACTCCGATCCTCATCATACTATCCTGGTGTCGGAACGTGACACTCCGATCCTCATCATACTATCCTGGTGTCGGAACGTGACACTCCGATCCTCATCATACTATCCTGGTGTCGGAACGTGACACTCCGATCCTCATCATACTATCCTGGTGTCGGAACGTGACACTCCGATCCTCATCATACTATCCTGGTGTCGGAACGTGACACTCCGATCCTCATCATACTATCCTGGTGTCGGAACGTGACACTCCGATCCTCATCATACTATCCTGGTGTCGGAACGTGACACTCCGATCCTCATCATACTATCCTGGTGTCGGAACGTGACACTCCGATCCTCATCATACTATCCTGGTGTCGGAACGTGACACTCCGATCCTCATCATACTATCCTGGTGTCGGAACGTGACACTCCGATCCTCATCATACTATCCTGGTGTCGGAACGTGACACTCCGATCCTCATCATACTATCCTGGTGTCGGAACGTGACACTCCGATCCTCATCATACTATCCTGGTGTCGGAACGTGACACTCCGATCCTCATCATACTATCCTGGTGTCGGAACGTGACACTCCGATCCTCATCATACTATCCTGGTGTCGGAACGTGACACTCCGATCCTCATCATACTATCCTGGTGTCGGAACGTGACACTCCGATCCTCATCATACTATCCTGGTGTCGGAACGTGACACTCCGATCCTCATCATACTATCCTGGTGTCGGAACGTGACACTCCGATCCTCATCATACTATCCTGGTGTCGGAACGTGACACTCCGATCCTCATCATACTATCCTGGTGTCGGAACGTGACACTCCGATCCTCATCATACTATCCTGGTGTCGGAACGTGACACTCCGATCCTCATCATACTATCCTGGTGTCGGAACGTGACACTCCGATCCTCATCATACTATCCTGGTGTCGGAACGTGACACTCCGATCCTCATCATACTATCCTGGTGTCGGAACGTGACACTCCGATCCTCATCATACTATCCTGGTGTCGGAACGTGACACTCCGATCCTCATCATACTATCCTGGTGTCGGAACGTGACACTCCGATCCTCATCATACTATCCTGGTGTCGGAACGTGACACTCCGATCCTCATCATACTATCCTGGTGTCGGAACGTGACACTCCGATCCTCATCATACTATCCTGGTGTCGGAACGTGACACTCCGATCCTCATCATACTATCCTGGTGTCGGAACGTGACACTCCGATCCTCATCATACTATCCTGGTGTCGGAACGTGACACTCCGATCCTCATCATACTATCCTGGTGTCGGAACGTGACACTCCGATCCTCATCATACTATCCTGGTGTCGGAACGTGACACTCCGATCCTCATCATACTATCCTGGTGTCGGAACGTGACACTCCGATCCTCATCATACTATCCTGGTGTCGGAACGTGACACTCCGATCCTCATCATACTATCCTGGTGTCGGAACGTGACACTCCGATCCTCATCATACTATCCTGGTGTCGGAACGTGACACCCGATCCTCTAATCTCATTACTTTAGTTCATCAAGCCTTCTTTTATACCAAGGCATCATCATTAACAAAGTAAATTTAGGATTTAAGATTTAACAGCCTCATCATGCTAGTTTCATCACAATTATATATAAACACATCATCATGCATACACACAATTAAGCATATAGGAGACATTACAATACTACCCAGTACATATCATTCGCTATTAAGAGTTTACTATGAAATAGCATAAACCATAACCTACCTCCACCGAAGAATTGCGATCAAACAAGCTATCTTCCCAAAACCTTTGCTTTCCTTGCGTTCTCTCTTCTTGATCGATCGTTCTTCCCTTTCTCTCTCTGTTCTTTTTATTTTTCTTACTCAAAACCCTATTTATTTTACCCTAATTAGCATATAATTTAGTATAAAAGATGATAAAATACCCCACTAATTGTTCCAAGGTTATCTCTTTTAACCCCCAAGTAATTGAATTATTAATATTAATCCACTAACTTTATAATTATAAGCATGAAAAGTCCAAAACGCCCCCTTAAAACTTTAGCAGAATTCCGACCCGAGTGAGCTGACGGAGACTGTGACGGTCCGTCACAACTGTGACGGTCCGTCCTGCAGGTCCGTCACCAAGCTCAGAGACTCGATTTCAGTAAAAGGTCTGTGACGGCCCGTCATGCCTGCGACGGTCCGTCCTTCCATTTCGTCGCGAAGTTCAGAGAGTCGATCTCAGTACCCAATTTTTCTAAGTTCTAAGTGTTTTGGAACGAGACCCCCTCGACGGTCCGTCGTGCCCATGACGTTCCGTCGTGGGATCCGTCAACCCAGACAGTGATTTCCAGAAATTAACTCTGCTGCTCGAAACGACTAAACAGGTCGTTACAGATGGTCACTCAACTTTGAGTTGTTTACTTAGAAAGTCACTCAACATTAAGTAACACTTACTAAGTCACTCAATTTTTTCTTGTGTCTAAACAAATAGAAGACCACCACTATTTTTAGTTGGGAATGTCTTCCTAGAAATGGATAAAACGATAATGGGATAGTAATTAGTAACGATAAACGGTGTAGACTATACAAATGTTATGAGGTACAATGAAGAAATAAATATTGATCAGATATGAGAGGTTATAAAAGTTTTAATGGACAATGAAGCTGAATGTTCGACTCTACTCGCTCGTTTGCAACTCCTAGTGTTCAAATTTTGCTCAATCACCAGGAAAATATTTTGCTCAATCATCAGGAAAAGTGATAAGTTTTGACATATTGCAAGGTATTATTCAATTTCTTACCTTATTATACAATTCTTGCTAATGATTCTTCAATTAATATCTCTAAACAAGATTTGTAAAAGGGTGCAATAAGAACAATACAAGAAATACACTTTTGGCATGCTACTAATCATGTAAATTTTAGCAACACTTTTAGTACACAATGAGTTGATTTCACGCAATAGATTTTAGAATTTAAATTTGAACTTATTTCTTTCGAATTTATTTAGACTTGTTTAAATAATATCTAAGTTGTAAGAATTAGTGTTTGAATTAATGTTGAAACAAAATTCATCCGTTAAATGTTTTGAAAAAAACTAAATAATGAATGTGAGTTGTAACATTCTTCTTTGTTTTAATTCTACGTTATAGGATTTTGTAAGAGGCTCTACGTTATGAATTTTGAAAGACAACTCTTCTTTTAAATTCATGAACTTATAATAAATTCTATTAATTAAAAGTCTTTTTCTTGCTAAACCTTTATACTACAATTTGGGTTTATTTTGGTTGAAAAAGATAAGCATTCAAACAAAAGTATTTTCTCTTGAAAACGCATGTGAGACATTAATCAAAATGTGAAATCACCAATTCAAGAATATAAGAGCAACATTCTTGAATGCTGTTTGTTTTGTGGCTTATTTGAATTCCGAAGATAGAGTTGTTGTTTATTCTTCCGATTGCTTGTGGGAGAGGCTCTAACTATCTTCAAGAAACGTATTAACGTGCCTCTAAGCCAAGAAAGTTTTATTTTGTATTTCTTGGTATTTTAGCATTCTTGTTCATTTGTTCTAACAATTTGAATATAGTTGTCTCGATGGCATCCACATCAATAACAAACAGTGTTCCATCTTTGCCTAATCCTAATTTTGAAATATTTTGTGACAAAGAATTTCCTATAAGGCGTGGAAATATTGAATTCTTTTTAAGACGATTAAAGTTGGCGTATGTTCTTGAGAAACCTTGTCCTGAGGCTCCTAGTTTTAAGGTAGTAATGGATGAGACTAATTTAATTGAAGAACAAATTGCCAATGGCAAGATAATGATTAGTTATGCAAGAATTATATTCTTTGAGGAATGTCCAATAAATATTATGATCAACATTATATCAAGTGCAAATTAGCTAAGGAGATTTGGGATACTCTTAAAGCTATCCATTTGGCAGAAGAGGCGAGTTCAAAGAAATTTCTTGTTTCTAATTATATGGAGTTCAAAATGGTTGATGACAAGTCAATTACTAAACAAGTACAAGAATTTCAACTTATAACTAATAAAATTGCTATATATGGAATTTCTCTTGATGAAAACTTTAATGTTGGTGCTATTGTCTCAAAACTTCCTCCATCTTGGAAAGAGTACAGAAGAAAACTCTTACACAAGAAGGAAGATTTGACTCTTGAACAATTATTGCAGCACTTGCAAACTGAACAAGAGACACGTTACCATGACAGTAACATCTTGAAGGAACCCATCATGAAAGCTCATGTTGTTGAAGAAAAGATCAAGGAGGAACCTGCCAATAATAAATTTTTGAAGGCAAATGAGAGTAAAAATCTCAAGCGTACAAATTCTAATTCTAAGTCGATGGAATGTTATCATTGTCATAAAATTGGTCACTATGCACGTGATTGTAAAATTCTTACAGTTGAAAAGAAGAAAGAAAAGGCAAATAAAAATACAAAAAATGATTCGGTGGCAATGGTCACAGAAGCATTTGTAGCGGGAGATCAAGTAGAATGGTGGATAGACACTGGTGCAACTCGTCATACATCAGGTGATCGAAATTCTTTCACGACCTATGAATTAGTGGGGGCTGATAAAGTTTTGCATATGGGAAAATCGTCCTATGCTAAGGTTGTTGGGAAAGGAACTGTTGAACTGAAATTCACTTATGGAAAAATCATCACATTGGTAGACGTATTGCATGTTCCTGATATTCGAAAGAATTTGGTGTCAGGTACACTTCTTTCAAAGCATGGCTTTAAAATGATTTTTGAGGCAGATAAATTTATTTTATCTAAACAAGGCATGTTTGTTGGAAAAGGTTATGCTACAAATGGCATGTTCAAACTCAATATTGAAAATGAAAATATTTCTGCTCATGTTGTGGAGTCTTTAAATTTATGGCATGAACGTCTTGGTCATGTGAATTTTAGATCCATTCAACTTATGATGAAAAATGTATTAATTAAAGACTGCGGAAAGGATCACGTTGCTAAGTGTATTACTTGTAGTAAATGTAATATAACAAAGAAACCTTTTAAGTCTGTTGAAGGGATATCCACACTTTTGGAGTTAATCCACACTGAAATTTGTGAGATGGATTGTTTATCACGTCATGGAAAGAGATATTTTATCGCTTTCATTGACGATTACTCAAGGTATAAATATGTATTTCCATTAAAAATAATAGATGAGGCATTTGAGACTTTTAAAAATATAAAGCAGAAGTTGAATATATATTGAGTTTGAAGATTAAATCAATTAGATCTGATAGAGGTGGAGAATATTTAAAATCACATTTTATTGATTTTTGTGATAAAGAATTCATTGAGAAAGAATTGACTATGTATTATACACCACAACAAAATGGGGTAGCAGAAAGAAAAACAGAACTCTCATTGAAATGGTTAACTCTATGCTTTATGGATCTGGTATCAATGGAAATTTGTGGACTGAAGCCTTATTTTTTGCATGTCATATTTTGAATAGAATTCCTTCCAAGAAACATGATTCATCTCAATATGAACTTTAGAAGAATCGAAAGTCAAATATAAATTATTTTAAAGTATGGGATTGTTTGGCTCATGTTAGATTACCAGATCAATAATTGAATAAGATTGGATATAGAGGAGTAGATTGTGTGTTTATTGGTTATTCACAAAGCAGTAAGGCTTATAGATAATTGAATCTTGAGACTCCAAGCCCTCACGCAATTATTGAATCGTTGCATGCTAACTTCTTTGAGCATATATTTACTAAGAAAAAAGAATCTTTGAAGCAAAATACAAGTTCTTCTTTATCTCCTCTTAAAAGAAAAATTGTTGACCTTTTGAAAGAAAGTCAACCAAGACGTAGTGCAAGATCAGCCAAACAAAGATACTTTGGACCAAATTTTCAAGTCTATTTAGTTGAAAGGGATCCTAAAAGTTATGCTAAAGCAATGGCTTCACATGATGCTCCTTTCTGGATGTAAGTCTATTGGTTGTAGATGGATCTTTAGAAAGAAATAAAAATCTGATGGAACCTTAGATAAGTACAAAGCTCGCTTTGTGGCAAAAGGTTTTACTCAATTGAAATATATTGATTATTTTGATACCTTTACAGCTGTAGCTCGAATGACTTCTATTCGAATCTTGATTGCTTTAGCCGCGATTCGTAGTTTAGTTTTACATCAAATGGATATGAAGACTGCATTTCTAAATGGAGATCTAGATGAAGAGGTTTACATGAAACAACCAGAAAGATTTGTCGTTCCTGGTCAAGAACACAAAGTTTGTAAGCTTCTTAAATCTCTTTATGGATTAAAATAAGCTCCAAAACAATGGAATAAGAAATTTAGAAGAGTAATGATTTATAATGGCTACTGAATCAACGGGATGATATTTGTATATTTAGAAAAAAAATTTAAAAAAAATTGGTGTTATAATATGTCTCTAGGTAGATGATATGTTGATCTTTGGAATTGATATTGAAAGAGTCAAAGAAACAAATTCATTTCTAGCTTCACAATTTGAAATGAAAGATCTTGGAGAAGCTGATGTATTTTTGGGAATTAAAATCATGAGATCAGCAAATGGCTTGACTCTTACTCAATCAAGTTATATTGAGAAAGTTCTAAAAAGGTTTGGTCACTTTGACGACAAACCTACTCCTTCACCATTTGATCCTAGCATCAAACTTATGCGGAACTCTAGTGATGTTCTTGATCAGCTGACATATTCTCGGACTGTTGGGAGTCTTATGTATGTCATGCATTGTACCAGACCTGATATTGGTTACACGGTAGGAACTTTGAGCAAGTTTACTAGTAATCTTGGAGTTGAACACTGGAATGCCTTAATTCGTGTTTTAAGATACCTAAAGGGTACAATTAATGTTGGACTACATTATTCTACATTTTCCACTGTTCTTGAAGGCTATAGTGATTCTACTTGGAATTCTGATCCGAATGACTCTAAATCAATTACTGCTTGGATTTTCACTTTTGCTGGAGCAGCGATCTCTTGGAAATCAAAGAAGCAGACATGTATTACTCATTCAACCGTGGAGTAAGAATTTATAGCTATCTCTTCTGCTGAAGAAGAAGCTGATTGCATGCAATCTATGTTGATAGATATTCCTTTGTGGAGTAAGCCAATACCAGCTTTAACTATCTATTGTTATAATCAAGCTGCTATACTTCGGATTCAAGTGATTGCTAGAATGGCAAGTCCAAATAAGTTCGTCTCAAACACAATCATCTGAGGATATTATTGGAGGAAGGAGTGTTAGCGCTTCAATATGTGAAGTCCAGTTTAATTTAGTGGATCCTTTGTCTAAAGGGTTAGGCAAAGAGTTAGTGGTGGAAACCTGTAATGGTATGGGGATAAAGTTTGTTGTAAATTAATTGTACTTTATGGTAACCCTACCTAATGATGTAATCTTGCGTTCAAAGGGAAAAACAAATAAAGTTACAATTGTGAACCACATTAATAAAATTTCCATTTTCAAAATAAAATGAAATAACTAGATGTGCATGATTGAAATTCTTTTCTCTTAATATATTTATAAGGCCGATCTCGGTTGGAGTTAGTAAGAAAATTCTTGATAAATTTTAATGATATTCCTATTGAAGAGAAGGATGAGATTATATTCGCTTAATAAGTCTATAAATAGATTTCGATTGGAGTGTGTAGGAATATTCTTGATAGATTTACCGATACTTTGTTGTAAAGGAGAATGAGATTAATTTTCTGTTAATGAAGTTCATAAACTATTTGGTCGGAGTATGAAAAGTTACTCTTGATGAATTCACCGCGCTAAGTTCAAAGTGGAGACCGCTTCAATAAGATTTTTAACTGGGAAATCTTAAAGAACATGGCCGTAAGGTGTCAAAGGATTTCGATTTTAACCGGAACATAGTGATATGCATGGAGTATTTTTTTCTATATTCATTCAATGAACCACTCAGTTCAAGATTTGTTCACTAAGTAGTCAATGATTTTGAAAACCTTTACTAGCTAATGGTTCAAGACCAAAAGACACCATTATTGATGCATGTCACTAGATTAATGTCTCAAAATATTTATTGGATTTTTCAAAGATAAAATTTCTTGAAACAAGTTGGGGATTGTAAGAATTAGTGTTTCAATTAATTTTGAAAAAAAATTCATCCGTTAAAAGTTTTGAAAATAGCAAAATAATGAATGTGAGTTGTAACATTATTCTTTATTTTAATTCTACGTTATAGGATTTTGTTAGAGGCTCTACGTTCTAAATGTTGAAAGATAACTTTTATTTTAAATTCATGAACATATAATAAATTCTATTAATTTAAAAGTTCTTTTCTTTAAAAACCTTTATCGTATAAATTGAGTTTCTTTTGGTTGAAAAAGATAAGCATTCAAACAAAAGTACTTTCCCTTGAAAACACTTGTGAGACATTAATCAAAAGGTGAAATCACCAATTCAAGAATAGAAGAGCAACATTTTTAATGCTACTTGTTTTATAGCTTAGTTGAATCCCAAAGATAGAGTTGTTATTTATTCTTCCGATTGCTCGTGGGAGAGGCTCCAACTATCTTCAAGCAACGTATTAACGTGCTTCTAAGCCAAGCAAGTTATATTTTGTATTCCTTGTAATTTTTCATTCTTGTTCATTTGTTCTAACATAAGTTTATAATAAGAAAAGAAATATAGGATAGAAGTTTTTTAACCATATGTTAATAAATGTCGCATATACATATTATTGATAATCAATTGTGATGTGATTGAGTGAAAAGTTAGTGTGGGAAAAATATTAATGAGATTTTAAAATTTATTATATTTCTTATGTTTTTGTCGAAAATAATATTGCTTCTTGATACATTATTTTGGAAAAAATCCTTGGTGATGAATGAGAAGTACCACAAGTATAGTACCAGATAAATTTAATATTTTGTTGTACTAGAAGGTACATGATGCAATGTAAATTTCACAATTTTCTACTAATTATAAGTTATTATGGGTGATGGTTCCACAATATAAAAAGAAACAAATTAGAGTTAGTCGTTGTGGAGTTGATTGGTGATGAGACTCACTGGTTAAGACAACTCTTAGTATTTTTTTTTTAAATTCAAGTCATCGCCAGGGTTAGAGCCCTTTGTGTGGGGGTTAAGCTTGACCTTATCATGTCTATTTTTCCAAAAAGGCAAAAGTTAGAAAGGGACATGGACCACCAAGAAGAAACAACCTACACAAAATAAGTTCCAAAGAAAGGAGAAATCTCTTAGAGTGTAGTCCAATTTGAATAAAATTAACATCTTCTGTGAAAAAATTACATACATGTGTTTAAGACACAATGAGATAAAAATAACTGTTGTGAGACGAAACTTATTATGTGTAGTCTGGATGAATCCGATCAACGCACATTTTTATTACTGTCATTATAACCAGAATGCTCACCATTAGCCATAGAAGAAAAATGGTTCAGTATCTTCGGTTTTTCGAACATGACTCAAAACCACTCAACCCTAAAGTTAGCTCTACTCTTACATCCTCTAAGATCCTTTTCCTTTGTCTTTATAATTAGCTATCTCTCCATGTTAGAAAAAAATAAAAAATCGGCAAAGCTATTGAATTACGAACTAAATAAACTGAATAGGGAAAAAACTCTATAAAATTATGAAGTTCATTTTCAATGGTGAATTCCTGGAGAAACATTAGGAATTTGGAGATTATAAATGAAAATATTTCAGGTGTGAAACCGAGAAAAATGTGAAGAGGTATTTCGTTTTGTGAGTGTAAGTTATAATGAAGAAATAGCTCCTTGCCACGAGGTTTAAGAAGGGACTTTGGAAAATGATCCAAAAGTACAATTTGGCTAGAGTCTAAATAAGAAGTACCGATCAGAAAGGATTTGGGATTGGAATTGAAAGACACGTGTTTTGGATTTAGGATTTAGGATTTATATAGAGGAAGAGATAAGAAAGTGCATGTATAGGCTCGTCAAGTAAAAGAGAGGAGGATTCAAGATCTAAACTAAGTAAAGTATATTAAAGACAAGAAAATCATGAAATTGATGGAAAAGACACATGCATAAAAGTGAGCGAAATCTAAGATTAGAAACATATACCAACTTATAAATATTTATATTATAAATTCAACAAAAAAGTGATAAAATGATATATTTTTTATCATCAACATCAACTACTAATAACATAAGATTTTTCTAGTGTAATGTCACCTTAATTCGTTACATCAATCAAATTTTATAAAATAGATCATTTATTATTGATATTAAACATCACCCCTCATTGTAGTATGTCCAATTATCTTTCAGTTATAAAAGATTGTTCCTTTCTCAATAAGCTCACACATTATCTTCTCCAACATTATGCTTTCTTGGGAGCTAGGAGTGCGCTTACTGTCCAATAAATTATCTCTTGTCTCTCATTTTTATTTTAATTTTAACTTAATTCACTTCTTTCATATTTAACTTATATAGAAATAATGTATGATGTGGTTATTTATACACATACACAAATACATGAAATATACCACCCACAATTCATTCAAATGTAGATTGTATTTGAATTAAATTGTATATTTTTAACTATCTTTAAATATATTTAACATGATTTTTTCATTTTATTTATTTATTTTTATAAATTTTATAAACTATTCAGTACAATAATAAATTTATATATAATTAAACTTTTGATTTTATTTTGATAAATTGAATAATAGGTTCAATTCGACCAGTATATTAGTTGTTTTTTTTAAAAAAACATTGATATCTATCATAATATATTTGTAATCCTAGTTTGTTCATTTCTTTCATTTGTTCTTTCATTTCTTAGTTTTTTTTCAATTTTTACACTGATTGAAAAAGTTAATATAAATTAATGAAATATATCGCACCTTTGCAAAGTGTAAGTTTGTAAGTCGATGTTATCTCTTTATAGTTACTCTACTTAAGTATATGAAATTATTATCAAATATGTACATATTTTTAGGCAGAAGCAAATAGATCTACTTAATCCATGCAGTTACCAATCACAAATCAATATACACATTGAAAAATTAGCATTAACACTTGAAATATATTTTTTTATCGTCTTTATCGATGAAAGTGTATCAAGTAAAAAAAGTTGTTAAAGCAACAAATATGAATTAAAAACATAGGGGTAGAACTATAACCAAATCACGGTACTGATAACATGGATTGTATTTTTCAAATTATGCATTTTATAATTGCATAATTAAAGAAAATTGATGAATTAAACTTTTTCAATTTTACAAAATCGATCGAATGCGATGGTTTTAATATTTTCCTTGCCAATTAACGAATGTACTCTGTCTTTTTCTTATGAAGCAATTGTATATTCTTTTTGTAAGTTGTCACTTGTAATAATGAACAATCGTAGCAAAGAATTGGTATTTAGCTATGGATTTTTCTCGTAGCAAATAGTTGAATTATTGACTACAAATTTTAAGTCTCGCTATTTATAACACCTTACATATTTTGTGACAATTGTTTTTGTTTTCACTTAGTCGCAGGTTGATTAGAGACAATAAAATCTTTGTCAGTAATTATTTATATTATTAGTGACAAAAAAATGTCATAATTAAACTAAATTTTTATCGCTAACTTCACGTGACGAGCCTACATCCTGGACGTGGCAGACACCCAATGACCAGTATTGTCATTGAGAGGACCCTTGGCTTGGCTTACTTAACTCCACGGAAGACTTAAATCATTATGAGAAAGAAACATTATCAAAGAACTACTTTAAGTAAAATAACTTGGCCAAAATGACATTTAAATATCATGATAAATTTATCTGTAAAATAAATAGACACTCAAAACTAAACTATCTGGCTGACTATCTATCTATGAAGCCTCTATAATACTAAAAGGAAATTTGGGACAAACCCCACAACATTGTATAAATGAAAAGACTTGAAAGCAATAAAAGAGTACTCTGGAATGCAAGGAGGCTCACTAATAACTCTATGTTCTCAAACTGGATCAATGAGGCGCTGGATGCTGATCCTGTTTACATGCGTCTGCATCATAAGACGATGCACATCAACTGACATCAGTACATTGAATGTACGAGTATGCGAGTTGGAATGCTAAACAAAAACTTTAAACTTGAATGGAGTAAGAATAAACTTACCTTTGTTCTACTCATATCATGAAATACTGAACATAATATAAAGCAATAAAGATAAATGCAATATATATAGAGCTCTGTAAAACAACAAATAACTTTGGTTGTTAAAGAGGGTGTAATAACAAAATCAACTTTACTTATATAATAAAGTAATATAGATTCTCTAACTGACGTCTTACGTCACGTTGGAAGAGGAAAGTCCTATATCGTGCTGTCAATATAGAACCTGAACTACTAAGTGGAATCACTAGTCTATGCTAAAAGTACTAATGAATCATCTAAATAGTATGACCCTTCTTCTGTTCATGTTGCCTACATGGTTTATGGAGGCTTAAGTTAATGTGAATTCACGTTCCCACATCGGTGCTCAATACTACTCCGAAAATAATTATCTCATATGTTTTAAAAACAACTTCTTCATTGGTTTGAGGTAATTGCTCAAAGGTAGATTTAAAAGCTCTCTTGGAAATTATAGTTTTCTTTTTTCTAAAAATAGCCAAAGGCTCTGTTTGAAGTCTAGCATCCTTTTCTTACTCAAAATGTGAAAAGATTTGTAACTCTTAGGGAATACATAGTTAGTTCCCTTATAACTTTTGAAAAATGAACTCAACTCTTTACTCTTTTTCTTAACTTAAAACTCTTAACTTTAACTCAACTCTTAGGGAACACTTAATTTCCTTATATTTCTTAAAAGAAAGACTTAAACTTTTACTTTTTACTATGACATGAAACTTGAGCCTTAAAAAGAAGTTAAAACGTTTAATAACTACTCTTGAAAACCTTTACTTTACTTTGACTTCTAAACTTTACACTTGGCTCTAAACTCTTTGACTTTGAACTTAACTTTCCTTGAATTGGATTATGGAAGGTTATGATTTGAATTCTTTATTTATTTCTAGGTGTTTACTAATCATTTTAATTAATAAGAATCATTTGAATGTGTTAATGTACCTTAGAAAGACTTAAAAAGGCTAAACTACGAAAACATGGCGAAAAACGCCGATATGGGAGCACTGGTTGCGCGCTGCCCCAACCATAGTTGACTAAGGCTTGGTTCCAGCACACCGGTGGCAGACCGCGCTTGGCCTTGCCCAGGCGTGTCTGATAAATTTTGCAACTCTTTTATGATCCTAAATCTCCTAAACCACAATTTCATCTCCAATCCCCTAGGGTCATCTATACCTTCAATACCCATCAGATCTAACTCAAAAAAACTTCAGAAACTACTAATCAACATCAATGTGCATTCAATCATCTTCAGCCAAAAAGATATTCGACAAGATTTATCAAGAATTTACTTCTAATCATGTAATCAATTCTAAAACCTCTGAGCTGCAACATGATTGGAGTTCGGATGAATTAATCCAACAAGAAAGAGCTCACATACCTTGATAAGGATTACCCTTGACGAATTCCACTCGAAATTCCTTGGTATTCTTGGAAAAACATTGATCTTTCTCTCTTCTCATTTTTCTCTTCTCCTTTCTCCCAAGCCATAAGCGTGAACTAATTCTCCAACACTGACTTAAGGCTTATTTACTCTTAATAAACCCATAAAACGAAGTAAGAAATAAATGGTTGAAAAGATTAGTTTGCCCTTACTTAAATCCGAAATTGGACTTTCCTCACTTCAGTAACCCAACTTCCGAAAGGCATATATTCCTCATATGATACCGATATCTTGCAAAATCGGCGCTTTTGGAAAGATCTTTCCAAGGGATTTTCAAACATATGATAACGGACTCTAACTCATCTTCATCTAGAAGTTATGGTCATTCAAAAATTACCAAAAACTCACTTTCTTAACTTTTGAAAATTTTCCAGATTTTCCCTTTTCTTTACAAAAGTGAAATTTTTTATTTTCTTAGTATTTTTGGATATTACGTGTTATTAGATGTTACAATATATACCCCTTGGGAACATTCGTCCTCCAATGAGATTTCTTTCACTGAGCTAAGAATAGTAACCTCAAGTTTAACACTCGACAATCAAAAGTTAGTAACAATATGCTCACTCATAGTTTATAAGATAATGAAAAAAGAATTAGTGCCTTGATCTATGTTCTCGCCGAACTCAAAGAGATGTCGATTTCTCTTTTTCATATCCTCTTTAGCTTCCCAAGTTTCTTCTTGAACAAGTTGGTTCCTCCGAATGACCATGACAGACACAACCTTCTTTGTTCTCAACTTGTGAACTTGCCGATAAATATTATGAAGCAGAATCTCCTCATAAGATAAGCTATCCTTAATCCCAACATTTTCAGCTGGTAGATACGCTCAAATTACACCTCCCTAAAGAAGTATTAGAGGTCGGATCAAGTAAAGAACCCAACTAGTAGGATGTTGTCGATCCCAAGAGAAAAATGATCTACACTTAAATACAATGTACAATTATGTCTATTTAGCCAAGCTCTTTCCGAAAACAAGTAATTAAGGGTGGGGGGGGGGTGTTGTGAAACAAATTTAACACTTCTAAGTAAACAAGTAAGTAAAAGTAAAGATTGAGTTTTTATCTAGTTCTGAGATAAACTAGGGTGTATGTGTTTCCCATAGGTTCATAACTCCGCATTCCTAGCAATAACAATTCTTCCCTAGTGTTTTGCATGAAAAGTGATAAGTTAGGTATTTCTAAATTCTATGTCCGGCATCTAGACAATTTCACCCCGTACCTTGGTACGGCTACGTGTGTATAAGCTACTAACCCTTACCTTTACTTCATATTAAGAATCATAATTGATGTATGACTTAGTTACTACATCGCACCAATCGACACTAGCCTATTAAATAGTATTCCACTAAATCTATGTTGATAATTCTTTTCTTATTAACTCCGTGGTCCGGCAAGTAGTAACAAGGCGAGTTCTAACATTTGCCACCGCTTAAAAGACTTCTAAACGAAAGGATTATCAATGCATTCAAGAACCTATTTGAGAATTCTTATTTATCTAGGTCTACTTTGTTAATCACCCATGGTTCACACAAACCTTGGTGTGGATTTAGTTACCCATGCAAGCAAGAACACAATTCATGGTTGTTAAGAAATAAGAGTCTGTTTGGCTCAGCTTAAAATCTTGTCAAACTGACTTAAAAGATGGTTTTTGACTTATTTAGCTGGTTGGCAATACTCAAAATAACTTATTTTAAGTTAAAAAAAACTTATTTTAAGTCAAAAGTTAAAAGCTGCGGTAGGGGTGGTTTTTTTTTTTAGGTTATAAGCTGTTTTAAGTTGACCACATTTTAACCTTTTTGCCCTTAATATTTTTATACAATCCCCAAATTACCCACATAACCCTAACATCTCTTTCTTCCATTTTTCCCTTTTGACGTTTCGCAGCTGCTGAACTTCTTCCTATTCTTCCAATTTGAAGTGAAGATAAACCTTGAAGTAAGTTTTTCGATTATTTTTTTATTGCTTTCTTCCTTTTCTCTCGATTGATGCTGATAATATGTTGAAAAATCAAAATCAGCTAAAAAAATTCTTTATCTATGCTGATAATGTTTTTCGATTTGATTCATTAACTCACTTTTGGCATGTGGTTTGTCATACATATGATTTCTGAGATATTCTATTTCGTAACTGGTTTATTTTTGAGATATTCTGTTTCATGTTTTTGTTATCATGTATTTTTTTTCCTGTGTAATTGATTTTTACAATGACCAAGTCACACCCATGAAAGGGAAAAACCCCACCAAGCTTGCCTCACTATAAAAGCACCCAATTTGTCAATAACTGTACTTTTGAAAATTTGAAGAAACTTTCAGAAAAAAAAAGTAAACCCTGAATTGGAAGTTTACCTTGAAAGAAGTGTGAGAATCAAGAAGGATTTCTTTGAGATAAGAGAGATGAAGAGTGAGAGAGAAGGTCCAGGAGCTAACAAAGTGTATCCAATTCCTGCTGCCACTATCATGGCTTTAGCTGCTTCCTTACCTGCAAATCAACAAGAAGAAAACTACTTTGGGGGATCAATGTTTCAAAATTTCTAAAACAAAGAATGTTACTAATTCCTAAAGAATATTATCAAAATGGTCCCTCATGTATTGGATTTGCATTATTTTTGTCCTTGTTGATATCTCTAATTGATACATGTAGTCCTTAAAAGTGCCTATAAAAAATTGATCAATTTGACTATGATTTTTCATTTTGAGTTCTAACTCTCAAAATTTAAGAATTCAATTTAAAGTTGAATTTGATTTTTTTAATAACTTAAGAAGTATTTAGAAGTCATTTTCACTTCGAAATGATTCCCTTTTTACATACATTTAGAGCTATCAAGTATCAAAATAATATAGCTTTTGATATATCAAAATTATTTTGATTTTACTGTAAATTTATATATCCAAATATTATAGTTTAATCTATTATAATATGAATGATTTTATATTTTTATAATCTATATTGTGAAAAAGATTATATTTTCCACATTTGGATTTGTCTTTTCCTCATATTCTTGGAAACCATAAATGCATGTTTGTACATTTGTTAATATAGAACTTGTGTAGGATCATAAATGCATGTTTGTACAGAACTCATGAAGGTTTTGCTATCCATTTTTTTTGTGTTGGGAATATGTATATATATATTGATTGTGTGTACTATATATTCTTTAGCCATATAAAATTATGGGAAGTAGTTATTTTAAATTTTCTTATCAATTTCATCTTCAGATCAATTACACCATGTCTGAAACACATACTAATGCTAAGTGGGATAATGATGCTCATCTCAAATTTATAGAGTTATGTGAATTAGAGATTAGGAAAGGAAATAGACCAAACACTCATTTATCTGAAGATGTATGGAAAAATACGATTAAAGAATTCTATGAAAAAACGGGAAGACGTTATACAAAAATACAAATGAAAAATCATTGGGATGGCATGAAAGCTGAGTGGACTCTTTTTAAACAATTGATGAGAGGAGATTATAGGATGGGATTCCACTAAAAATACAATTATGGCAGATGATGATTGGTGGAAGCGAAAAATTAAGGTACAGTTTTCACGTTGTTATAGATATATATGTTTATTTATTTTAAAATTACATTTTTACTTACTTAAATTTGTTGTTTCATTTTTTGTTGTAGGAGGATGTTCGATATAGAAAATTTAGGAATAAGGATCTTTCACTGATATTGTTTCGCTATGATGCATTATTTTCTGATATTGGCGCTATGGGAGAAAGAGCACGTGCCTCAAATCAATCCCAATTTTTTGAAAGTGAGGTAGATTATGACGAAGAAAGACAAAATGGTATTGATAACGATGATATGGAGCACTTCATTAATACTAATAATGAAGGGGGTGATGAAAGTGATGATCCAGAAGATATCAATTCTAATATATTTCCTAAACCATCAATAAAAAGACCAAATTCAACTGATGGTATTGGAACTAGTAATCAAGTGAAAAAAAGTAAGACAAAATCTACAGTTGCATCAATGAAAGAAGATATGCAATCTTCGTGAAAAGAACTTAACTTTCAACATCCATTAGGAAACAAATATTATTTAGTGGATGCAGGATATGCGCATATGAAGGGATATATGGCTCCATACAAAGGAGACAATGTGAGATATCATGTTCCCGACTTTCGTCGTGGTGCAACAAGTCAATTGTGTGAGCCAAGAGGACACATTGAAAAATTTAATTATATGCATTCTTCATGTAGAAATATAGTAGAGCGTACATTTGGTGTTTGGAAATCAAGGTGGTCTATTTTGCGAGATATGCCTTATTATAATATTGATACTCAAAGGGACATCGTACTTGCTACTATGGCCATTCACAATTATATTAAACAAAAATGCAATGTGGATGATGCATTTCGAACGGCTGAGGATGAGAGATATATTCCATCGGTTAAAACAATATGGAAGAACAAAATGATACTTATTGGATGGGGCTTCGTGACATGATTGCTAATGAAATTGGTAACGTTTGATGTTTGTATTATTTTAGTTTTTCCACTTTTATGTTAGTAAAGTGTTCTCTTTCATTTTGATATTTGTATTTGAATCAAACAACTTATTTTTGAAATATGAATTAATATTCCTCTTATAAGTAATTTGTTGATAAAGAAGTATGTGGATGATAGGCAATTACTATTACTAATGAATGAAAATAATATAAATCTTAAATCTTTCAAGTGATCTATTCAAATTATATATTATTAAAATGTAAAATAAGTTGCACATATAACTTAAATAAAAATTTATATTCTTCTTATAAATAATTTATGATAATAAAGAAATATGTGAATGAAAGCAAAATATAATTATTTATGGCTGTAAAATATAAATTAAATAACTTTTATTATGTTAACAGCTTTTTAGGGTAGTTCAGACATTTCGATTTAAAAAGCTGTTTATCAGCACTTATTTTCCAAACACATCAACAACTTTTTTTTCACTTCAACACTTTTATCCAAACGCATAACTGCTTATTTTAAAAATAAGTTTCAGCACTTTCAAAAGTACTTTTTTAAAGCTGCTATTGTTAAGCCCATCCAAACGGGCCCTAAATCATGAACTTACTTTAACAATTTCAAGAAAACCAGAAAATCAACTTGAAATCACAAGATAATACGTGAAACCAAATCCGGAAATTGAACTATTGCCAAAGTTTGCAAAAACCAATCTCCAAATAAAACAAGAAAAATAATAACAATGTCTAACCCCAAAAATGAGGTTTTAAACCCTATTCATAAAAAAATATTGTCCTAAATTAAAAGGAATTGAACTAAGGAAAGTTTTTCCAAAAACGCGACTGTGATCGACGAATCCTACTAACGGACTGTCAATGAAATGACGGTCCATCGACTGCCTATGTCAGTCCATACTTAGAATATCTTTTCTCCTTCTGATGGCATCATCTCTGAAATAATCGACGGACCAACAGCACGGCCTGTCCATGCCATCCGTTGCTCCATCCTTATAATTTCTCCAACTTCGGGTACTGGAACTATCTCTTATCACATTGATGATTTAGAAGTACATTTCGTCGATCAATCGACTGAGCGTAGATCCCTTCAATAGTATCACACTTGGTCAGATTTCCCCGAGTTTCTCCTTCAGTTTGAACTGCAATCGATGGTCACCACCTATGAATCATTGATTGAACGACGGGCTGTCGAGATGGCCTTTGTAGGTCGCCTTTCTGCATTATTTTCAAGCTACCTTCTGCTTTTTTATCATGGACATCTTTCCTGCAAAATAAATACAAAAAATATTAAAACTACTACAAAAAGGCTGTGGACACACAAATTTTTGAGCAAAAAGCATTGAAAGCACAGTGAAATAACGACACATCAACACCCTCAACTAAAATTCGTTGTTTATCCTCAAATCACGCACTATGAATCAAAACCACACTGGTACAAAAGTATACTCTTTAAGACATGGCTGTCAATCCCAACTCTTCTTTGATTTAGGGCATGCTTACACTCTCAGGTTCAAATAAGCCAACTCATATGGATCACACCATTGACACAAACTCACAATGCACAGACAATTCTACTGTTTTGCTTCTCATCAAGGTACCAACTTTCTGACATTGCAACTAGTGTCCTCACTTTAAAAGAAATCTTCATTTTTCTCATAGTGATTTCAAAATTGGGTACAAGGATCTTTATGCAACACTCACTCTCAAAAATAAGTTCATACATAGCTAGTACCCGTCGCCATAGGCTTGCCTTATTTTCACTGCTCAAGATCCCCACATTAGACTCCTAGGATCACGGTAAGACTGTCTTGGGTTGTAATGTAGGCTCAGGGTCAAGGGTGGTACATTTGGGTATATTTTTAGTAACTTTTTGCCCTCCTTGACATCTCCGCCAATCTTCCTACCTCTTTTTATTTCCTTTTAATGCCCTACTTTTCTTTGTTTTTCATCTTTTCTTTGCTCGCCTTCTCTTCAGATATGACTCATATTTATTTTTCTACTTTTTCAAACTATTTTCTTTCCTTTTTTGCACTATTTTTTTTTCTTTCATTCACATTGATGATTTCACTGAATCACATCTTTCACTCACTTTTTTTTCCAACATTCAACTATTTTCATACTCATTTTCGGGTTCTAACTCATAATAGCCACCCTCAACACATTTTTTTCCATGTGTTGAAGTACACAATACCCGAGGTCGGGTCAGGGCCAATACGAGGTCATTTTCTGCATTTGCCATACTCAACTTAGGCTTTTGGCCTAAGTTGACCTGCACATTTCCAAGGAGGGAGCGGGGCCAAAACAATAAACCTTGGGAAGGTGAGTTGGTGAAAAAATATAGGTCTACTATAGACTAAGCTGATTTGGATCAAAAAAGGACAAATCTTCCGTTTGGTTAACTCCATTTTAGGCTATATGTTTAGTAATTCGAACAAGGGCCTATGATCCTTTCGTAGTATTCTAACACATATTCCTTTTGTAGGACTAGTCGGGCAAATCTAGATAGATACCAATTGTTGACCACTCCATATTCCTACCACTCTCTTGACACCTCATTACACTATAAGATTGTCACATTTCCCAGTGTAGGTGTTAGTTGAGGGTCATACATCGGGTGTCTATCTATTTCATGCTTAGAGCAAACACATTCATCTCATTTTCACCTATTCATCCAAGAACTTTCTAGACGGGATATCATTTAATTTCAGCCGCCATGCTTCATATTTCATGAATTTATACTTTGTACAACTAACAACATGCCGGTTCAACAAAAATTAACTAGTGTCTTAAGGAAAAAGAACACAGGCAAAAAAACCCCAGGATAGGATTGTAAGTTGGGTTACTCAGACTTCACCCTAAAACTCACTTTCCATTTACCCCACCCCCAATGCATAAAGAATATAAGTAGAGGGTGGTAGGTGAAGAAAAATTGAGGCGTATAGCGCCAGCGATCTCTCAACAAGTGGGCGGGTCTGTTTTCCCGGAACCCACAACAACTATACTTAGATCACCCTCAGTGGTGCCCACAACAATATCTGCACCATCAGTGGTGCTAATCTCACGGTCACCGGTATGGAACTAGACGCCCCAACAACGATCTCTGGTGCCCTCACCTAGTGGGCTTCCTCATCTATCAAAGAATCTCTCCTCGCAGCCTCAAGATCCGTCTTCTACTTCTTCCTTGCAAGGGCATCCTCTCCCTCATTAGTACGCCTAGAATGGTGCCTCTTGGCACGATCACGTGGATCAAGATGCGGCTTAGGAGGGGCTATAAAAAGGGCAACAAGCACTGTGTCTTCCACTATCACAAAAGGTACATTCTCGGGCTTAGTCCCCTGCATTTCCAGGATTGTGTTCTACATCAGCCCTCAAACTAGCAACTGCCGCCTGAAGATTAGTAAAGTCAATGGTGGGTGCTGGTCATGCTA
Organism: Solanum pennellii; assembly: GCF_001406875.1. Classification (NCBI taxonomy): domain Eukaryota; kingdom Viridiplantae; phylum Streptophyta; class Magnoliopsida; order Solanales; family Solanaceae; genus Solanum; species Solanum pennellii. Next base: position 13,931,413 of record NC_028645.1, on the reverse strand, counting down.
GTACCCGAAACTCAAAGGCGTCAAGGCGCTGGTGAAACACCTGAATTTTTTGTTCAGTCTGCAGGGACACCCTTTTCTCTATTCTGTCCTCAGCCTCGGTGATAGATTTTTGCATCCAAGGCTGCATATGATGTAGCAGGGTGGCCATTTGGTCCTCTAACTTCTGGACCCGCGACAAATGGATAAGTGATGTGGATGGGGGAGTGGACTGGGAGAAACTGGGGGCTCGACTGGCCGCATGGGTGGACTCAGCCAGGGTGCTCTCCACGGGCTTTGAAGTAGCAGAATCAGCCCCTTGGGATAACTCCACTGTGTTCGCCAAATTCTCACTCAACGACTACAGCTCAAATCTAGGCCCTCTCCGTGGTGCCGCTATATTGGCCTCATCCCTAATGAGAAAAATATCAACCATTTCCGCCGGACAACAGAGTGTATTGTAGTGCTGAAGTGGCACTCTACCATCCTTACACAAGTGCTCGTCTGTCGTCTGAAATGCTCCACTTTTGATAGTCTCCCATCAGTAGTCGAATTCTAGAGTCACGAGGGACCACTGTGTCTCATTTATAGGTCCATATAAGAATCATCGAAGAGTGGTCGGGGAGATGTCTACCTGGAAGCCCCAGTAACACTAAAGTGAACGAGTCCTGTTTGGCAGGTCTTGAACGCCTACCTAGAGAACCTCAAAGAGTAGCCACATAGGAAGCGCAAAACTCCCAGACTTTGTCCTCACTATTGGTACCCAGACCACGAGCATCCACTATAAATTATGCCAGATAAAAAATTTGTGCACCTCGGGGATAGTATGCAAGCTCCCTATAAGAGCTCAACGCTCAACTATCACCAATTGGGTCATCACCCCCCTCTCATTCAACATCTCGATGTCTCTGTATATTTGGTGCTACCCATCGACGCACCACTGGTTGTGTTCCTCAGCAATAGGTGCAGGTTCATTTGCTCGGGGTGTGGGTGCAGGCTCCGAGCTATTAGCCTTATTAGATGAGGCTTGGTCCTCTAACCCCGTGGCTACCTAAGAGGTGGAACCAGAGGTAGTGTCGACATTTGACCCAGAAGAATGGGCCGACCCGGAAGCAGAAATAGTTTCGAAGCATGATGCTCCTTCAGAGCTAGAGGCAGCCCCGAAAGGTGAGCCGGTAAGTGTGCGCTGCTCATCAGACTAGGAGACAGTGACTACGCCAGGAACCACTTTATGAGGGGTACCCCTAGTGTCTCATGCAGCTGGTGTTAGGGTGGTGGCACCCGGGGTAACGTACTCCGGATCTTATTTATTGTCGGAGGTAGCAATCATACAACGAGATGGGGCCACAAAATTGGACTTGCCTCTCGATTAGACAATTTCCTTTTTAGCTGTCACTTGTATATGTAGAGTAGTTGCTAGTCTCAAGTAAATGCTACTACACACTAGAAACAATCATAGCAAGGAAAAAAAACTTCACAACATAGTTTAGTTCTGCAATTTTAAGACGACGGTTAGTATTCAGTTCTGCAATTTCAAGACGATGAGTAGTATCGACGGTTTGTGCAGAAAGGCACATCGATCAATCGATGGACCATAGTCCACATCCATCGTCTAACACCTAGGGATATTTTTAAAATCTGTGGAAGCAGGTTCTCTAAATGAGACGACAAACGTGCAGAATGGTCCGTCAATCATTCGACTTACCGTAGGCCACTTCCATCTGTTTCAAACTTCAGCAAATTAAGGGTGGTCCAATCGACGTACCCCATCGACGACCTATCCATCCATCGACTGTCTGTCGACGAGGTCTGGTTCGGTTGGCCAGGGATAGATTTCAGGACTTTTTCAATCTCCACTTTTTGAACACTTTTAGACCCATGCAAGTTTAGACATTACAATTTAACAACCAAGAGACCATTTTGTCATCCAAGTTTTGATTTAAAATATTTGACCGACTAAATCACCCATAGTATGAAACCTTAAGTCGGATTTGGCAAGCACTACAACAATAACCACATTATAAGAAGATTATAAGACCATACAATCACATTCTATCATTTCGAGGGACATATTACAGAAGCATTAACATGCATATTTAGTTAGAATAGTCCCTCAGCCAAGACCCACATTCAAATTTCTGTTAAACACCATGAACGAGAATTTAAAGTGGAAAGGAAATCGAAATACATTTAATTCGGAGTTGTGTGGTTGTGATATGAACTTTTGCAGCAGACTACGCGCCTGAGTTGACGCCGATCAAAGAACTGTAACAACCCTAAAAATGAATAGGATAAATACTTAAGGTGTCAAGAATGCTTGCGATTAGACCAAGGTTAACACAGATTGATGCACGTAGAACCAGACCTCAGAACCCTTACTAAGACCAAGCCAACTAACTTGGGGAGTTAGTTGAGCTTGGAAAGGTTGTAACCAACCATGTGAGGCTCTGGAAATTGAAGATTTAATCGAAAGAGTCTTTACCGGACTTAGAAGAGGAAATTTTAAGTTTTGAGGGTCCAGGGGTAAAATGTTCTTTTCCAAGCGAATGGTAATATTTTAATTACCTTGAAGAATTAATAAATTAATTAATTATTTTAATTTGAAAGAGCAATTCGGGTTGGGCCGACCCTAACTAACCCATTTTCGCAAATGGGGTGTCACTCGGGTTCGAGCCCCACTAGAAGCATCAAATTAAGGATTTATTTGTTGATTAAAAATCTTAATGTTTGTAAGGGCATAACGGTCATTTCACCAATATAAATAAATCAGATTTTGATTAATTATATTAAACCATACTTTAACGAAATTCAAACCTACACTCCTAATCCTAATAAATCTCTTTCACGTCACTCAACTCTCTTTCACGTCTCTCAGCTCTCATTCTCTCACGCTCTGACTAACAAAAGAAAACTCAAGACCTGTTTAAAAACAAAATTTCTTCACACTTTAAGAACAAACAAGAAAATTCTAAGAAAACAAGTTAACCAAAAACGTTAGGCAAAAGAGAGGGGTGTTCCGTCGAGAATTGGTGAGAGTTTCAGTGTTGGACGTGATTGGAAAGGGTTTTGGACAGCAGGTCTTGTGTGGATTAAACGTCAAAAGGTATGGGTTTATTACTCTTGGTCCCTTTCCCAAGAGGCCCCTTACGACTCAAGATATTCACTCTGAAACTAAGGTTGTTCCCCTGTTTCATGTCCTTGTCACTAGCTCCCAAATGACATTGTAGGTTGGGTATTTTGTGCTGGTAGATTTAGGAATGTATGGTGTTTTCATATTGAATGTGAATATGTTTATGTACGTGAAATCACGAAAATGACAAGCAATGTATGATCAAAAAAATGATGTGTGTGGGTGCACGTTGGCAGTGAATGAGCTCACTGTTAGACGTATGAATTAACAAGTTCATGGTGTTTATTTTATGTGTTGAATGGGTATAAAATGTGGTGTTCATTGTAATGAAATATGGCTAATTGAATAACTATCTTTTAGCCAAATAAACTTATGAAAGATGCGCCTAAAAATGTATCAAAACGATTTATGAATGTACCCTTTGAATCATGTGAAAATGTTGATCAAAATGAGTTGAAGAGTGACTAAAATTTTCAGCAACTATGCAATATTATTTTAGGCTAAAGCTTAACCAAGAAATCTGGAAATTAACACATTTTAAAGAGGTGAGGCAACAAGGATTCGAACCTGTGACCTCACCCTTTAGCTACTAGTTTCGCGAAAAAAAAGGAAAAGAAAATGGGCCAGGGGGGAATCGAACCTAGCTACTGGTTTCGCAAGAAGGGAAAAAGAAGATGGGGATAAGGGGAATCAAACCTGGCTACTGGTTTCGCGAGAAGGGAAAACGAAAATGGGGCTAAGGAGAATTGAACCTGGCCACTTTGAATTCGCGAGAAAAGAACAGAAAAAAATAACAAAGGGGGCTTGGGATTCAAACTCGCGAACTGGAGGAGAAATAGGAGAAAAATAATTAAGCAAATAAATGGGAGGAGTGGGATTCAAACCCACAACCTCCCTATTCCAGCGAATTAAATGATAAAAATCAAAGAGGCTATGGGGGTTTGATCCCACAACCTCTTGGTTTGGGCGAAAATGGGCAAAGTGATGTTAACGAAAAATAAAAAGGGGTATATTTTTAGTTTGAACCCACAACCCTTCTGCCAATTTAAGAATAAAATCAAGTAGAGAATTAAAGATATATTATTAATGTTGGGGTTCAATCTAGAGTCCAAATGTCATAGAGATTAAAAATAAAATCAATGAAAATGTAAATGTTATCGAAGAGATTCAAACTTAGGTTCCCTTGCCCAAACTTCCGTATTGATACATAAGTCATACGTGAACAAAATATCCAAGAATAATGCCACCTACTTAGATTAAAATCAAGATCTTGGCATATATAAAAGATACATAAGTCTTGTACTACATAATCTCAGGAAATTAAGAATCACTTAACGAACAATGAATGAAGCCCCATGGCTTGTATGTATAGACACATAAGTCTAACATACGTTCAAAAGTAAGTGAACCTAAGATGTATGTAATGAAATGATGAACCCTAGGAAGGTTAAGTATGGGTGTAAGATACACTAAAGGTCCAAGTGCATTGGCATATGATGAGATGAACTATGAAACGATGAAATGAATAATGAAATAATAAAACCTAGAAGGGTTAAGTAAGCGTGTGAAACACACAAAATGACCAAGTGTATTGGGATCTAATAAAATGAACGTTCACGTAATAAGAGGTGTGTAACTATCGAAAGCAAAGGTGCTAATGATAAAGAATATGGTGATAACATGATATGAGGCTAATGTAAATGATGAGAGCAATCTCAAAAGAGCCTAAGTGAATGTTACTAATACGTACTCACCTATGAGAGTATAAGATAATGAAGAGACCAGTCTCTCTGAACACTCTAATGAGAGTATTGAGCTTAACACACTTAATACTAATGATGAGATGAGAAGTCATCTAATGAGCTATGCTGTTCTCATACTAGAAGCAATTTTCCATGACGTATGAGATGAATGTTCTCATACGCTAGCATGTTATTGGGTCACTTTGACTGGTGATTCCACATGTTTTCAGTGTGGGGGAGACACTGTATTTCATGATGCTCAGATAATCTATGTCGGTTAAACTTAAAGTTCCCAATGAATGAATGAGTCCATCCTCAAATGAAGAACATAATGAAATGACTGATACCAAAAGGTGTTAGAATAGGGTAATCAAGAAGTGAGCTAGACTCAGGTAATGACATTAGGTTATTCTTGATCATTGCACAACAAACCCGATGAAAGTCTTAAACTGCACCATAGGTATGACTGGTGTCCACTCTAGCCTATGAACGAAATGAAATGAAGTACGTATGAATGAATGAAGCATACTCTATATTTGCTAATGAAGACTCCCTAGTTGAGGTCCCATATGTTGAGCCCTCATTTTAAGAAGTCTTTATGTCAAGTCCATGATTCAAGGTCTCATGGCATATAAATGAATGATATGAAAGAAGCAAAATGTTATATGTTATATGTTGTGTGCAATATGATATTTATGATGATGCATGTTACATGGTATGACTTTCCTAATCCAAATTTGGGAAGCTCATGGACTTTCCTAATCCAAATTTGGAAAGTTCACTGACTTTCATAATCCAAATTTGGCAAGTACACTGACTTGACTTCCCATAATCATGTTGTTAGGGAAGATCTATTCTTCGTCATGCATGTCCTTGGTGTGTGCTTGCATATACCATACATAGTACAAGTATGTACTAACCCTATACAACTCTACTATTTAAGGTGCAGGCACAGATGGACGATAGAGCTACAGGATCATCGTTGAAGATATCCAGACTTCCAGCATTCATCCGGTCCTGGTAGGTCCTCATGCTTTCGAGGATTCTACTGTTTAACATTTTAGTTTAGTTTTAGAGTTGAGCTAGTGGAGCAGGTTCCACTAGCGTTTCTTTCCTGTTTTTATTCAGACTTTGTATTGGTGCCATTTTGGCAATTCTACACTTAATACTTATTGAACTATATCTTTTAGTTTCTTATATCTTATTGTTAGACGGTTGATGATGAACAATTATGAAATGTTAAGAATGTTTAGCAAGTATTTTCAACAACAAAAAGTTTGAAATTTTCCGCTAAAATTAACCAAAGTGAAGTATGAATAACGCAAGTAGGCTTGTCTATGACCTCTGAGAGGTTAAAGATGCCGGTCTCGCCTGGGGTCTAGATTCAGGTCGTGACAAGAACAACAGAGACTAAAGAGATTTTGGGAAGAGAGAGTTTGAGGGAAAAGGGGAATTGTGATTTGGGATGGATATTGAAGATGGAATTTTGATGATTTATGCGAAAGGAAGGAAATAAATAAAGAGAAATGGTTTCGGAAGGAATTTTAAAAGATTTGGAATGTGGAAAATAATTCTAACCATTATGTCCTTTAATATGACCGGTCGGGTCGGGTTGAGTCGCTGGCGTTTTGCACTTTCCTAACCCCGTTGACGGTCCTTAGGTCAGTCAAAAAACCGTCGACTAGGACTGTCGATTGCATCAAGAGTCAGAAAAATTATGAGATGTACCTGGGATCTACCGACACCATCGACGGTCCGTCTATTGAAAGAGGGCCCGTCGATGAGGTCCGCAGACCTCTAAACCAGGCCATTTTCTGCAGATTTTTAGTTTTGGTTCCTACTTATGTAGCACCTATTAGGAATTTTTTTTTGCATTTTTTTAGACACTTTAGAGATACGGACCCTATACTAATTTCTAGCCAACACTAGCACTCAGGCAAGAATGAAATAAGATTAAAAAAAGAACAAAATATGACAACACGACTATTCCTACAAAGAAAATAAAACCTATCGTTGGCTAGAAGATACACCTTGGGTTGCCTCCAAAGAAGCGCTTGATTTAACGTCGAGGAACGACACAATCTCTTTGATTACACAGATTTCATCAAGGTGATAGGCTTCAACCACTTCATGGACACTCTCTGCATGTCCCAGGTAGATCTTAATCCTTTGCCCGTTGACTGTGAACTTTGCACCCTCCTTATTCTACATCTCAAATGCTCGGTGTGAGAAAATTTTAGTGATGAGGAATGACCCTGTCCATTAGGACTTGAATTTTCCCAGAAAAAAGCGTACCCTAGAGTTGAATAGAAGCACCAAATCACCTACTGCAAATTCTCACTTTTCAATCCTTTGGTCGTGGTACTTTTTCATCTTTTCTTTGTAGATGGGTGAGCTTTCATAGGCTTTGAGGAGAAATTCATCGAGCTCATTTCACCCATTTAGTCTTTGTTCCACTTCTTTATTTCAATCCATTTTCAGTTTCTTCATTGCCCACATTGCTTTGTGCTCGAAATGACCGGCAAGTGACAAGCCTTCCCATATATATGTTTGTATGCAGTCCGGTTGGCACAACGAGCATCATCAAGCCTCCTTGACCAATCCGTTCTATTAGCATTCACCGTTTTTGCCAAAATTGGCTTGATATCTCGATTGGACAGCTCAACTTGCCCGCTAGTCTGTGGATGAAGAAGTGGCCACATTATGAAGAACCCCATATTTCTCCAATAGCCCTTTGAACAACTTATTACAAAAGTGAGAGCCACCATTACTAATACTGGCCCTAGTGTACCAAACCTGGAGAAGATATTCTTTTTCAAGAACGCGGTAACACTGTTTCCTTCATTGTTGGGAAGCTCTATAGCTTCCACCGATTTAGACACGTAGTCAACTGCCATGAGTATATACTTCATCCCATGCAAACTTCCACACGGTCCCATAAAATCAATGCCCCATACATAAATTATTGAATTTCTAAAATAGGATTTAATGGGAGCTCTTGCCTCTTTGAAATTCCTCCATCTCGTTGGCATCGATCACATGATTTGGCAAACTCATGAGAATCTTGGTGAATAGTTGGCCAATAGTATCCACACTGTAAAATCTTATGTCCAGTCCGGATACCACTATTGTGCCCGTCCATAGGCGAGGAGTGATATTCCTCCAAAACGCTCAACATCTCAAATTCCAATACACAACGGCGAATAAACCCATTGGCACAACTGCTGTATAAGTAAGGCTCATCCCAAGAGAACTTTATCACATCATATATGAACTTCTTCCTCTAATGGAAAGACAAGTATGAAGGAACTATATAACTATCCAGATAATTCATAAAATCAGCCAACCATGGGATCAAATCTTGAAGCAACCAATACAAGTTCATTAGGGAATGCTTCATCAATTTTAGCCTTTTCTCCCACTTCACACATAGATTCATCCTCTAACCTATACAAGTGATCGTTAACTTGATTCTCAGTCCCCTTTCTATCTTTTACATCAAAATCAAACTCTTGCAGTAATAGCATCGATCGAATTGAGCTTTGCTTTGCATCCTTGTTCTCTATCAAATACCTCAACGCGGAGTGATCTGTATTCACTATGACCCTTGTACCAAGAAAATAAGAGATAAATTTTTATAAATCAAATAACACTACAAGAAGCTCTTGTTCAATTACTGTGGAGTTCTTTTGAGTTTCTTTCAAGGCCTTACTTGTACAGTAAATAGGCTCAAGGATTTTAACCCTTCTTTGTCCCAATACCATACCAAGATAAAGCCCACTAGTATCACACATCACCTCAAACGATTTACTCCAATTTGGGGAAATAATAATGGGTGCAAACACCAACTTCTCCTTTAGTTCTCCAAACACTTTCAGACAGGTTCATCATAATAGAACTTACATTCCTTCTCAAGTAGTTTTCACAAAGAATGTGAAATTTTCAAAAAATCCTTGATAAGCCTCTGTTAGAAACCCGCATGTCCAAGAGAACTTCTCACACCTTTTATTGAGATTGGTGAGGGAAGAATCTCTATAACTTAGACTTTATCTCGATCAACATGTATTCCCTTCTTCGAGATTTGAAGACCCAATACAATACCTTCTTTCACCGTAAAGTGACATTTTCCCCAATTAAGCACAAGATTGCAATCTTTACATATTTTCAGTACCCGGTCCAAATTACTCAAACATCGATAAAAGGAGTCGCCAACTACTAAAAAATCATCCATGAACACCTCAATAGTGTCCTCCACTATATAAGAGAATATCAACATCATACATTGCTGGAATGTGGCCGATGCATTACATAACCCAAACGACATCCTTTTGAATGCGAATTTCCCATAAGGGCAAGTAAAAATGGTCTTATTTTGATACTCAGGGCAATGGAGATTTCATTGTAAGTCAAATAACCATCAAGAAAATACTTTTCCTGCAAGTTTATCTAACATCTGATCCATAAAGGGCATGGAAATGGTCTTTCTCAGTCCACACATTCAATTTCCGGTAGTCTATACAAACTCTCCATCCTGTCACTGCCCGCAATGGAATAAACTCGTTCCGCTCATTAGTCACCATTGTCATCCCACTCTTTTTAGGCACACCGAATAGGACACACCCACCAACTGTCTGCAATAGAATAAAGGACTCCGACATCCAATAACTTAATGATCTCCTTTTTCATGACCTCTTACATAGGTGAATTCAACCTTCTTTGGTGCTCAATACTTGGTTTGTTATCGGGAATGAGTTGTATATTGTCTGAAAAATACCGCAAAGAATACCAATAATGCCCGCAATAGTCCAATCAATGGCTCTCTTGAACCTCTTCAAAACCTCCACTAAACACTATACTTGTTTCCCATTCAAATATGCCGCAATTATTACCAGAAACGTGTCATCTCTACCCAAGAACACATACCTAAGATGAGGTGGTAGAGCCTTAATCTCTAGTTTTGGGGCCTCCTCAATAGATGGTTTTACAGGTGGAGAGTCGCGATGCTTCATATCTTACACAAATTTCTTCACTTTTGGCCGATATTTATTTTGTACGAGTGCAGCCACTAAAGACCCATACTCTTCAATACCATCACTCTCAAAATTCATGATCACTGCCGCTAATGCCTCGACGCCTAGTCTCTCTTAAATTTGTACCTCGTATATACTCTCAACTTTGTAGGATATAGCAGATACCGTTTGGAGCTCACCACTCTGCTTCATGGGCCAACAGATGTTGAAAGTTGCTTCTTCATTGTTCAACCTAAACTTCATCTACCCTTTTTCCATATCGACCAATGCACGCCCGGTGGAAAGGAATGGCCTTCCTAGAATAATTTGAACATCAAAATCAACCACACAGTCAAGAATCACAAAATTAGCCAAAAATATAAATGACTCCACTTTCAGAAGCACATCATAGATTATACCAATGAGCCTCTTCACTGTTCAATCGGCCATCAGTAACCACATAGCAGTAGGCTTTGGATCACCCAAGCCTAACTTCTTACCCCTTGCAGTGAGCATCTGCATCAGGATACTCATCACCACGAATGTATGCCCAGGTAGCAGAGGCAATAGGACAAGAGGTCCATCGGACTCAATAATGTTAACGTTGCCCCTATAGTAATCTTGAGGTCTGGTGCTGGGGTATTCATCCTCAAATCATTCTCAAAATCACCTTGAACTTGATTGTGTGCCTCAACAGGTAACGGAGGTTGAGGAATTGCCCCATCACCTAGATTGGCTGGACACTGTTGATGTTCCATTCTTGGAAGTGTACGATTAATTTCAGGATCGAATGGAATAAGTGATTCTTCTCGGCTTCGTGTACTTGGCATATACTAAGGCTAGACTTGAAAGAGACAAATAAAAGGAAAAAAAACCTAAAATCAGGAAATTGTTGAATAAATATCAATACTGCTTTAAAGTTGATATAAAAGACACTTTCTCCGGTAGTGGCGCCGAAATCTGATACGCTCAATTTACACCTCCCTAAAGAAGTATAAGAAGTCGTATAAAGTAATGAACCCAACTAGTAGGTTGGGGTCTATCCCACAAAGAAAATGGTCTAGACTTAACCTTAATGTACAATTATGTCTATTTAGCCAAGCTCTTTCCAAAAAGAAGTAATTAAAGGGGGTTTTGTGAAACAAGTTTCTTTAATACTTCTAAGTGAACAAGTAAGGAAAAGAAAGATGGAGTTTTTATCAAGTTTTGAGATAAATAGGGTATATGTGCTCCCCATGGATTCATAACTCTGTATTCCTAGACATAACAATTCTTTACTAGTGTTTTTAGTGCAATGTGATAAGTTAGGTATGTCTAAGTCCTTGTTACGGCATCTAATGAATTTAACCCCATACCTTGGTTATGCTACGTATGTATAAGATACTAAACCTTACCTTTACTTCATATTAAGCATCATAATCAATGTATGGATTAGCTATTACTTTGAACTAATAAAACTAGCCTATTAGATAGTAGCCATATAAATCTATGTTGATAATTCTTTTTTATTAACTACCTCCTTTGTCCGGCAAGGAGTAATTAGACAAGTTCTAATGTTGGCCACCGCTAAAAACACTTCTAAACGAAAGGATTATGAATACATGTAAGAACTTATTTGAGAATTGTCATTTCGCTAGGTCTACTTTGTTAATCACCCATGGTTCAAACAACCCTAGTTTTGGAATTAGTTACCCATGAAAGCAAGAACGCAATTCATGGTTGTTAAGAAATATATCATGAACTTACTTTAACAATTGAAGAAAACCCAAAAAATCAACTTGAAATCGCAAGATAATAATTGAAACCACATCCGAAAATCAAATTATTTCCAAAGTTTTCAAAAATTAATCTCCAAACAAAACAAGAACAATAATAACAATGTCTAACCCCGAAAATAAGGTTTAAAACCCTAATTATAGAAAACATTTGTAATACCTCTAAAAATGACATAGGTGAAGCAAGAGGAGTGTAACGTCCTAAAATGGATTATAATGTGGTATTGAGGCAGTGTCTAAAGGATTACGTGCATTCGAAGTCAAACGTCTAGGGACGACCAAGATGTTTGACGACTATTCACCTACGTTCCTCATGTGTGTTTATGTGCTTATACGTGTGTCATGAGTTTATGAGGTCCTTATATGAGTTATTATAGTGTTTATATGCATTGTGTCAAGTTTCATGACGTTTGGAGGTCAAACATCTAAAACATCCATGATACGTTCGAAAGGTTTTCCTTGAAATGACCTTGTGTGTCTTGGCATGTTTCATCGAGTTTTGTGTATTCGTTTTAATGAAATATATGTGGGAGGTCCTAAACTCATATACGATCATATTCGGGTTAGAAACGTCGGGCAAAACATCCCCAAGGACCAACCAAGGGTCCTTGAGGAAGGACCCATCTTTGAGCCAAAGACTGTGAAGACCAGCCCCAATCGACTGAGGTAATCGACGGCCAGTAGGCTGGTCGACCCCCCGTCGTTGGTGGACGTTGGTAAATACTTTGCCTGGGGAGATTTATCTCCCAGTGGAAAATCTCTTAACCAAACGACGGTCAGCCACGACGGTCCGCTTGTGGACAAATGGTCGGTCGATCGCCAAACGTTGGTGAGTCGTGCGATTCGTATGCTTCACTTTTAAGTTATGGGGTTAATTGGTAAATTCACCTCAAGTATAAATAACAGTTTGGGAAGTTACTTATGTGTATTTTAGGTATTTTAACTGGATATATAATTCCTAAATACCTAGATGAATTCATTCTTCCAAATCAAAACCCCAAAATCTCTAAGAAATTCTCTAGAACTCCATTGAAGGCAAATCTCAAGGAAGAGCTTGGGTTGGATATTTGAGTGGTTGTTGTTCATTAATTTCTTGGATTAAAATCATTGAGGTATGGTTTTTGATTCTTGAAACTCTATTCATCAAGGAGCCAAAAATTCAAAGAGATGTCTATGTTTTCTAAAGATGAACTTGTCCAATTTTGTAATCTATCCATGGGTTCTTGCATTAAAGGTTCGGAATCATTATATATTGATTATATTGATGTTAATTATATTATTTTAACACAATTAACCTATGAAACCATGTAATTCATGAACCCTAGTTTTTGACTACTTTATGTGTTAATTGATATTGTCTTAATGCTTATGAATTCTAGTGTAGTTTTCTATGTGCTATTGAATGATGTAATAATTGTATTTAATTGATGTATAGGTTGTCTATGACTGATAAATATATACTAAATTTACCGAGATTCATTGAGTATTATGGTGTTTGTATTGTGTAGATAATCATGGCCATGGGTAAGGCTTTTTGGTATCGAATTGAATGATTTAGCTATGGATTGTATCGTTAGAATATTGTTTGTATGATTCCCTATTTCTCTTTTTTTATGTAATGTACCTCTTGAATTATGTTATGATTGGTATGGTCTACTTATGGTGGTGGTGCTATGTGCTTTACTTGTGAATGATGTGGCCTCGTCGGCATTACTTTATGTATTATGATGATCATGGCCTTGTCGGCAACTACTTGATATACTATGATGAATTGTATACTTGATTCTGTGAAGTATGATCATATTCATTTTCTTGTGATTTAAGTGAAAGTTTGTGTTCTTCTGTTGATGTTGTTAGGTGATCATGTTAGATTATGATTATGTCCTTATGTTTGTAGTCTTAGAGTTGATGCATGATTATTCCTACTTGAATATATGAGTCTATGATGGTTATATTGATGATGTTATAGATGTGTATAGGGTGAATTAATTATGATAATGGTTATTGTTATATGCTTCTTGAATGATATGTTATACGTGGTAAAGTGAAGTTTTAGTGTGTCTTGTGTGGTAGACTTGTGTCCCTTACTTGATACATGTATGAATTTGAATATGAGATGTCTTGAATTAGGATTCTAAAGCCTATTAGTGTTGTATGTATGAATGATATGAGACCTTGGATGATGCTAAGGAGGCCGTTTATGTGAAACCTTAAACCTAGTGGTAAGGTTATGATCCTTGAAGTCAAAAGTCGTAATGGTATCCTTGTTGTATGAATTATGGAATTAAGGTTGCTTGGATGGAATGACATGATATGATCCTTAGGAAAGTCATTTAGCTATCCTCTCCACCATTGAAAGACAGCCATAGGGGACCTCTTTAGTAGGGTGAATGTGATTGGGTTATGAACTAGATATTAAACCTCTTCATGTGATCCTTAATGTGAATTACTCCATGAGAACAAAGGGTAGCAACGAGTGAGTATGGTAAGCGAAGTGGATCTAGTTAAAGAATGAGGATAGAGTGCAAAGAAACCCTTCGTGATCGTTAACCATGTGCCTACATGGGATGTGTCAAAGTTCTACCATTGGCAAGTAGAACACCCTCCATCGGAGTAGGTTACAACTCCGTATTCCATGCTTGACTACTATGGTCTATGTCGTTATTTCAATCATATGGGATAGCTACTAGTATTGAAGAAGTTCTATGAATTTTAGGTGGTGGTATAGGACGCTCTCTAGACATTACACAATAGTCTTTGAAGATGGTAGTGAGAGTCAATAGGTCTTCTCCAAGACCATTTCTTGTATTTACTTGTGGTTAAGTGAAAGTATGTGTTCATCTATTGGTGTTGTTAGGTTATCATGTTAGATTATGACTATGTCCTTATGTGTGTAGTCTTAGAGTTGATGCATGATTGTAACTACTTGACTATATGAGTCTATGATGGTTATATTCATGATGTTATAGTAATATATATGATGACTTAATGATTATCATGGTTATTCCTATGTGCTTATAAAATGATATGTTATATGTGGTAAAGTGAAGTCTTGGTGCGTTTTGTATGGTAGACTTGTGTCCCTTACTTGATACATGTATGAATGTGAATATGAGATTTCTAGACTTAGGATGCTAAAGACTCTTAGTCTTTTATGTATGAATGATATAAGACATGAATGATGCTAAGAATGTCCTTTGTGTGACACCTTAAACCTAGTGGTACGGTTATGATTATTGAAGTCAAAAGTCGTAATGGTATCCTTCTTGTATGAATGATGGACTTAGGGTAGTTTTTCTGGAACGACATGATATGATCCTTAGGAAAGTAATTTAAGCTATCCACTTTGCCATTGAAAGGCAACCCTAGGGGACCTCTTTGGTAGTGTGAATGTGATTGGGTTATGAACTAGATATTGAACCTCTTCATGTGATCCTTAATGTAAATCACTCTATGAGAACAAAGGCTAGCACCAAGTAAATATGGTAAGGTAAGTGTCTCTAGTTAAAGAGTGAGGATAGAGTGCAAAGAAAACCATGTGCCTACATGGGATGTGTCCAAGTTCTACCATTGGCAAGTAGAACACCCTCTATCAAAGTTGGTTACAACTCTGGATTACATTCTTTGACACCATGGCCTATGTCAGTTATTGCCTATTGTAATCATATGGGACACCTACTAGTATTAGAGAAGTTTTATGAAGTTTAGATGATGGTATAAGACGCTATCTAGACATTGCACAATAGGCTTTGAAGATGTTAATGAGAGTCCCTAGGTCTTCTCCAAGACCATTACTTGAATGTTCTTATGTAATGAATGTCTCTTAAATGAACTAATGAATGTAATGACTTAAATTGGAAAGCATGTTAACTGATTACTATTTACTTAGAGTAGTTAAGGGTTGTATAATTAAGGTGTGAACGGGGCATAAGAATTTTCTCTTCATATCTTAACTAGATAAGTATTAAGAATGACTCTAATAAGGAAAGTTGGTTGATTAAGTAGACATGATCCAAACTTAGGTAGTCTAAAGAATTATTTAGGTAATCTTGAAGAAGTCAAGTATGGACATTCTCTTCTTGATTTACTTGAGTAAGTCTTTTGATAACCTTCGTGAGGAGAATGTCATATTATATGAATGCTATTGAGTTAAGTGAGAATAATCTTATCCTAGGCAATCTAAAGGATCTCTTAAGTTTGTGTGAAAGGATTTTATGGGCGGTCGCTTCACAACTAGCGCAAGTGAACCATAGAATCACCTTTGGTAGAAGGATCTCATGTTCATGTGTTTCGTGTATTGTAAGTGTATATATCTCATTATAGGTGGTCTTAAGGATAATTTAGGTGTGCCTGGAGAGGGTGCATGGGCTGTCTCTCTTTGTCTTACTTAAGTGAATCTTAGGATAGCTTTTATTGAGGAAATTATATGCTAATTGGGTTCTATGTAAGGTTTAAGCAATTCACTGTAATGTTGGAAAATAGTTCATTGTAACACTTGATAGTTCACTGTAACTTCTCTAAAAAAAATGTAATAAAATGCCTATGTGTTATTTTATGTGTTTCTAAGGTGTTAAATGTTATTCTTATGTTTATACAATGATTTTTTAATAAAAAAGAGCATATTTCCATTTAATGTCCGTTGTCATGATTCTTATGCATATGCCATATTAAGTACATGTGTTTGTACTAATTTCATGCTTTTATATATCTCTAAATCGTTTCATAGGTGAAGGTGATTTTGGGAGCTAAGCTTCGATCAGAGGATCTTTAAAGCAAGTTAAAGTATGTCCTCGTTTGACTCGAGGTCATAGATGTCTTTTATTTCTCTTATTGAAATAGTGTTATATACTAAGTGGTTCTATATTTCTATTGTATAGGCCATGTCCCAAAGTGTATTCTTAGTCTATGATTTGATGAAATGAGACTTAGTATTTTCTATGGTTTTTATATGAAAGTATGTTTTAAAGACTATTCAAATGTTGTGAAAAGTTTTAATTCCGCACTACTTTTCATATGGATATATGCGATGAATGATATGAAAAGTCTTGCACAGAACCTCTGATAGTTCAAGTGCGTTGTGCATGAGTCAAGAGTGCTATATATTCTAGGGTGTGCTCTCTGGTCGTGACAAACGTGGTATCAGAGCATAAGTTACGAAAGTGGTTTTAGGAATCAAAAAAATCTCATCAAGTTACGTCTAGTAGAGTCTTGACCATCAATGTGACTCGCGACACATCTATGGGTGAGAGTCTATAGGATGATAGAGTTTTCCTTCTTTTCTAGGCCTATGTCGTGCCATAGAGTAAAAGTTATGACTACTCTTTTCTTATGGTTTCATTGTGTTTATAGGAGATACTAGAAGGATGGCCTCTAGAAGGTTAGAAGAGGGAAGAGAGAATGAGGAGATTCCCCCTCAAGTTGAGCAACTTCTTCAAGGTGCTCAAGGTGGAGGTAATGATGTTCCGGTGGTTCCCCCGAAATGACTAATAGGGAGATTAGAGAGGATTTACTTACTTTAGCCCGAGCTTCGACTACCCATGTGAATATGGGCATTGAACCTATAGTGAATGTTGTGGAGAGCACTATGACATCTAGACTGTGAGATTTTGTGAGGATGAATCCTCCTATTTTTCTTAGATTTAAAGAGGGAGAGGATTCCCAAGATTTCTTAGATGGTGTGTACAAGGTGTTGAGTGTCATGGGGTGACTTCTAGGGAAAAGGCGGAGTTAGATTCGTATCAATTGAGGGAGGTTGTTCAAGTATGGTAAACTCAATGGAAGGATAATATGCCGGTTGAGCCGGGTCCTATTGAGTGGGAAGAATTTAAAGAAGCTATTCTAGGAAAGTACTTTCCCCGTTAGAGGAGGGAGGTGAAGGTGGAGGAGTTTATTAGTTTGAAGCAAGGAAATATGAGTGTTGAGGAATAATTATTCAAGTTCTCTAGGTTGTCTCGATATGATCCGTCCCTTGGGTCTATACTTAGGGATGATATGAGTCTGTTTGTCACCGAGGTCACCGACCTATTGAGAGAAGAATGTCGTACGGCCATGATACATGATGATATGACCCTAGATAGACTCATGGTTTATGCTCAATCAATTGAGGAGTCTAGACGTCGTAGGATTGCTAGAAACTTGAAAAGAAGTGATTCAAGTGATCCAATGCACTTGACCATTTAGTGTGTTTCACACCCTTACTTACCCCTTCTAGGGTTTCATCATTTCATTGTTCATTTAATCACATGCCAATGCACTTGGACATTTATTTATCTTACACTCATACTTAGCCCTTCTAGGATTCATCATTTCCTTACATACATCTTAGGTTCACTTACTTTTGAACGTATGTTAGACTTATGAATCTATACACACAAGCCATGGGGCTCCATTCATAGTTCGTAAAGTGATTTATACATTCCTAAGATTATACAGTACAAGGCTTATGTAGCTTGTATATATACCAAGATCTTGTTTTCGATGACATATGTATCAATACGGATGTTTGGGCAAGGAAACCCAAATTCGAATAACTTGGATAACATTTACATGTTTCATTGATTTTATTTTTAATTTCCATAATATTGGAACTCTAGATCCAACTCCAACATTAACATTGTACCTTAAATTTTCTACTTGGTTTCCTCTTAAATTGGCCAAAGGGCTGTGGGTTCGAACCCCCACAACGTCTTTTATTTTATTCTTTAATTTTCTCTAGGGCATTGAGAGGTTGTGGGTTCAAACCCTCACAGCCTCCTTATTTAAAATTTTAATTAAAACTCACTAGGCTAGGCGTTTGGCAGTGAGGTTGTGGGATCGAGCCCCCACAAGCTAACTTCATTTTTTTTCTTATTTAATTCGCCTTCTCCTTTCTAGCCTTGAAGTCGTGGGTTCGATTCCCACGCCTCAAATTTTCCTTTTCTTTATTTTCATTTATTTCACTCGCTGCCTTGAGGTCGTGGGTTCGATTCCCACACCTTCCATTTATTTATTTTAATTCTCATTCTCTTCTTACGAACCCAGCAGACCCAATTTCGATTCCCCCCAGCCCCTTTTATTTTTCCTTGCTCGCGAATTCCAGCAGCTAAAGGGTGAGGTTACAAGTTCGAATCCTGGTGGCCTCACCTCTTTTAAATTTATTAAATTTCCATATTTAAACCCCCCTTTTGAACGAAATTTAAAGTACACTAAGCTGGAAATTTAATCAAAATTTTTAGCTTCCTTTCATCAACCTTTTCATGTTAGTTTCTTAGGGCATTTCACAAAGCATTTGGTGCATTGTTAGGTGTCGTTTAGTAGTTACATTAGTCAAGCGTTTTCACTCAAATTTGTAACTTCACACACCATATGAACATCACATTGTGCACAACTTTAGCACATAAATTCATGAATTAACATGCCTTTACACGTCCCAAAACAATGACTACTTCACTGCCACACGTTGCGCACACACATCACCTTTTTCACATTATTTAGAACAACATAATCATTATTCACACAATTTCGAATATGCATACTTAAACATAAACGTCACGAAAACACATTTCATCCCTACTTTTTGCCAGCAAACATCCCAACCTAAAGTTCAATGGGAGCTAGTTATAGGGACATGCAAAGGGGGGAAAATCCTAGTTTTCGGAATGAATATCTTCAATCTTAAGAGGTACCCTGGGAAAGGAACCAAGAGGAAAGAAAACCATTTCTTAATTGATTTTTAAACAATGAATTTGCTGCCCAAGACCCTCTCCAAAATCATTCCAAGCTACCTCAACGTCCACACCAATAAACGAACAACTTCTCTTTGCCTTAATGTTTTTGGTTGCTTTGTTTTTCTTAAATTTTCATGTGAGTTCTTCAAGTGTGAAGAACTCTTGATATTAATGTTGTTCTTTGTTGTTTTTGGCAGAACCAAGGTGAGGTAGAGAATGATGAAACGTGAGGGAGTAGTTTAATAATAGGAGTTTTAGTTTGGGAATTAGTCAAACTAGGACTCCTTATTAATTTAATTAATAACCTGATTTAATTAGCTTAGTTAAAGGACCATTACGACCTTAAAAATCAGATTATAAACATTAATTAAATCACCAACTTGTTGCTTCCAATGGGGCTTGAACTCGGGTAGAGTGGTCCTTGCGAAAAAGACCATTTTGGGTCAACCTGAGCCTAATTGGTTCTCTAATTAAATTAACTAATTAATTAATTAATTCCTTAAGGTAATTACGATATTACCCTTGGCTGGAAAAGACCATTTTACCCCTGAAACCTCAAAACTTAAGATTTTTCTTTTTTTTTTTAGGGTTGTTACATTATCCCCTCTTTGGAACGTTCGTCCCCGAATGACACTATTTCTACATATCGTAATGCCAATCAAATCATAACATAATCACTATGCATAGTCAAGCAATAGAAACAAAATACGGAGAGATAAAAAAACATATACTCAAGAGTAGGAAATCTAACCTCAAGTGATGAAAAGATAAGGGTAGCGGGATCTCATGTCGGCCTCAGCCTACCACGTAGCACCCTCAACAAGATGATTTCTCCACAATACCTTCACTGTATGAATCTCCTTGTTCCTCAGCCTCTTGACCTGTGTGTCTAAGATCTCAACAGGTACCTCCTCATAAGACAAGTCTTCATCAACGCCCAAACCATCCGTAGGTAGAATCGATGCTGGATCACATAGGCACTTCTTCAACATAGAGACATGAAAGACTGGATGGACAGAAGCTAGCTCGGCAGGCAATGATAACTCATAGGCCACCTAACCCACACGATGTAGGATCTCATATGGCCCAACATACCTCAGACTCAGCTTCCCTTTTCTAACAAATCTCGTCACCCCTTTCATAGGTGATATCTTCAAGTAAACCTGGTCACCAACCTCAAATTCTAAGTGTCGCTTTCTGTTGTCTGCATATGACTTCTGTCGGCTGTAAGCAGTAGTCAACCTGTCCCTAATCACTCTAACCTTCTCTAAGGCCACATGAATGATCTCTGTACCCAAAATGGATGACTCTCCAACCTCGAACCACCAACTGGAGATCTACACCTCCTACCATACAATACCTCAAATGGTGAGATCCCAATGATAGAGTTATATTTATTATTATACGAGGACTATATCAAAGGCAGATGGTCATCCCAGCTACCTCTAAAGTCAATCACACATGCTCTCAATATGTTCTCAATGTATGAATGGTGCGCTCTGCCTGCCCATCAGTCTGAGGATGAAAGGCAGTACTAAGCTTCAACTTCGTGCCCAAGTTTTTCTTGAAAGATCTCCAGAATGTGAAGTAAATTGAGCTCCTCTATCTGAAATGATAGATAGAGGAATCCCATGCCACCTCACAATATCATCAATATAAAGTCTCGCATAATCCTCGGCTCTTTAGGTAGACTTCACAGGTATAAAATGAGCAGACTTAGTCAATCTGTCCACAATAACCCATATGGAGTCATGCTGCCTCCTAATGATCGGAAGACCAACCACGAAGTCTATATTAATTGCCTCCCACTTCCAAGTCGGAACCTCAATAATCATAGTCAGAACACCAGGCTTAAGATGCTCTGCCTTAACCTGCACACAATTAGGACACTTAGCCACATATTCTACAATGTCCTTTTTCATTCCATCCCACCAATAGATCTGCTTAAGATCATGATACATTCTTGTGGAACCTGGATGTATGGAATATATGGAACCATGGGCCTCTGCCACAATCATGGTCCATAAATAATCCACATTTAGTACACACAACCTGTCCTGGTATCTAAGTATGCCATCACTTGCCAAACCGAAAGACTCATTCATTTTTAACAACACTGAGTCCTTCAGCTCCATCAACACATGATCAAGATGCTGACCCTTCTTGACTTCAACTACCAAGGATGATTAAGAACTAGGATAAACTGAAATAGCCCCACTAGTAGAATCAACCAATCGCACACCCAATCTGGCCAGTCTGTGTACCTTTTTTGCCAACTCCTTCTTCTCGTGCTCAACGTGGGTTGTACTCCCCATACTCATCCTACTCAAAGCATCAGCTAAAACATTAGGCTGACCTGGATGGTAGTGCACATTCATGTCATAATCCTTTAACAGCTCCAACCACCTCTGCTGACGTAGATTCAGCTCCCTCTGTGTGAATACGTACTAGAGACTCTTATGATCTGTGAACACATCCACATACACTCCATATAGATAATGCCTCCAAGACTTCTGTGCAAACTCTAGAGCTGCTAACTCCAGGTCATGAGTGGGATTATTCTTCTCATGAACCTTGAGCTGTCTCGAAGCATAGGCTATCACCTTACAAGCCTGCATAAGAACACAACCCAAACCAACCCTAGATGCATCACAATAGACAGTATAATTCTCACCACACTTAGGCAGAGTAAGCACCAGGGCTGAAGTGAGTATGTTTTTGAGCTCCTGGAAACTCTTCTCACAAGTCTCTGTCCATTCAAACTTGGCCTTCTTCTTCGTCAAAGGTGTCACTAGGGCAGCAATGGAAGAAAAGCCCTCCACAAACCTGAGGTAGTAACCAGCCAATCCCAAAAAGCTACGAATGTTAGTGGGCGTAAGGGGCTTTGGCCTGTTCTTAACAACATCAGTCTTCCTGGGGTCCACCTCTACACCTTGATCGAACAGAACATGACCCAGGAAAGTCATTGATCTCAGCCAGAATTCACACTTGCTGAATTTGGCATACAACTGATGTCGTCTAAGTGCCTGCAAGGTTAGTCTCAAATGTTGTTCATGCTCTTCCTTGGTCATAGAGTAGATGAGAATGTCATCAATGAATACTATGACGAAAGAGTCAAGGTAATCATGGAAGACCCTGTTCATGAGATCCATAAATGCAGCAGGTGCATTCATGAGTACAAATGACATGACTAGAAACTCATAGTGACCTTAGCGTTGACGTAAGGACGTCTTTGGGATATCTCCATCCCTACCCCTAAGTTGATGGTACCCTGAACGAAGATCAATTTTCTAAAAGAAACTAGATCCTTAGAGTTGGTCAAACAAGTCACCTATTCTGGGAAGTGGATATTTGTTCTTGATAGTGACTTTGTTAATCTGCCGATAATCGATACACATTCTAAGCGTCCAATATTTCTTCTTTGCAAACAACATTGAGCGCCCGAAGGGGATATGCTCGGCTGAATGAAACCCTTATCAGTGAGTTCTTTTAACTGCAACTTCAACTCTTTGAGTTATGTTGGAGCCATTCTATAAGGAGGAATTGAAATTGGTTTAGTATTCGATTTTAAGTAGATACCAAAGTCAATATCTTGAAGGGGAGGGACTCCAGGCAAATCATCAGGAAACACATCTAGGAACTCATTCACTACAAGCACTGAGTCTATGGAAGGAATGACATGATCCAAATCATTAACACTCACAAGATGAGATAGTAACCCGCTTGAACATCATTTATTGGCCTTAAGATTTGAAATAAAAGGATTAGGACGACTCAAATTGTACCCCTCCCTGACTAACTCTTCGTCATCAGGGAATTGAAATCTCACCACTCTACTACGACAGTCAAAGCAAGCATAACAACTGTTAAGACTGTCCAAGCAAAGAATAACATCAAAATCATGCATGGGTAACTCAACCAAGTTTGCACACATAGTCTTACCACTTACAACTATTGGGCAGTCCTTGTATGCTCTACCAGTTCTTACATTTTCTCCTAAAGGTGTACTAACCACTATTGGAACATGCAGAACTTCTGGTAGTATTTCAAAAGTAAGATCAATCGAAGGAGTCAAAAAGGAAAGCGTAGACAGTGGATCAAGTAAAGCATAAACAGAAGTTGAGAATACCTGCAGCATACCTGTGACCACATCAACGGACTTCTCCTGCTCCTCCCTGCCCTTTAGGGAATAGAATCTGTTCCTTTTGGGAGGTTTGGCTGCTGTTGCACTCTGTGGGTTAGGCCTATCTGAGCATTACCTCCAGCTTGACCTCTGTTATGTGGACAGTCTCTGACCATGTGTCCACTCTTACCACAACCGAAGTAGGCATTAGTGCCCTGTCTGCACTCTCCATTGTGAGCTCGGCCACACTTAGCACAATTTTTCTTAAGACGCTGCATCTCACATCCATTGCCCTTCTTGGGTTCAGGTCTGCCTCCTCTAGGTGATGTACTCCTCTGAGAATTAGAATTCCCAGAACTCTGTTTCCCCTTCTTGAATCTGGGCTGCTCACGGACGCCAAAATTGTTTTTGTGGCCTTATGGCTAGGACCTAACTGATCTTGAGGCCTAGGCCTCCTAACATCATGAACACCTCTCTTCTTGCAGCTGTCCTCTACTTGTTGGACATGCACCATCAACCTAAAAAGGTCCATATTATCATGGAGCATCGCAGACCGACACTCCTCCTCCAGGTCTCCAATGATTCCTGTGAGGAACCTGCTCATCTTATCCATGTTGTTAGAAACCAGGGAAGTAGCATACCTGGATAATTTCAACAAAGCTCAGTACTCTCCTCATTCTTACTATTATATACTAAAGAAAGTAATATACCTTGATAGCTTAACAAATTTCAGGGAATACTCCCTGACTGTCACAGATCCTTGTTTAAGGTTGATGAACTCCTCAACCTTGGCTTCCCTCATCTCACTGGGGAACAACCTCTCCAGAAATGTTGTGTTGAACACCTCCCAAGTGACTGCCACTCCACCCAAAACACGGATATCTTGCCACATCTTGCACCAAGTTTGTGCAACATCCTTGAGCTGATAGGAAGCCAACTTAGCCTTCTCAGTATCTGTGGCCCCCATATCCACCAGAATCTTATGTACTTCATCCACAAACTCCTGAGGATCCTCTGATGTCTTATACCATGTGAAAATAGGAGGGTTCATCCTTGTGATATCTCGCATCCTGTCAGCCATGCTGCGAACTAGTGGGCTCTCTCTCTAAACATCCTGCCCATTGACTTGGGCAGTTATATAGCCTTATCCTGCATCGTAATGGCCTGTGCCATTTGAGCCAGAGATGCCCTCACCTCACCATCAGTCAACCCAGCTGGATTAAATTGCATGGCCACTCCTTCAGTTGGAGCCTGGGGTGGATTCTGATTAACCCTAGCAGATGCTCCTCCTCTCCTCTAACCATTAGCTCTCCTAGAGTTCATTCTCTGAAAAACAACAAGCATTGATGTTAGACACGCTGGTAAGACCAAGAACTCAGACATTAGGAAAAGCACGATAAGATCAGAAGAATGGAAATATTTTTTCCTACGCATTATGCAGTCTCTAATCCAAGATAGTGGTGCACTTCACTACCATGACTTAGAAACTACTCAATGTGGTTGATGTGAACTTATATTCCTCGGAATTCAACCTAGTGCTCTGATACCAACTTGTTCACTACCGGCATTTAGACCCCAGATGAGACCGGCGTCATTGACCTCTCAGAGGTCGCAGACAAGCCTACTTACGTCATTTTTACTTTACATAGGTTAATTTTAGTGGAAATTTTGAAACTTTTTGTTTATTAACATACTTATAAAAAGATTCTCAATCATATGTAATTTTTCACCATCAACCATCTAACATAAAGAGATAAGAAACTGTAAGAAATAGTTCAATTCTTGTTAAGTGTATAATTGCCAAAATGGCACCAATACTTAGTCTGAATAAAAACAGGAAAGAAATGCTAGTGGAACAGGCTCCACTAGCTCAACTCTAAAACTAAGCTAGAATATAAAAATGTAGAATCCACGAAAGAATGAGGACCTACCATCTCTGGATGAATGTTGGACGTCCGTATAGCTGCAACGATGATCCTGTAGCTCTATCGTCCACCTGTACCTCCACCTAAAAATACTAGAGTTTGTATTGGGTTAGTACACACTTGTACTAAGTATGGGTATATGCTGGCAAACACCAAGGACATGCATGAGAAAGAATAACTCTTCCATAACAACATGATTTTTGGAAGTGAAGTCACTTGACTTGCCAAATTGAGATTAGGAAGTTTCCAAATTTGGATTAAGAAAGTCAATAAGCTTTCCAAATTTCGGTTTAGGAAAGTCAGTGAGCTTTCCGGATTTGGAATAGGAAAGTTATGCCATGAGATGAACATACATCATCATGTTTTTCACATTTGCACACAGCACATACCATTTACACATAACACATATCATATACCATACAACACAATTTGCATGAAGCACATAACTTCTTTAATATTATTCATTCATATGCCATGAGACCTTGGAATCATGGACTTAACATCAAGACATCCCAGAAATGAGGTCTCAACAAATGGGACCTGCACTAGGGTGTCTTCATTAGCAAACACAATGTCTGCTTCGTTCATTCATACGTACTCCATTTCAATTCATTCATAGGACAGTGTAAACACCAACTATACCTAGGATGTAGTTTATGACTTTCATTAGGTTCGTTTTGCAATGACCAAGAATGACCTAATGCCATTACTTGAATCTAACTCACCTTTTGATTATCCTATCCTAACATCTTTAATATCATTCATTTCATTATGTGCATCATTTGAGGATGGCCTCATTCATTCATTAGGAACTTTAAATTTAAACGACATAGATCATGTGAGCATCATGAAATCCAGTGTCTCCCCCACACCGAAAAAAGGTGGAATCACCGGCCAAAGAGACCCCACAGGTTCACTTTATTTTTTTTTCTTATTTTGTTCGCCTTCTCCTTTCCAGCCTTGAAGTTGTGGGTTCGATTCCCACGCCTCACATTTTCTTTTTCTTTATTTTCTCTTATTTCACTCGCTGCCTTGAGGTCGTGGGTTCGATTCCCACACCTCCCATTTATTTATTTTAATTCTCATTCTCTTCTTAATAACCCAGCAGACCCGATTTCGATTCCCCCCAGCCCCCTTTTCTTTTTCCTTGCTCGCGAATTCCAGCATCTAAAGGGTGAGGTTACAGGTTCGAATTCTGGTGGACTTACCTCTTTTAAATTTATTAAACTTCCAGATTTCAACCCCCCTTTTGAACGAAATTTAAAGTATACTAAGCTTGAAATTTATTCAAAATTTTTAGCTTCCTTCCATCAACCTTTTCATGTTAGTTTTTGAGGGCATTTCACCAAGCATTTAGTGCATTGTTAGGTGTCGTTTAGTAGTAACATTAGTCAAGCGTTTTCACTCAAAATTTTTAATTTCGCAAACCATATGAACATCACATTGTGCAGAACTTTAGCACATAAAATTCAAGAATTAACAGGCCTTTACACATCCCAAAAAAATGACTACTTCACTGCCACACGTTGCACAGACATCACCTTTTTCACATTATTTAGAACAACATAATTATTATTCACACAATTTCGAATATGCATACTTAAACATAAACATCACGAAAACACATTTCATCCCTACTTTGTGCCAGCAAACATCCCAACCTAAAGTTCAATGGGAGCTAGGACAGGGACATTCAAAGGGGGAAAAATCCTAGTTTTCGGAATGAATATCTTGAATCTTAAGGGGTATCTTGGAAAAGGAACCAAGAGGAAATAAACCCATAACTTAATTGATGTTTAAACGATGAATTTGCTGCCCAAAACCCTCTCCAAAATCAGTCCAAGCAACCTCAACGTCCACACCACTCAACGAACAACTTCTCTTTGCCTTTAACGTGTTTGGTTGCTTTGTTTTTCTTAAAATTTCATGTGAGTTCTTCAAGTGTGAATAACACTTGATATTAATGCTTTTCTTTGTTGTTTTTGGCAAAAGCAAGGTGAGGGAGAGAATGATGAAACGTGAGAGAGTAGTTTAATAATAGGAGTTTTAGTTTGGGAATTGGTCAAACTAGGACTCCTTATTAATTTAAATAATAACCTGATTTAATTATCTTAGTGAAAGGACCATTATAACCTTAAAAAATCATATTATAAACATTAATTAAATCACCAAATTGTTGCTTCCAATGGGGCTCGAACTCATGTAGAGTGGCCCTTGCGAAAAAGACCATTTCAAGTCAACCTGAGCCTAATTGGTTCTATAGTTAAATTAACTTATTAATTAATTAATTCCTTAGGGTAATTACAATATTACCCTTGTCCTGGAAAAGACCATTTTACCCCTGGACTCTCAAAACTTAAGATTTCTTCTTGTTTTTTCGTATTGTTACACTTTTTACTACAACTTATCACAAGTAGTTGGTCCTCTCATGGAACCCAAACTCAAACTGTTAGTGCACCGGAGAGGTACCCAATTCGAGTTAGTTTGCCTGAACGTGGCAATCTGCTTCAACAGTTGTGCCAAAATGCGGCAATGTGCTCCAATATATATGCCAAAACATGGAAATCCGATCCAATATTTATGTCGAGACATGGCAATCCAATCCAAATTAGGTTAACGAACCTGGAAATTCAATCCCCATCCACACACCACAATCACAATCCCAAGTAAATCATCAAGATCACGCAAAAGAACAAATTCAACCCTACTTCTTCTTCTGGGTTCATCATTAGGTTTTTAAACCTAAATTGTTAAAATTTATCAATTTACTACTTTGATTGGTCAAACTAAGCATAGATCGACATTTATTCTATTCTACCGGATACCCTTGTTTAATGAAGGAATTCTACTAAGGAAATAACTAAGAACACTTGATAAATCATCAATTTAATACATCAAGTACTAACCCTAGACACGTTGCAAACCTATAACTTTTCCTATGAAATTTACTTGATGCACGAAGGTCCACACATATCTCTTATTATTAATTTCATATATTACACGATAAGACCGGATTTACAACTACTCAATGCATAAAAAACCTAACCTACATGTGCGCCAAGCAATTGCACGAAGTTTTGATGTCTTGTTCCAACTTTTCTGGATTTGCTACAGTGAATGTGGCCAAGATTTTGCATGATTCTACCACCCCCATGCTAGAAAGCTCCTTATTCTTTTTTCTGAAGCTTAGAATAACTTTTCTAGGGTTTCTATGGTAATTAACAACATATATGTCATTTTTGGAAAGATGAAAAAGTAAGGATTCCCTCAAAACTCGAATTCTGCCTCAATGATTCCGCTTTAGCGGGGTAAGTTTCTGCTGCTGCGGCACCTATCCCGCTGTAGCGAGACAAGGTCCCAATTTTTCTTGACTTTTTTCCCTTCCTATGTAATGACGATCGGATCATTACAAGTAATTTACGCTTCGCCCATGAATTTAATATCACGAAATTATATAAATAATCACACCATATTATATTATATTATACTAAAAGTAAACTCAATTTAAAAGTCATATTAGATCTATGTAATGTATAATTAAAAGTCCAACCCTTTAATTTCTTAGTTAATTATATCATTGTAATTTTCCTAATTTTTTCAATTATTTAATGAAAATTTTATTCACCTATAAACAAAAATTCATTCTTACTCCTAAGAGTCTAAAGAAATCGAAGAGCTGCAATGAACTCAATGCATGTTATAGGCCAAATTCATTTAATAGTGAAAAACCTAGATGACATACTCCAATATAAGCACATAAAACCGTGAGAAACATTTCATAAATTCTATGATTTATTTAATAATGTTGTTGTTTTTTTCCACTACTTTTAGTTAGCTCAAATTTTTTCATAATTTTTTTGTCATTTTCTTGTATTTTGTTTTATATAAATTAGTTAAATATGTCCTTAAGACTTTTGGATATTAAACTATTCACTATACTCTT
>NC_028645.1:13863992-13901481 GCF_001406875.1 Solanum pennellii | reverse complement strand
TATATATATATTATTATTATTATTATTATTATTATTATTATTATTATTATTATTATTATTATTAAAAGTGAGAAGCTCATAACTTCAAAGTTGGATTACCATTTGATTTTTCTGTACATCATATTAAAATAGGAAAAATGCACAAGTTCCCCCTTAATCTACGCGAGAAATCTCATATACACACTTATACTATGGTAAGGTCCTATTATCCCCCTGAACTTATTTTATAAGTAATTTTCTACCCCTTTACGGCCTACGTGCACTAACTTGAAAAAAAAGGTCAACCAGCGTTGGGTCCACAAGATAGTATCACGTAGGTCAAAAAGGGGTAGAAAATTATTAATATAATAAGTTTAGGGGGGTAATAGGACCATAGTATATTATACGTGTCTCTGAGATTTTGGGCGTAGGTTGAGGGGGTACTTGTGCATAGTAAAAATATTATCATATCACTAATATGATACAGTAAAAGTATTTCAAAGTGACTATTCATGATAAACATCTTTACTTATTAGCTAAAAATGTTATAAACCTGAGTAAACTAAATAGAAAAACAAATCAAATAGACAATTACTCCTTGAAGATGAGACATCAAAGTAGATACATTTATCTTACAAAATTATTGTTCATGAATTATCCCTTTTTATATATTTATTTTAATATTATTTTACCTTTTTAATTTCTATGTAACTTTTCTGCAATTTTTTTTTAAATATTTAACTCTTTCAGAAAAGCTTCTTATGTGCTACTCCTACAAAACTCCCCCTTATGCAGTCATGAGGATAGATAAAAATTCAATTATTGAAACATGGTCTTTATCTCGATTTATATAGTTGAATTGTTTCTTTGTTTATAACTTGCTTTTAGTTTAGAATTTTTTGTGTGTTCAAAGATAGATTGATTGCTAAATTTGAATTTTTTGCAATTTTCATTATCAAGCAAGATTGAAAAAGAATAATTTGTTGTCTTGATTATTTGCTTCTTTTTTATTCTTTGTATTTGTATATAAATCACCTTTTAGAGTGGATTTGATTGATTGATTACTCTTTCTTTTAATTATTCAAAGTTGAAACATATAGAATTAGATTAATGGTGGGTGTGATTAACATATCATCTGGTCTTGAGCTTGTAAATAAGTTGTCAGTGCAGTTATTTACCCACATTATTCAATTTTTCTACGGATGGTGATGGAAAATAACTAATTGAAGAATAGGTCGAGGGTTGTTATTCTGTCATCTTTTTTAATAACTCGATAGACACAACATATCTTTCTAATACAAAAGAATATACCTTTAACTATAAAATTGACTAAAAATGTATAATGTAATAATGAGTAATTACAGTTGTAGAAATTCAATATTCAAATGATGAGAGCACGCTCACTAGAATTTGTGTCTTAACGATAACTAACGGTCACAAAGAGAGAAATTCCCAGTTTGGACGGAATGACCATAGCGCCACCATCGACGGTCCTCTGACCACCAGACCAACGCGAAAATATACACATGGAGGAGACACAGCTTGTCCAACAAGAATCATCCCCAAATTTCAACCAGAACCCCTGAAATTTGAATTCCAACAAAGAGATCACTGTTCAACTTTATGAAGAGGAGTTAAAGTGGGCACAATAAATTATTTCTTTGGCAAAATCTGGAGTATCATCTAGTTATAATTGATTGAATGTTTTCTACAATTCAAGATACGTCCATGATTGCAAAATCAAATCATTCTCCAAAATCACCTGTGAACTCAAATGAACTTTTGTAAGAATTGAGGCATATTTTGACGAAACAAACTACTGTGATTGGACTCTACACAACATAGAGCACCTAATCATTTCAATATTGCCCATGATAATTATAAGAAAAAATCAAGCTAAACTATTCAAATAGCGATAACAGTACAAATAGCGAAGCTATACCTATTGATTACACTGCCAATGCTGTTCAGGGAGGAAGACAACCATCAAGAGGCAACAAAAATGATGAAAGCAATAGTGTGGTAAACTCGAATGCGTAGCTCACTCTCAAATAGCTAACAATGAAATTCGAATGAGAAAAGAAAGGATCACAAACCAAAATGCAGTGAAGGATGGCAACCGTGAAAACAATTCTATACATAGGGACACGAATGCAAACCAAAGAAGACAAGACAATGCTAAGGATTATACACCAAAGGCCAACAATGACACCACAGGCAAGTTAGTCCCTAACATGATATCTCCTAATGATCATAGTAGTGTTCCTTGCAATGTTCCCTGTAATGTTCCCGGTAATCAAAATGAGTATGAGAAGGGTACGCAGGTTGTGCCGGCTACAGGAAATTGACAAAATGAGAAGAATAATCACAAAGGGAACGATTCTGTGGAACCCAAAATCCGTCCTCCTATCAAGGTTTCTTCTAACTTCAATATTCACAGATCAATCCTGCAAAAAACCAACCAAAATAACTCCCAGCAATACCAAAACAGACCTCCTATCAATAGTTCCTTCAAAAAAATAATTCCACTCAAATTCTAGACCCTTCAATCCCCATTGTGACCAATCCTTCGCCTCTCAAATCAGAGTTAATCAAAATCGAAATATCCCACACACAAACATAACCCCTTCTATTATGAGCACTTGGCAAGGATACCCTTCCATAACATTTCTGGAAGAAGATTTCAAAGAAAAAATGGCCAGCAGATGCAAGTACACCTTGGTTGGTAAATTTACTAATTCTATTCCCAAAATGGAGATAATTAGTAATAGTTTTGTAGACCAAACACACCTCATTCGTAGTGTTAATATTGCACATTTTAACTCAAGACATATTTACATTGACTATGACAATGAAGCTGATCACATTAATGTATGGATAAAGCAAAAAATATTTATTGCAGGTTATTCAATGAAATTACAGATGTGGTCGTTAAAGTTCAAACCATAAGAGGAATCTCATGTAGTCCCTATATGGATCACTCTACCAGAGTTGCCTTGGCACTGTTACTATATGGATATATTGCCTCAGGTATTGTCACCTATTGACAAGGCAATATATCTTGATATTGCTTCAGTTCGGAAAACCAGAGGAAGTTTAGCAAAAGTCAAAATCCAAATAGACTTGACCAAGGAGAGACCCAAACATGTTTGGCTGGGAGCTTCTGGAAATGACCCAACTGACGGCAAGTGACAACTTGTTGACTATGAGGAGATACCTCCTTAGTGTCTTTACTGTAAGCTACAAGATCACTTTGTTGCAACATATCCTATGAAATAAGGAGATCAAAAAATCAATAAAAAGAAAA
Source organism: Solanum pennellii (assembly GCF_001406875.1). Classification (NCBI taxonomy): domain Eukaryota; kingdom Viridiplantae; phylum Streptophyta; class Magnoliopsida; order Solanales; family Solanaceae; genus Solanum; species Solanum pennellii. Next base: position 13,898,195 of record NC_028645.1, on the reverse strand, counting down.
AGAAAAATAGATGCAAGTAAGAAAGGACAAGACAAGAAACAAAATACAAATGCCAAAAAACAGCAACAACAGGAGAAAGGAAAAGAGAAAATGCAGTCCAAAAATAAGAATAAGGATAGAGAATCAAATGTGATTAATAACACTCACAAGAAGGAACAATGCAAATCCAAGTAAGGAAAAGAAATATCAATCACACTCAAACTCAGAATCAAGGTAAGGTACAAAATATTTTAATGCAGGGTCAGCAGCCTAAAGAGAAACAGAATCAGCAAAAAACATACAGGAATCAGGTATCATGCTTGAACCCTCTGCGGATATAAATGTGGAATATGATGCTCAGTTACCACAACCCCTATCCCCTGTAACTCTTATTGATGATAATTGCTGTGACAATGACACCCCGTCCCCTGTAATTGTTGTTGAAGAACGATGATGTGACAATAACAACTCCTCCCCTGAAACCCCTTTGGTTGTAGCTGTTGTAGTTACTGGAGGGATGGAAGTGAAGGAGAAACATAGTAACTTGCAGGATGAGGATCCCAAGGGGAGGGAATTGGTTCGAGCCCCTGCTACCATTGAATTATATGATCAACAAAATAGCAGTAACCAGGGTACAATAATCAAACAACAAAAACAGACTCACAACAAGAATGGTGGTCAACAGGTTAACGACAAAAATGAGAAGGGTAACCATCCAAAGGGTTCTATGGAGAAAGATATGGGTAATAAGGCTAGTACTAGCAAGCAAATGGATACTCCCAAAAGCAAGAATAAACCTAGCAAGAAAAAGAGAGAATCAAATAAGAGGAAGTAGGCAGCACAATAGCAAAATGTACAGACTCAAACTGAAAATGATGAGACCCAATACTCATGCAAAGAATCTATTATGGTTGATCAGTAACAGGCCTTGGATGTGATACCTCTTAAGGCTCAATTTAATACCCCTTCTTCTGGCAAGCCTCCCGATCAGGAAATCTGAAAAACCAGCAAGAAGTCAGGAATTTGATGAGTATGATATTGAACATTCTGAAGATGAAGTGGATGTTGACAACCAACCACTTATTAATAAGGATGAGGATGATAAAAGCTAGTGAATTTTTTATCAAAGCTTTTAGTCCTACCAATGATGTTGAATTGGACAATGAGCTTCAGCAGGTTACTACCAAGCAACGTCTCTCCCCCAGAGGCATATATTTGGAGAGATTTCCCCCCAAGATATATCTTCCCGTTGCCTCAGTCACTGCAGGCAGACCAAACACAAGGTTATTCACCTCTAGATCATATCAAATCATTTGGAATGCTAGACGTATCAACACCCAAGGTGATTGAAAGACTCAAAAATCTCAAAAATATGCATCATTTATCTATCATTGCGATTTGGAACCTTTTTTAGAAAACACTCATATAAATATGTTTAAAAGTATGGTTGTCATGGATCATGCTACTAGCAACACCACTGGAAAGATTTGGTTGTTTTGGACAAATTATATATCTTGCAAGATTCTTGAGGCTGACAAACAACAAATTACTTGTGAAATTAATCATGTGGAATCTCCTGGGACCTACATCAACACGTTTGTTTACGCCAAATGCAAGGACCATATGAGAAGACCTTTGTGGGAGCGGGATGCTTCACCATGCAGATACCATCCAAAATATTCCTTGGTGCACAGTGGGTGACTTCAATGTCATAACTGACACTGATGGAAATTGGGAGGTATTCCTTATTAACATGAGAAAGAGCTTGGAAGTTATTGGCGTTATTGAAGCATGTGGACTCATGAATTTGGGATTCAATGGACCTAAATTTACTTGGTCTAACAAAAGGGGTATCAATTTTAGCATTTGGAAAAGGTTGGATAGGACCATGGTAAATGACAAATAGTTGCAAAATATACCTCACACTAGCATCACTCATCTTCTTGCCCGCTTCTCTTGGAAATGAATGCTAGACCGGAAAATCATATAAAGTATTTCAGATTCCTCAATTGTTTGGCAGACAAGCCTTCCTTTCTAACTACTGTGAGAGAGTTTTGGAACAAATAGTTAGAAGGAAATCCTATATGGGTGTTTCATCATAAAATGAAAAAGAGTTGCTTCTACTCTAATCTCTTGGTCTAAAATGCGATTTGGAGATATTTATGCTACTGTTAAATACAATGAAGAAAGAGAGGAAGTGGCATAAGAAAATCTTATTCAAGACAACACTAAAGAATATTGAGAAGCCCTTCATGGTATTAATGCAGAATATATCAGATTTATGAAGCCTGAAGACTCTATTCTCAGACAAAAATCTCAGTTACAATGGTTCAAAGAAGGGGATGGCAACACTAAATATTTCTATTCTTTGATCAGAGGAAGAAGAAGGAAGTTATTAATTCATAAGATCCTCAATGAAAATGAAGAGTGGGTACAGGGAGATGAACATATTGTTGCTGCTGCCTATAAGCATTTTCAGGACATTTTCACAGGAAAGGAGGAAAGTATAGACGAAATTCCTATGAATTGTATTCGGAGAATGGTCACCCAGGATCAGAACGACAGTTTGAAGGCCATTCCAACTATTGATGAACTGAAGGAAGTAATTTTTTCTATTAACCCTAACTCAGCCCCTTCCCTGGCGGGATGAATGGATGCTTCTTTCAAAAATGTTGGAACATCATCAAGAATTATCTACTGGCTGTTATTAATGCTTTCTATTGTGGCAAGGTAATTCCCAAATATTTTTCTCACGCTTGTCTAATATTGCTCCTTAAAGTCAAGAATCCAAACAAGTTGTCTGAGTTTCAGCCCATCAGTTTGAGTAATTTCACTTATAAGGGTGTGTCTAAGCTGATATGCCTTAGATTATCTTCTATTATACCAAATCTAATTTCTCCCAACCAATCAATATTTTTCAAGGGTAGAATCATCTCGTAAAATATCATGTTAGCTCAAGAAATTATTCACCAGTAATGTGGTGATTAAGTTGGACATGGCCAAAGCATATGATCGGGTATATTGGTCGTATATTTGTCTTATTTTGAGAAAAATGGGGTTTGACGAAGTATTCATAGATATGACCTGAAGAATCATGGCCAACAATGTATTCAATCATTATAAGTGGGAAGAGGTATGTTTTTTTCCACTCTACAAGAGGCTTAAAGCAAGGTGACTCCTTATCCCCAGCCCTATTTATTTTAGGTGCAGAGGTACTGTCAAGATCCTTAAACAGGTTACATCAAAACCCCAATTATCATTGCTTCTACATGGAAATGAGGGTCCCTCAGATCAACCTCTATAGCTTTACAGAAGACATCATTATTTTCACATCAGGAAGAATGAGATCTATGGAGCTTATCATGCATACTTTGGCTACTTATGAGAAGGTTTATGGCCAACTCATTAACAAAAACAAAAGTCATCTCTTACATTTCAAAGCGTTCACCAGTACTTGCGACAGAATCAAGAGATGCTCTGGTTTTCATTAAAAAGAGGGACCCATAACCTACCTTGGCTGCCCCATATACATTGGTAGACCTCAAGTTATTTGTTTTTCAGAAATTATGAACAAATAAAGAGAATCACCGGATGGAAATCCAAGTAGTTGAGTTATGGGGGTAAAGCAACCTTGGTTAAATATGTCCTTTAATCCTTTTGAATACACCTGCTCGCAGCCATTTATCCACCATCATCCACTATCAAACAAATTCAATCCATTATGGCTGACTTCTTCTGGGGTTGGAGGAATGGGTCGTCTTGGGAAAACTTGAGCTTTCCGTACGAGGAGGGAGGAATTGGAGTTCACTTAATGAGTGATGTTTGTCAAACCTTCCAATATAAGCAATGGTGGATTTTTAGGTCAAAGCAAATTCTATGGGGCGATTTCCTAAGAGCAAAATATAGCCAATGATCTAATCGGGGCTGTAACAAATGGCATACAGGGGAATCTCAAGCTTGGAGACACATGATGAAAACGAAACATAAAGTGGAACATCATATTCAGTGGAAAATCAAATCTGGTTCCTGTTCATTTAGGTGGGATAATTGGCTTGGTATTGGTCCATTGGCGCACTTTACCAGAGAAAGTAACAGGTTCAACAATGACATAGTAGCTGATTTTATGGAGCATGGACAATGGAATATACCGAAGCTCATTCAACTTGCTACTTAATATCAATTTCATAGTATTCTTGTAACGACCCTAAAAAAATAGAATAAATAGGTACTTAAGGTGATTTAATTATTAATTAAAAATCTGAAATTTTAAGGGCATAATGGTCCTTTCACGTATTAATTAAAATAAATCAGATTTGTATTAATCTAATTTAAATCCTATTTGACTAAGTCTTGAATTTAGTCTCCTAATCCTAATAACACTCTATCTCCCCCTCACGTTCTCCATATCTCTTTCTCTCGTTGGTTTCTGCCAAAAATAATTTCAAGAACTGAAAATATATCAATAGTTATTCACACTTGAAGAACTCACAAAAATTTTTAAGTAAAAGACAAAGTAATCAAAACGTAAAGTCTAAGAGAGGTTGGTCGAGTGAGGTGTACGTTGAAGTAAATTGGGCGTGGGTTGGAGGAGTTTTCCGGGCAGTAACATCAGCGTTTGAACATCGATTAAGGTATGTGTTTATTCTCTCTTGGTTCATTTCCCAAGAGGCCCCTTACAATTTAAGCTATTCACCTCAAAACTAAAGTTGTTCCCCGTTGCACGTCCCTGTCACTAGCTCCCTATGATCTTAGGTTGGGTATTCTTGTTGGTAGAATTTAGGGGTACTTGTTTGTGGTGATGATCTCGTTTCGAGTATGTGTTCATGATTATGTGTTTATATTTTGTTTCTTTTGGGAACAAGAATGTAAATACGTATGTATTTGTGCAAGATTGTTATCATGACTTTGAGTTTTTCTTTAGCATGTTAATAGCATAGAGATTATTCACGTTTTATGTGCAATTAGAGGCTCTTAAAATCGTGATATTCACATGGTTGAAATACTAGAAATTCTAGTTAAAACAAATGATCAAAATATCCCTCTAAACATGTATTAAGAACCCTAAAGAATGTATGAGAAACAAATGCTTAATTAACCCGTAAAATGATGCACAAAAATTGTGGAGTAATTTTCCAGAAATTGGAGATAAGTTGTAGATGAATTCTTGAAATTTTGAACCAAAAACAAAATCAAAATAGGTGAGGTTTGCAGGGATCGAACCCGAGACCTCACCAAAACATGCCTTAATAAAATTAATAATGAGGAGTGCGCTAGGCGGGGCTCAAATCGGTGGCTGTGCGCCGCCGAAATTCGCAAAGAAAGAGAAAAAAATGGGGCTGGGGGAAATCGAGCCCTTGGCCCTATTGCGCGAGAAAATAAAAATAAAATGGGGCTGGGGGAGGGGATCGAACACGCGACCTGGGGAAAGAGGGGAAGGGAATTAATTCAGTAAATTAAATAGGAGGCGTGGGATTCGAACCCACGACCTACAAGTGCGCGAGAGAGAAAGGAAAAAAATGAGAAGAAATAAAACGCGAGGCGTGGGAATCGAACCCACGACCTCAGGGATTGGGGCTGCGAGTAATAAATAAATTGAGGGGTTGTGAGGGGTCGAACCTACCACCTCACAGCCTCCTCCTCATCGAAAAAGAAAGAAAAAATAAGGGGGCTGTGGGGGTTCGAAACCCACAACCTCCCTATTGTAGCAAATTTAATTCTAAAAATCAAAGGGGTTGTGGGGGCTCGAACCCCCAACCTTTCGGTTAATTAATAGAAAAAATTTAAATATAAAAGTTATCCCTTCATGTATATATTGAGATTTAAATTAGAATTCTAATTAAAATAAAAAATTAATTCTTTCATGTTTAGATTTAATTTTAAATTCTAATTAATATAGAAAATTAATTCTTTCATGTAAATATGGAGATTTAATTTAGAATTCTAATTAAAATAGAAAAAATTAATTCTTTCATGTAAATATTGAGATTTAATTTAGAATTCTAATTAAACATAGAAAATTAATTCTTTCATGCAAATATTGATATTTAATTTAGGATTCTAATTAAATAGAAAATTAATTATTTGATGAAAATGTTGAGATTTAATTTAGAGTTCTAATGTTATGAATAGTATAAAATAAAATCATTAAAAATATAAATGATATCCAAGTGATTCAAGAATTGGGTTCCCGTGCCCAAACCTCCGTATTGATACATAAGTCATACGTGCGTAAAATATTCAAGAATAATGCCATCTGCTTAGATAAAAAATCAAGATCTTGGCATATATATAAGATACATAAGTCTTGTAATACATCATCTTAGGAAAGTAAGAATCACTTAGCGAACTATAAATGAAGCCCCATGGCTTGTATGTATAGACACATAAGTCTAACATACGTTCAAAAATAAGTGAACCTAAGATATACGTAATGAAATTACGAATCTTAGGAGGTTTAAGTACGAATGTAAGATACCCTAAATGGACAAGTGCATTGGAATAGATGAGATGAACTATGAAATAAATTCTTCAACACTTAAAGTTCTTTTATTTAAAACTCAAAAGCTCTTCTCGAAGGTGCACATCCTAGGAAGATACCTTCATCGCTTCTCTGATAGAATTATCCGAGATTGTTCTTACCGTTATTGTGGATAAAACACATACATCCGAAAGGATGAAAGTAGCCTATGTTGGGATTCTTTCCTCTCCACAATTCATAAGGGGTCTTCTTTAGAATATATCTGATTAGACATTTATTAAGAATATGACAAGTAGTGCTTACAGCTTCGGCCCAAAAATGATTAGGTAATCTTTTATCGAGAAGCATTGTTCTTGTTGTATCTTGTCCGGATCTATTTTCCATTCAACTATCATATTTTATTGAGTAGATCTAGGTGCAGAGATGTTCTGAGTGAAACTATTTTGAGCGCAAAAATCTTCAAAAGTTTTATTCTCAAATTCGCCACCATGATCAGTATAAATAGCATTAATGTAGTACCCGTTTCTCTCTAAATTCTCCTACAAAAATCTTCAAAGTTAGTAAAAGCTTCATTTTTATGAGTTATAAATATTATCTATGTAAACCTTGAGAAATCATCAATAATTACAAAAGCATATTTTTTACCTCAAAGAGGAGCGAGTTTCCTTACCCATTCGACATGTGTCACATATGTGATCTTTTTCAAACTTTAGTTTTGGCAGTCCAATAACTAGTTTGAGTTTAGATAGTTTTTCAATAGAATTCTACTTGCGTGGCAAAGAGTTTGATGCCACATCCATGGTTCTCTTGTAACCACAGTGAGACAGGTGAGAAATGGAAAATCGATATTATTTATAATATATATATTAATTACTCAGTCTCTGATAAGAGTCAACCGTTTCTCTGGATGTTTGATGATAAAGCTATATGTATTGAAGTTGACTTGAAATCCACCATCACATAATTGAATAAAGTTGAGAAGATTATGTTTGAGTCCTTCAACTAAGTATACTTTGACTAGATCACATGATGAACTTAGTGTAATAGTTCCGACTCCAGTAACTTGTTCTTTTGCATTATATCAAATTCTAACACATCCTCAATCTATTATTTTTATTTATTTGAAATTTTCTTTCATTCCACACATATGTCTGGAACATTCACTATCAAGTACCAAAATTACCTTTTTGTAGGTTTTCTTCGATTGCTCCTATAAAATAAAGACATTAGTTTTTAGTTACCCAATAGTCGTTGATGATTAGTAACTTTTTGTCTCCTAATCTATTTTCCAGAGGAAAAGTTTCTACAGTTAAAAATTAATTACCAATATTACAGAGTTAGAAATAGATCTTTTTGATCTGTTTAAACTGTTATACGAAGAATTATTTCTACAAATCATTATTTTTTAGATCGAACAGAGTTGTTGCTTGAAGATTTTCTGATGTTTTTCCATCACATTTTCACTTCCTTTTGTTCTTTAGTCAGTAAGTCGACTTCAATCTTACTTGCTTTGAGAAGAATTTACCAATTTTTGTTTTCTTGAGCAAGTTTATTGTATTCGTCAATGAATTTATGCAATTCATCCGTGATCATATCAAAAGAGTTCTCTAAATGATTATATCTTGGACAGTTTAAAGGTCTTACATCACTTGTTTCACCCAGTAGCATCAAACATAAATTTTCTATTTCGTCATAATCATCACCTGTTGTTTCTCCCTGTTCCCATGCTCCAAGGCTTTTTGAATCGTTATTTCTCTTATTGTTTCTTCTCCTCCATTTTGGAAAATTATGTTTAATGTGTCCTGGTTCCTCACACTAGCAACAATGATCATCTTATTTTTTTAAAAAAATCATTTCTCTTAAAATCTTGTTGAGGTTTTTGTCTTCTTTGTCTAAGCATTTGTCTTACTCCACGAGTTATGAGTGTCATTCCTTCGTCTTGATTTTCATCAGCTTCCACTTCAGTTTTTATGTCTCAGCGATAAGTTCCACATTTTTATTTTTGTCATCCTTGTTGTATCGATTTATATGATTTTTACTGACTAGTACTACTTTGAATTACCTCTTCTTAACCCTTAGTAATGTCGAATTATTCATCATCAAAAGGCATTTCAGTGCCATCTTTTTCAAGTAATACAAGAATAGGCTTTGGGCCGTTCTTGATTCTGAATCGATCTTTCCGGTAAGAGTAATGTTGCCCTTAGAAGTATGGTCGTCAATGTGAAAAATGTCCATCTTGAAGTAAACGTTACGCATCTGTTGATGTACCATTTGATATTTGCTGACGTGTGGTTAAACATTGAATCCTATGAGACCTGCTCTTGTACCAATTTAAAGATAACGGGGGTTGGATTAAAATATTTGTCCAATTGATTGTTTGTATGTTGTCGTTGACTTCCCTACAAGTTAGTGCAACAGATTACAAAGAAATAATTTACTGAAATTAATTGAACACTGAAAATTTTATACTGGTTCAAATCACCAATGTGGTGCCTAGTTTAATCCACTTGGGATTCAAGGGTTTCCTTTAAGATCCTGATCAACTTGGTTGTATATAATGAGTAGTCTTCCAATCCTTTCTGATGTGCAAATCAGATCTTCTAAACATGACACTATAACCTACTCTCTGAATCATTCCTTCTTTTTTTCTTTTACAAATGTTCACTATTTGTGTACATAGCTTTATCAAAGATGAAAGAAGATTACAAATAAGTTCAAGTGAAGTTGCGGACTTCACACTTGAGATAAAAGAGATATATAGGATAAGTGATACACTCAAACTTACATCTCCAATATGAAGTAAAGTGGTCGTATCAAGTCCAGAACCCAACTGATGAAGTTGGGATCGATCCCACGAGGAAATTGTTTAGACTTAACTTTATTCTATTATTACTATTATTTAGTAAACTATTTCCCTAGAAAACAAAAGACAAAAAAAGGGGGTTTGGTTTCTAAATTAATGAAAATAATTGACTAAATTAAACTAAACAACTAACAGATTCAAATCTCGGAGCTTAATCAATTAATAAAAGTAACTAGGGCTTAAGTGTTCCCACAGGTTCCTAACTTGATAATTCTAACTATAACTATTTTTTCCTAGTATCTTGCATGTAAAGTGATAAGTTAAGTATCTCTAAATCCTTGGTCCGGCATCTAGAAAATTTCACTCCGCACCTTGGTCCGGCTACGTGTGTTGCTATACTAACCTTTACCTTTATCTCATATTAAGCATTGTATTCGATATTTGACGAAGTTATTACCTCGTACCAACCGACACTAGCCTATTAGATAGTGTACACTAACTCTATGTTGATAATCCTTTTCCTATTATCTTTCTCCTTGGTCCGGCAAGTAGCATTAAGGCGGGTTCTAACGTTAACAATCCGTTAAAAAGACTTCTAAACGAAAGAATTATCAATGCATGCAAGACACTATTCTAGAATTGCTATTTAGTTAGATTTTATCTTATTATTCACCCATGGTTCCCACAACCCTAGTTATGGAGTTTAGTTACCCATGGCCATAATCACACTATTCATATATTTAATATCAGAATTTATGCACTTACTTTAATGAGAAAGAATAAAATCTAGAAATTCACTTGATTAATTAACAAAAACACCAACAATCAATTCCAGAAAAAGTGTATCAATTACTGAAATTAATTCTTCAATACTTGAACAAGAGAACTAAAAATTAGCGAAAAGTCTAACCCCAAAAATGAGGGTTTTCAGACTATTTATAATAAAAACAAAAACCAAATAAAAGAAGGATTCTAATTACTCAAAATCTTTCCAAACGCATCTGAGTCGACGGACCTCGTGACGGACCGTAGTGGTCACGATGGGCAATCTTGGCCTCAGTCGTCCCATACTTCACAAATTCTTCTGATGCTTTCTTCATTACCCTCATTGAACAGGTATGACGGACAGTTCCAAGCACGACGGTCCATCAAGGGTCTCCGTTCCATAATACTTTAACTTCTTGGAATTTGGGTACTGGGACTACTCTCTGATCATTACGACGAACCAGCAAGACGGACCGTCGTGGCTATGACGGTCTGTCATGGACTTTCCTAATCCCACACTAGGTCAGACTGTCCCATCTTCCTTCCGCAGCTTCTCTCCTCACTACGATGCCACCTACGGACCGTCACAGACTCGACAGACCGTCATAAGCTCCGTAGGTGGTCTCTTCTGCATTTTTCGCTCAAAAACTTCTGCGTTCATCTTTGGACAGATTCCTGCAAATAAGGAGAAACTTACAAAAAAACTATACAAAAAGGCTTTTGGACACACACTAAACTTATGGAAAAAATATTAAAAATACCGTGAAACCACGGTACATCAACACCCTCAACTTAAATTCGTTCTTTATCCTCAAGCGACGCACCTTGACTCACTACAAAATTTTTGTATAAGAGTATCCATATTTTAGCTTTCGCAATCATTTGGCTATTAATCCCGTTCATTCTCATCATGTTTATGCATGTTATCACTATTAGGCTTGAATTATGTGGAACCAGACCATGACACAGACTCACCACGCAATGACACTTATCCTCTTCAATTTCTCACAGAGGTGATAGTATTTTCGGTATTGCAACTAGTGTCCTCACTTCAAAAGAACATCCTCATTTTTCACACAATGATTTCAGTATGAGTATAAGGATTACTTTTCAACACTCACTCTCAGAACAAATTCACAACTCATTCATACATATTGCCATAAGCTTTCCCTTATTTTCACTACTTTAAGTTCGCCATACAACTCTTAGGATCACGATAGGACTTTCTTAGCTTGTAATATAGGCTCAGGGTCAGGTAGGGTATATTTAGGTATACATTAGTGACTTTTTGCCCTCTTTGACATATCGGCTAAACGTACCACCTTTTTATCATTTTATTTCGCCCAATTTCTCAATTTTCTTTTTATCTTGCTGTTTTCCCTTTCTTATCCTTATATTTAAGTGACTTTTTTTTTAGTCACTTCTGTTTTGTTCTTTCTTTCTCTTCATTCTTTCAACCCCACTATCTGTAGTATTCCTTATAACGGCCACCCTTAACTCATGACTTTTCCATGTGTCAAGGTTCACAATACCCACGGTTGGGTCAGTGCCACGACAAGGTTGTTTTCATCATTAGCCACCCTTAACTTATACTTTTGGCATAAACTGAGATGCACATGTCCAAGGAGGGACCAGGGCCAACACATTGTTCCCAGAGAAGATTAGTTGGGGTGAAACAGAAATATCTGTTTTAGGCTCAAATAATTTGGATCAATATGGGATTAACTTCATTTGGTTTTCTGTTTTTTTTTTGGCCTCAAGATTGACTATTTCGAAAAAAGGCCTATGATCATTTCCTAATTGTTCATTTTGGCTTACTTTTAGCAAGACTAACCAGGCAAGTTCTAGCTCAGTCTCAATGGTGGATCCTTCGAATTTTCCTGACACTCACTTGACATTCATTACATTCCCTGATTAGTAGACACCTAGTTCGAGTCATAGATTCTAACTCATGCAGTAGTATATCTCTAAGTCATGTTTAGAGCCACACAATTATTAATTACTATGCCTAGTCATCCATCATTTTCATATCGGGATAGCATATTTAATTTAGCCATCATGCTTCAGAGTTATACTATCTACTCAAGATATAACATGCCAGTTCAACAATAAAAGTAACCAGTCTTTTGGGGAAAAAACACAGGCAAGAAAACCCCAAAAAAGGATCGTGAATAGGGCTACTCAGACTTCACCCTAGCACTCACTTTCCATTTACCCCAACCCCAACAAAAAGATATGCAATTGTCCCCAATGCATAAAAAAACTGAAATACGAGAGTGGTAGGTGAAGCAAACCTGAGGCAAGCTGGTGGGTCTGGTTCCCAGGAACCCACTACCTCTGTAGACTGGACACCCTCAGTAGTGTCCTCATTTGCAACAACATATAATTCGTGGCTCCCACTATCTCTACATCTCTGGAGCTAGATGCCCCGGCAGCTGACTCTAAAGCCCTAATCTCACGTGCCTCCTCATTAGCAATCGAGGCTCTTTCGCAGCCTCCATCTCACAGCGCTCCTTCTTCCTTGCCTTAGCCTCATCCTCCCCTCGACCCCTGAGCCTCTTGGCATGCTCTCGAGGGGGAGGTGGCTAAATCTCAGAATTGGAGAATAAAAAAGCCAACAATGTGTCCTCAGCAGGCTCTGCAGAAGGGGCCTCAGACACAGACACCCTAGGCTCCAGGATCATATCAAGATCTGCTCGCAAACTCTCAACCGCAGCCTGAAGGGTCAACACGTCCACCGGAGGGGCTGGCCGGGCTAGCACCTGGTACTCAAAAGCGTCTAAGCGCTGATGAACCTCCGCGATCTTCCTCTCTGTGTTCTGTGCCATGTTACGCTCCAAGCGCTCCTCCGCCTCAGCAATAGACCTCTGCATCCAAGGCTGGATGTGATGCAGAAGTGTGGCCATCTGAGCCTCTAATTTCTGGACCCTAGCAAGCGGGACCAGAGCGGGGGAAGGGGCTGTGCGAGAGGAGCTTGGGGAAGTGCTACTACCCTTAATAGACTCGACCAGGGTAGTGTCAGTGAGTGCTGAAGTAGCCTACGTAGCCGTTCGAGAATGCGCTACAATATTAGCCAGATTCTCACCAAGTGGAGGCACCACTGGACGGGGCCCTCTGCGTGGATCAAACTCATTAGCCTCATCCCTGATGAGGCCGACATCAACATTTCCCTACGGAGTCTTGAGATGATCAATGTGCTAGATGGGCACACGTGCGGACCTGCATAATTAAAATACCATGCACGGAAATGGGTAAGTATGAGGTTGAGATCGATCCCACGAGGAAAATAGTTCAGACTTAACTTTCTTTTATTATTACTGTTATTTAGTCAACTATTTCCCTAGAAAACAAAAGACAAAAAAGTGGGGTTTTATTACTAAATTAATGAAAATAATTAACTAAATTAAAACAAACAACTAACAGATTTAAATCTCGGAGCTTAATCAATTAATAAAAGGAACTAGGGCTTAAGTGTTCCCCACAGGTTCCTAACTTGATAATTCTAACTATAACAATTCTTTCGTAGTATCTTGCTTGTAAAGTGATAAGTTATTATCTATAAATCCTTGGTTAGGCATCTAGAAAATTTCACTCCACACCTTGGTCTTGCTACGTGTGTTGCTATACTAACCCTTACCTTTACCTCATAATAAGCATTATTTTCGATATTTGACTAAGTTATTACCTCGTACCGACCGACACTAGCCTATTAGATAGTGTACACTAAATCTATGTTGATAATCCTTTTCCTATTGTCTCCCTCCTTGGTCCGGTAAGTAGCATTAATGCAAGTTCTAACGTTGTCCATCCGTTAAAAAGACTTCTAAATGAAAGAATTATCAATACATGCAAGACACTATTCTACGATTGCTATTTTAGTTAGATTTTACCTCATTATTCACCCATGGTTCCCACAATCATAGTTAAGGAGTTTAGTTACCCATGGCCATAATCACACTATTCATATATTTAATATAAGAATTCATGAACTTACTTTAATGAGAGATAATAAAATCCAGAAATTCACTAGATTAATCAACAAAAACACCAACAATCAATTCCAGAAAAAGTGTATCAATTACTGAAATTAATTCTTCAATACTTGAACAAGAGAACTAAAATTTATCGAAAACTCTAACCCCCAAAACGAGGTGTTTCGAACTGTTTATAAATAAAAAAAACCTAATAAAAGAAGGATTCTAATTACTGGAAATCTAACCAGACGCTTCTGAGTCGATAGACCTCGTGAAGGGTCGTAGTTGTCACGACGGGCTGTCATGGCCTCCATCATCCCATACTTCACAAATTCTTCTGCTGCTTTCTTCATTACCCTCAATGAGAAGGTATGACGGACATCTCTAAGCACGACAATCCGTCGAGGGTCTCTGTTCCATAATACTTTAACTTCTTGGAATTTGGGTAATGGGAATACTCTCTGATCTTTACGACGAACCAGCAGGATGGACCGTCGTGGCAATGACGGTCCGTCATGGACTTCCGTATTCCCACACTAGGTCAGAATTCCCCATCTTCCTTCAGCAGCTTCTCTCCTCACTACGATGCAACCTACGGACCGTCACAGACTAGACGGACCGTCATAAGCCCCGTAGGTGGTCTCTTCTGCATTTCTCGCTCAAAAACTTCTGCGTTCATGTTTGGACAGATTTCCTGCAAATAAGGAGAAACTTACGTAAAAATCAATAAAAAAAGGCTTTTGGACACACACTAAACTTATGGAAAAAGTACTAAAAGTACCATGAAACCACGATACATCAACAAGCTCTTTAAAGGAACCCAAGGGTGTTTGAATAAAGTATCGTAGGTCGTATCCTTGATTCGATTGTAATTGATCTTGCTGAATCATGTCCATATTAAATATGTGCATGATAGATCAATTTCATCCTTATAGGAGCATCTTGAATCTTTACTTGATTTGATCTTCTCATACTTCCTGTTTGCCCAATATTGTTTCCGTAGTTTGTCCCGTGATTTCATCGTCTTTTGCGTTCCTTGTGTTCTTTTTGATTTCGCAAGTTGTGAGATTTGATCTGTTTGACCAAATATCCATTTTCTATTTTAAACTGGATTTTCCCATTATCAATCTGATTTATGTAGTCTCCCGAATTGATAGCGTTGTATTAGTGTTTGCGATTCGTTCCTTTTCTGCAGCAAGCGAGTTAGTCAGTAAATGCATTATCATTATTAAAACATTTGATAATGAGGTTAACATACCCGACTTGAGCTGGAAAAAGATGTGGGTAAAAACTATAGAATCATATACTTAATCTAGTGATACCTAAGAAGGTGAAGAGAATTGAGAGAGTGGTTGCGTTTCTAGATTGTTTAGAATGCTAAGGAAGGAGTTGGAATGCTAAGGAAGAAGACAGTTGATTATGGAACGTGCGAAAATTAAAAAAGGTGTCAATTAAGTCTTGGTTTAGTTTTTGGAGACAAATTGACCATAAGATGGTCAAATCCTCTTTAAAATGTAATTAACTAAATCTTGGACCAAATAAACATTTTAAAACTTTTTAATCTTTTATAGAATATAAAAAAAAACTTCATTTTTGAACTTTTACAATTCCATCAAAACTATTTTTAAAAAATAAAAATTATTTTTTTTTCTTCTCCGAGCGTTCTCGGTTTTATTCTTCTTTTTATCCTCCTTCCTTAGAAATTCGAATATTCGAGTATCTCTATTATCTTCCTCTCCGACTATATCAATTATTTTCCTCCTCATCTTCAATCGTGACTCTCTCTTCTTTCTAAACTGAAATCGTGTTCGACTTGAAATGGGTAAGTTATTTTTTTGAAAGATTTTACAATTTTCGAACAATACTCAGTTTTTTTGTTGGATTAGTGAACAATAAATCGGTCTATACACGTAAAATTTAATAATGATGTAATGGTGCCGATTATTTATTGGTTTTGAAAGAAAATCAACCAACCCAAAAACCTTAATTTTGATGAAATGTATATGTATTGTTAATATTCAGTGAAAAGTCATTTTTATTGCTTTTGTTATTCTTTTTATGGTCATTTTTTTAATATGCTTTTATCAATATAGTTTTTTTAGTTTTTCAATATATATTTCATTTGTTGAAAGATGTATCGTATGTTGCCACATTTTTCTAATATTTTGGTGCATATTCCAACAAAGTTGTCTTATGTTGTAAAATCTCGCCTAGGCGTTAGGGCAACAAAATAGTGATCTGTGGCAACATTAGATCTATATATGGTAACAAAAAATTCATTGGTGGCAACATTAGGGACATTCATGGCAACACAAGATTTATATGTGACAATATAAATTTCATGTGTGGCAGCAGACTATCAAACTGATGCAATAGAATGTTATTATTATTTTATAATGAATTGTAAACTCTCAATCTTATTTTCTGTACTTGTAGATTAAATGACACAAGAAACTTCATCCATGATAACAATTCAATCTTTTATTGGTGATTCTTCCTCTTCTGACATCAAATGCTCTTTTTTTTGTGTGAAGGATGTGAGCAGCAACATGGTTATTTTATTAGTCGTGTTAAAAAATTCACTAATATTTTTAAGGAAATGTCTTATAATATTGATTTCTAAAGATACAAGAAGATTTCACAATCATTGAAGTGTAGGAGGTTGACATTATCTTTATCTTTACTACACCATTATCTTCCTATTTATTGCTACGAAGACTTCTTGTAGTATAAATAGTGGTGGTCTTCATTTGGTTTGACACACAAAACACAAGAGAAAACAAAGAGTGAAAGAGTTAGTCTAAAAGAGAGTTCTTATTAGTTGAAGGGCGGTTTTATTTTTTGTGGAGCTTTTGACTTAACTCTTGTCCATAGTTGTTGAGTTATACTTTGTGAAGGTTGTTGTATCCTGGAGGGACAAGTCAAAGAGGACTACTGCTGGACCGGTGAAAACATTTGCTGCAGTGGGCTTGAATCTCCTTAAAGAGAGCGAGAGATCCGCGCCTCAGCCTGAAGAGGTTAATTTCTTCATTTTATTTTCAATTGTAATCTTGCAATTTTATTATCTTGTAAGTTTTTTCAATAAAAATTTTAAGGAGAATCAATATGGCTACAATTGAAAAAACCGCGGATGTCATGATGGGAGATCTTAACAAGCCATTTCGGTTAAATTGTAACTATTTCAAGAGAGGGTAGGGTAAATGAAAGAGGGTCGATTTATTTTTACCGAACACCACCCTAGGCAGTCTTGCAAACGCCTGGAACCATCAGCCTATCTTACACTCACAAAATTTGACTAAGTATCGAAATACTTAAACAACAAAGTTAAACAACAAACAGCATTTACAGGAACTCGTCCCAACCTTTATTAATCTGATAATTAATACAAAGGGAAGGCTTCACGAATTTGTCTAAGGCCATAAAACACACTCTAAGCCTTAGACGAACTTCCCAACCTTAATAAAATTTCTGCACATGGCAGTTACATGTGGCAGTTAAAAATGATAACTGTCCGACACTTATCATTACAGGATTCAAACTAAGTTTCCAACTACTATATTTCTAACAGATAGAATCTAATTCAATTTACATCCTTATCCACACAAAATACTAATATTCTAACACTTAGAATATTTCAGGCTAAATTCAAACACTTAAAATATTTCAGCCAGCTTCCAACACTTAGAATATTTTAGCTGTCCTCCAACACTTAGTTTTATTTCAGCAATTCACGTGAACTGCCTTTGTTCTTGCCACCGTCAAGTCTTCACAGCTTTGCCTTGTCAAGCCAACATGCTGCCTTGCCAATGACTCTAGCCCGCACGTAAGCCTTGCATGTTCAAGCTGCCTTGCCAACACCCAAGCACCTTGAACATATGTTGCACTGTTTTGCCCCTATTCATGTCAAGAACAATGCCCAAGTCCTTGAGATGTCTGTACGTAGTTACACAAAGTAGTTTATGGGTCTAACAAACCAACCGCACCACTTTAACTCGATGTCCTCATCGAGACCGTTTTAAGATAGTCCTCGATTTGAGCAACAAACTGCCATAAGTCTTTAGCCTTCTCCCAAACTGCATCAGCTGCACTCTTGCCTTTCCAGTGAACCAAGAATTCTGTCTTAGTATTCTTTTTACTTGTGCCCAAAACCCGGTGATCAAGGATCTTCCCAATTTCAGCATCATACTGTGTAGGTACTGATGGAGGAGCCCTCATTGACCTTTTTCTGTCCGGATCATTTGCATCTGCAAAGTAAGGTTTCAAGAAACTCACATGGAAAGTAGGATGAATTTTCAACCTTTCTGGCAACTTTAATCTATAAGCAACTTCGCCCACTCGTTTCACCACTTCGAATGGACCATCATACTCAGGAATCAAGCCCTGATGTCTTTTCTTACTTACAATATGTTTCCTGATTTGTGGAGTATGTTTCAGTAACACTTTGTCACCCACATTGAACTCAACTGAGCGACGATGTTGATCAGCATACTTCTTCATGCGCAGCTGAGCCTTGTGCAAGCTATCCTGTGCCTCAGATAACATTTCAAGTCTGTCCCTTGCAGCCCTGTATGCTGCTGGACACTTTCCCTGATTTTTAGATTTGGCAACATCTAGTGGCGTCATAGGCTGTTTGCCTAAAACGATTTCAAAAGGGCTCATTTCTGTTGCAGATGACTTGTGCAGATTATAGCAAAACTGCGCAGTGTCTAACAATGTAACCCAATTCGGCTGACTTGCTGTCACATAGTTCCTCAAGTATTCTTCCAACAAGTGATTAGTTCTTTCCGTCTGTCCATCCATTTGTGGATGATTTGCAGTAGAAAATTTTAACTCAGTTCCCATCATATTGAACAAAACTGTCCAAAACCTACCAGTGAACCTTGTATCTCTATCACTCACGATGTCAATCGGAACACCAAAATACTTAACCACATATTTGTAGAACAAATCAGCAGCAACTTCAGATGAACATAGTTCAAGTGCAGCAACAAAAACAGAATATTTTGAAAACCTGTGAACTACCACCATGATATATGCTTTGTCGTCTACCTTAGGGAATCCAGAAATGAAATTCATGCTTACTGATAGCCACGACCTTTCAGGAACAAGCAAAGGCTGCAACAAACCTGCTTCCTTTTTAGTTTCGTCTTGTCAATTTGACAAACATGACAAGTCTTGACGTATGTCTCTATGTCGTCTTCCATCTTTGGCCAAAAATAAACATGAGACAGTAAGGCTAACATCCTTTCAACACCTGGATGTCCATCCCAAACAGAATCATGTGACTCTTTCCTTAAGTCTCTGCGCAGTCCACCCTGATTTGGTACAACGATTATCCTCCCTTTAAAACAGAGCAGATCGTCCTTGATCCAATACCTTCTCATTGTGCCATCATGCACTTTACCCATCCATTTAACATATAATGAATCATTTGTAGCACACAAACCTTATTCTATCATAGGAATCAGTTTCGAGTTTTGAAATTGATTATACTGCAACGAATACTTCTTTTCTACTCAGCGCATCAACAACCTGGTTGTGTATTCCTGGTTTATGTTCCCACACGAAATCATATTCTGCCACGAATTCTTGCCACCGTGCTTGTTTAGGACTTAACTTTTTCTGTGTCTTGAAAAATGCACTTTCTACATTATCAGTTCTTACTACTAATCGGGTACCCAGGAGATAAACTCTCCAAACGTGCAAACAGTGTACCACCGCAACCATCTCTTTTTCGTGTGTTGAGTATCGCTGTTCAGCATCATTCAATTTCCTACTTTCAAAGGCCACTGGATGACCGACTGCACTAATACGCTACCAATTACTTTGTCTGACGCATAGTGTGTACTTCAAATTGTAACTCAAAATCATGTAATTTGAGTATAGGTTCAGATGCAATAGCATTCTTCAAATTCTGAAATTCTTCTTCACATCGTTCAGACCAAACCCAGTTCGTATCCTTCTTCAACAGGTCTGTTAAAGCCGCTGCCCTTTTTGAGTAACCAGCAATGAATTTCCTGTAATAGTTAGCCAAGACAAGAAACGACTTCAAATCCTTCACATGAAGAGGTGCCTGCCAATCAACAATGGCTTGCAGTTTCTTAGGATCCATTCGAACTTTGTTTTTACTAACAAGATGCCCCAAAAATTTTATCTCCTGTTGAGCAAACTCACACTTTTCCATCTTAAGATAAAGTGTGTATTTTCTCAACTGAGACAGAACCAAACTTAAGTGATTAAAATGTTCCTCCAATGTTCGACTATAAATGACAATATCATCTAGATAGACAACAACAAAGTCACCAAGATAGTCAAACAGTACATTATTCATTAAGTTGCAAAATGTTGCCGGAGCATTAGTCAGCCCACATGGCATTACAAGGAATTCATTTGAATAGTATCTAGTTACACACTCATCACCTTCTGCTATCCTAACCTGCCAATAGCTTGCTCTGAGATCAAGTTTTGTGAACCAGCATGCCTTACTCAACCTGTCCATCAAATCCTGCACCAATGGAACCGGATACTTGTTCTTAAGAGTTGCCTTGTTCAGCGCCCTGTAGTCTACACACATTCGCATCGTCCCATCCTGTTTCTTTTGAAATTAAATAGGGGCACCATATGGAGCCTTAGATGGCTGAATCAATCCAGCATCCAACAACTCGTTCAATTGTTTGCGCAATTCAGCCAATTCCTTAGGAGCCATATGATAAGGAGCCGGTGCAGGAGCAACCGTACAAGGCAGCAACTCAATTTTATGATCGATATCCCTCCTTGGTGGTAATTTCTTTGGTAATTCAGGCGGCATAACATCAGCATACTGTCTAAGCAATTCAGCAACACAATCAGGCACTTCCATCTTAACATCAGTTTTTACTTCAACCAAGGCAGCAAGTATAGTGTTATCACCTTTCTTCAGCCCTTTGTCGATTGACATAGCAGACAAGAACATGCCCTTGTCTTTCTTCTTTGCAACTTTGTTAATGTTTCAAAATTGATGAACTCCTTTAAGAAATCCAGCATTGCTTCCATTCATGACCATCACTCTATCTAAGTGAGGAAATGGAACAAACTGGAATTTTCTTAGAAAATCAATCCCAAGTATGATCTCAAATTCACCAATCGGCATCACCATCAAATTATGCTTTCCCACCCAATTTCCAGTCGACATAGACACACCATAAGCCATACCCACAATGTCCTGTGCCTTAGCATTGACTGTTTTGACGTAGGAAGGGCTTTTAGAAAACTTCAGCCCCAATTTTGTACCAATTTACACATCTACAAATGTATGAGTGGCTCCTGTATCAACCATTGCCATCACACGTTGTTCTTTCACTATCATTTCTATATGAATTAGGGAAGCATGAGGATTCGAAGAACTAGACGTTGCTCCAATATTATTAATACCCGTAATATGGTTACAGGACAATCCAAATGGGTTTGCCATAGCAGCCACGACTTCCTCATCTGCCTCTCTTTGATTCATATTTCCAGCAAGCAAAGCATTTACATTTTCCCGGTTTGGACAAGACTTAGCCAAATGAGGACCGCCACAACTCCAACAGCCCTTAATATTACCATCTTTATTCTTTGGTTTGTCTTTTCCATCCTTCATTTGCGCCTTTCCTTTGTCATTTGTATAGTCCTTACGAATTTCCTTTTTCCATTCCCCTTTCTTATCGTTCTTTTTCTAATTTTTTGAAGTAGAGGGAGCATCCGTCAAAGGACGAGTTGTCCAGAAATCAACCAACGAATCTGCAGCAGATATTGCGCCAGGAAGATCTTTAACATTCTGCCTCCGAAGTTCGTTTTGAGCCAAGCCTTGCATACCCGAAATGAAGTTGGGTAATTTATCCTCATTAGACATGTTTTGAATGTCTAACATCACAGAGGTGAATTCTTTAATGTATTCCCTCACCAAACCTGTCTGCCTTAGCCTTTTCAACTTATCCCTTGCAAGCCAAGAGGCGTTGCTAGGAAGAAATTGATCACGCATTGCTTTTATCAACTTATCCCACATATCAATTCTAGGAAGACCAACACTTACATCATCTGCATTTTTAGTTCTCCACCAATGTTTAGCATCTCCCGTCAAGTACATTGTGGTAATGTTTAACTTGTCAGCGTCAGGCACCCTTGCAGCAATAAAATACTGTTCCATGTCCTAAATGAAGTTTTCCAGTTTTTTAGCACTTCTTGCACCACTAAAGGCTTTAGCTTCTGGAATTCTAACCCTAGATGATTCAACACGATTTGAACTCAACGTAGACATAGCCTGACGCAATACAACGATCTCTGCTCGAAGGTTCTAATTTTCCTTCTATAGTCCCTCAAGTTGTTGTGTAGTTGTGGTACAAAAATTCAAGATTTAAGTGATATGATTATCAACATTCTTTCGATATACACCAATCTCCCCCGAACTTTCTCAGCGTTAAGTCTCAAATCAATGACTTGTGTAAACAAATCCATAAATGAAGTGTCTCCCAAAATATCATCAAACCCAAGGAATGCTTCAATTTTTCGTGCTAGTTCCCACAGTTCTAAGTTTTTCACCATTGTTCAACCGTTCTCTAATACCAATTGAAAGAGAGTTGATTTATTTTTACCGAACACCACCCTAGGAAGTCTTCCAAACGCCTACAACACTCAGCCTATCTTACACTCTCAAATTTGACTAAGTATCGAAATACTTAAACAGCAAAGTTAAACAACAAACAGCATTTACAGGAACTCGTACCAACCCTTATTAATCTGATAATTAATACAAAGGGAAGACTTCAGGAATTTTTCTAAGGCCAGAAAACACACTCTAAGCCTTAGACGAAATTTCCACCTTTAGTAAAATTTCTGCACATGGCAGTTACATGCGGCAGTTACAAATGACACTTGTCCGACAATTGTCATCATAAGATTCAAACTAAGTTTCCAACAACTATATTTCTAACATATAGACTCTAATTAAAATTACATCCTTATCCACACGAAATACTAATATTCTAACACTTAGAATATTTCAGGCAACATTCCAACACTTAGAATATTTTAGTTGTCCTCCAACACTTAGTTTTATTTCAGCAATTCACGTGAACTGCCTCTGTTCTTTCCATCATCAAGTCTTCACAGCTTTGCCTTGTAAAGCCAAAACGCTACCTTGCCAATGACTCTAGCCCGCACGTAAGCCTTGCATGTTCAAACTGCCTTGCCAACACCCAAGCACCTTGAACCTATGTTGCACTGTTTTGCCCCCATTCATGTCAAGACCAATGCTCAAGTCCTTGACATGTATGTACGTTGTTAGATCAAATAGTATATGGGTCTAATAGTAAAGTAATTTTCTACTTAAGTCTTCTCAATGTTTAATATGTATTAACCGAGAAGAATCCAAATAAAGAAGACATCACCACTATGAATGATGATGAAACTATTTCTCATCTAGCGAAAGTAGAAAAGTACGATGGTGATTCCTATAAGTGTCGGTATTATCTTCTTAATTGTCTATAAGATGATTTTTATTATTATTATGATAGAACTTAATCTAGTGCAAAGAAAATTTGGAAGCCGTTGCAGAGTAAGTATGATACCGAAGAGGCTGGAGCGAAAAAAATATGCAGCTAGTAGATTTTTTCGATTCCAAATGGTGGACGAAAAATCAGTGGTAGATCAAGCTCATGACTTCATCATAATTGTTTGAGAGGTTAGGTCCGAAGAGGTTAAAATTGGATATAACCTTATTATTTGTGGCATAGTGGATAAACTTCCACCTTCTTGGAAGGAATTTCAAAAAACTATGCAGCACAAACAAAAGGAAACCTCTCTTGAAACCTTGATAATGAAAATTCGCATGGAAGAAGAAGCAAGGGGTCAAGAAGCACTTTTACAAACAGAAGAGAACAACATCACATCAAAGGTAAATTTAATTACTTCGAATAATGCTACTCCTGAAACTCACAAAAATACTTATGTAAAGACTAAGAAGAAAAAATTAAAGAAAAATAATGGTAGACCTACCAAGAAAAATAACGGTGCAAATCACCAAGCAAAAAATCAACAAGATCAAGAAAAGGGACCATGCTTTTTTTGTGGCAAGAGTGGGCATATTGCTCGATATTGCAGATTCTGGAAACGTGGTCCTAACCCTCAGGCAAATGTTACCGAAGAACCTTTTATGGCGGTTATTACCGACATAAACATGGTTGAGAATGTTGATGGATGGTGGGCTGATTCTGGTGCAAACCGTCATGTCTGTTATGACAAAGATTGGTTTAAAAAATATACTCATTTTGAGGAGCCCAACACCATCATCTTGGTGATGCTCACACTACTCAAGTGCTTAGAAAGGGAGATGTTGAATTGTGTTTTACTTTTGGAAGGATATTAACATTGAAAGATGTACTTTATACTTCTTCTATGAGAAAAAATTTGATATCTAGTTTTCTTCTTAATAAAGAAGACTTTAAATAGATTATTGAATCTGATCAATATGTAATAGTGAAGAAAGGTATTTTTGTGGAGAAGGGGGTATGCATGTGATGGGATGTTTAAGTTGAATGTTGAAATGAATAAAACTTCTGCTTCTATTTATATGCTTTCTTCTACTATTTTTTGGCATGCTCGTTTGTGTCATATTAATGATCGTTATATTGGAATCATGAGTAGTTTAGAATTAATCCTAATGGTTAAAAAGAATTTTGAAAAGTGTGAGGCTTGTAGTAAAGCAGAGATCACTAAAAGGCCTCATTTTCAAGTTGAAAGAAAAACCTATTTGTCAGATATAGTTCATACTGATATTTGTGAACTTGGTGGAATTCTATGTTGTGGAGGTAATAGATATTTTATAACATTCATTGATGATTTTTCTGAGTTTACATATGTTTACTTGATGAAAAATAAAAGTGATGCTTTTGAAAATTTCAAAACTTATCTCAATGAAGTTGAAAATCAATTAGGAAGAAAAATAAAAAGAATTAGAATTGATAGAGGCCGTGAATATAAATCAAATGAGTTTAATATTTTTGTTAGATCATTGGGAATAATTTATGAAACTCCTCGTCCTTACTCTCCTTTGTCTAATGGAGTAGCAGAAAGGAAAAATAGAACTTTGGTTAATTGACTAATGCCATGCTTATTGAGTCACATGCACCTTTAAGTTTTTGGGGTGATTCTATCTTAACTGATTGTTATGTGTTGAATCGTGTGCCTCATAAAAATTCTAAATTGACACATTTTTAATTGTCGAAAGGTTACAAGCAAAGTTTGGAATATCTAAGAGTTTGGGGTTGTCTAGCCTTTGTGAGGCTAATGGATCCCAAGATTACAAAGTTGGGTAAGAAAGTTATTACTTGTGCTTTTCTTGGTTATGCTTCAAATAGTACAGCCACTAGATTTTTAATCTTGAAAAAAATATTGTAATAGAATCTGGTGATAATATTTTAAAAGAAAATAAATTTCCTTTTGATACTAAAAATAGTGGGGGTCAAAGGATTGAACAAAATATTTTGTCACAATCTAGTTCTTCTACTTCAACTTTGAAAAATAAAGAAGTTGGTGATTTTGAGTTAAGAAGAAGTAAAAGAGCTAGAGTAGAAAAAGATTTTGGTCCTGATTTTTATGTGTTTAATGTTGAAAATGACCCTCTAACTTTGAAAGAAGCATTATCTTCACATGATTCTATTTTTTGGAAAGAGGCTGTGAATAATTAAATGTAATCTCTAATTTCTAATAAAACTTGGAAGTTAGTTGATCTACCACCGGGTTGTAAAACAATTGGTTGCAAATGGATCTGAAGGAAAAAGTTGAAACCGGATGGTTTTATTGATAAATACAAGGTTAGGCTAGTTGCAAAATGTTTGAAACAACTAGAAGGCCTATAATTTTTTCATACCTTTTCTCCGGTAACAAGAATTACATCCATTAGACTTTTAGTTGATATGGCTGCAATTTTTGATTTGTAAATTCATCAAATGGATGTAAAAACTGGTTTTCTAAATGGAGACCTAAATGAAGAAATTTATATGGACCAACCCAAGTGTTTTGTTGAAGCAGGCCAAGAAAGCAAAGTATGTAAGCTTACTAAATCCCTTTATGGCTTGAAACAGGCACCAAAGAACTGGCATGAAAAGTTTGATTCCTTCATGATTGAAAATGGTTTTAAAACAAATGAGTGTGATAAGTGCATATATCATAAGTCTTGGAATAATTCACATGTGATCATTTGCCTATATGTTAATGATTTGTCGATCTTTGGCTCTAACATGAATGTTATTGATGAAACTAAAAATGTTCTTAGAAGTCATTTTGATATGAAAGATCTTGGTGAGGCAAATTTTTTTCTGGGAATAAAAATAACAAGAACATGTGAGGGGATTTTCCTTGACCAGTCACATTATGTTGTGAAATTTTTGAAAAAAATATAACTTTCATGATTGTAATCATGCTGCTACTCCTTTTGATTCAAGTGTTCACTTATTTGCTATTGAAAGTGAAAATGATGTAATAAATCAAAAGGAATAAGCTAGTATAATCCGAAGTTTGAGATATGTGACTGATTGCACTAGGCCTGATATTGCATAAGCAGTAGGAGTACTTGGCAGGTTTACAAGCAAGCCATGTAATTAACATTTCCATGCTATAACAAGAGTTATGAGATATTTAATTGGAACAAAAAATTGTGGTTTGTTCTATAAAAAATATCCTGTTGTACTTGAAGGCTTTTGTGATGCAGATTGGAACACTTTGTTAGGTGATTCTGGTTCTACCACTGGTTATGTCTTTACTTTAGGTGGTGGTGATGTTTGTTGGAGATCAAAACAGCAAACTATAATTGCTATCTCTACCATGGAGGCTGAACTATTTTCTTTAGCTTCAGCTAGTGAGGAAGCGAATTGGTTAAGAGATTTGTTGTTTCAAAATTCTTATTTTGAAAAACCAATTCCGCCTAATTTAATTCATTGTGATAGCACCACTACAATTGGTAGAGTTCAAAATCGTTATTATAACGGTAAATCCAGACCTATAAGGAGGAAACGCAGAAATGTAAGATCGTATTTGACAATGTTACCATTAATGTTGATTATGTCAAATATTGTGATAATCTTGCAGATCCTCTTACGAAGGCGTTAACAAGAGAAAAGGTCTGGAGCACATCGAAGGTTATGGGATCAAAGACTACAAATCCTTGAGTCATATATGAGGAAACCCAACCTGGGGACTAGAGATCCTATAACATGGTTCAAAGGGAAAAACTAATCATATGATGACTTGTTGTGAAAATGCACTATCTTTTAATTCCCTCCCTACGATTTGGGTGCATTATGTCCTGTAGTTTGTGAAGGTTGAGTTGATAAAACGCTTAAAAAAATATCTGTAGCCCGTATTAATGGAGTGTTAAACTTACAAGAGCACTCTCAACAGATTTCATCTATGTGATGTGTGGAAGTAGGTCGCTTCCTATGAGAATTGGCTTATTCTCAAATGCACTCACGAAACCGGGATAACACATGGCCATAACGTGCTGGCTTTAAAGCTCATATCAGCACCTTGATTATTATGTGTGAGCAGTGATATTTTATTTCTCTTAAGCAGTCATAGTTGAAGTCTGAGACCACTACGACTCTGGAGTAAAAGTTATTGTTTCACTAAGTGGAGGTTCAATGCAGAGCACACCTTCATTATGCATAGTAGTCTTCCTTCAACTTCTATACTCTTTTGTCTAATATTAAAATGAGTGGGGGATTGTTGATATTTTGAGCATTTTAATATTTATTTATTATTAAATTATTTAATATTATTATGTTAAAGGCAATATGAAATTGAGGTTATGAACGTTGCATTGCATTGCATTTGTGCATTTGTGCATTTGTCCCAATTACTGAATGGTAACCTAATGACCATATGCATAATAATTCACTTTACTTTCTGATAAATGTTGCAATGGTCAGAATGTAACATTTGCACGTTGGTGCATTTGTTATTTCTTCATCTTTATATCATTCTTTACTCCTCCATTATCCTTGTAACCTATGTAACACCTAATACCATTATCTTTATCATTTACTACAGCATTATCTTTCTATTTATTGCTAGGAAGACTTCTTGTAGTATGAATAGTGGTGGTCTTCATTTGGTTTGGTACACACAAAACACAAGAGAAAACAAAGAGTGAAAGAGATAGTCTAAAACACAGTTCTTATTAGTTGAAGAGAGGTGTTCTTTTTTTTGGAGATTTGGACTCAACTCTTATCCAGAGTTGTTAAGTTATACTTTGTGAAGGTTGTTGTATCCTGGAGGGGACAAGTCAAAGAGGACTACTGCTGGACCGGTAAAAACATTTACTTCAATGGGCTTGAATCTCCTTAAAGAAAGCCGCGCCTCAGCCGGAAGAGATTAATTTATTCATTTTATTTTCAATTCTAATCTTGAAATTTTATAATCTCGTATGTTTTTTCACTAACAAGTATCATGCAAAAAAGTAAGGTCGTTCAACTATTCTTAGCAATTCTTCTTGTTTTGCACTAAATAATTATTTATAATGATCACAAAATTGCAAAAAAGACAAGGGTGATCATGGCTTAGTCCATTGATCAAAACTTACGTTTGACCAACTTGATTTTGTTGTTGCTTTTCCAAAGTATAAGGACTGGTTTTACGTAATGTCTCAACCCAATAAGTGTAGGACTGATGAGGTAAATCCATACCCACATTTATGTTTTGATTATTAAATGAATATATACAAATAAATTGATACAAAAATACACTTATTTGATGCATGTGTGCAGTATATGGATGTCATTTTAACTATTTGGGTAAGAAGTCGAAGCAACAGTCATTCTAAATATCGATATAAAACTACTAGCTGTTTTTTCAAAACGTGCATTGACAATGCTAGTGTTGTTCCTGAATATGGGAATAAAATTGTTGGCACCATCAAAAGGTTTGGTATACCTTGTCGACTACCTTGGAACTTGACAGATGATGTTTATGTCCCTATGAATTTTATTGGGGACTTCCATTGGGTCTTGGCTGTCGTTGCATTGAAAGAACGGTGGATAAAAGTGTATGATTCAATGTCCTCATCTAGGACTAATAGAAAATTGTTCTCCGAGATTCTAAACGTTTCAACAATATATCCAAAGTACCTTGAATTGAGCAGATTTTTTGAGAAAAAAGAGTAAACCAACTGGTCAGTTCTTGAATGTTACCAAGGAAAAACAAATCTCACTGATTTGAAGTCAGACATGTTACTAGTATTGCCAACAAGAAAGAAGAAGTCTATAAGTATCACAATATTTTTTGTCTTACGAATATCGAAATATGTTGTTATTGTATCTTCTAATTGATGATATACCATGCAGAGATTCTGGTCTTTTTGTTGCTTCATACACTAAGTTTTTGAGTGATGGAGTAGAAGTACAATCTTGTGGACTTAGTTCTGAAACCCTTCGCATGAGCTATGTTTCACTCCTATGGAATTTTGGGATTTTAAAGTTTCGGAATGGCTATGTTAGTAACAATGAAGAACCACAGAGGTCTTGAACTAAAAAAAAGCAAAGTTCGTTGAGAATGTAATGGTTACTGCCATTGATTAGATTGGTGGTTATGTATACCATTGTGAATTACCTTTTTGTTGATAAGTTGTATAAAATAATTGATAAAGTGTTTATTTTTGCTAATAATATTAATATAATTGATTTTTATGATTATTTTTATTTTGTTGGAACAAATATCAAGTATGATGGAAAGAAAGAATGTGGTGTATTTGGCAACATATATAACTGCTGTTGTAAAAAACATCACATAATTATCTGCATGTGCACCAACAGAAAGGATAGGTGTGACAACATATTTCAGAGAAAGAAGAAATGTGGTAACAGATGTCACAAAAAGAATAGGCATAATACATAAATATGCCCTTTAACTTGGCTTCAAATCACATTTATGCCCTTCAACTTTGGGTGTGCACAAGTAGACACTTAAACTTGTATAAAAATGAACAAATAGACACACATGTCCTACATGTTATCCTACATGTCATTTTTTGTCCTAAGTGGTGTCCTACGTGTATTTTGCCATGTAGCATTCATGTGTTAACTTATTTGAAAGTTGGATAGTTGAAGTCTTTGTTTGTGCATTATGAAAGTTGGAGGTCAAAGTTAAAATTTTAAGCCAAGTTTAGGGTCCAATATATGTATTATGCCAGAAGAATATATGTAGCAACATTATACTATATAACATTTTTCACAGAAAGGATGTACGTGCCCCAACAGAACGTATATATGTCCCAACATATGTCACATTTTGAATTTCAAAATAAAAATAAAAATAACTCCTTTAAAACAATCGTCCCTTCATTTTCCCTCTCTCCTCTCTCCTCTCCTCTATAAAGTTCATTATATATTCCAAACTTAACTTATTTTGACTATTTTATTTTTTCTTTTCTCGTGTTTCCTTTTTCTCCTCGTCTCATTCCATTATTCCTTCACAGATCAAGGTTGTTGCGATATTTTCCACAATATCAGTGGTAATTTGTTGCGATTCTCTTCTATAACAAGGCATCATTGTCCACATCATTTCTAGTTTAATGTTGGTATCTTCTTAGGTGAAATTTAATTATGGTTTGAAAAACTTACTTGTACTTGTTTGCACTGTTCTTAGTAATATTATCACTTATTTTATTGGGTAGTTATTCTTTTTGAAATATTTTCTGATTTCAAAAAGCTTCATTTGTAGTCCGTTGGATAGGGTTTAGGGAGGGTTTTGTGGTTTGTTAGTTTGTTCATGAGTGGTTTTATATCGTATTGGTTGTTTTTGTTGTTGTGTATTTCAAAAGAACCTTCATTTGTAGCTCATGTGTGGTATTAAGATATTTTATCTTTATGGTTGTAGATATAAATATAATGGCTCATGCCAAAAGAAAAATTGATACAACTGACACAAAAGAAATACAGAAGAAGTCTAGGACTAAAATTCCTAGGAAGAAGAATGAATATACCACTCTTTTAAAAGAACTTGCATCTGAAGCGGTTTTTCCTTCTGAAGTAGAACCAGAATTTTCTAAAAAAGAATATGAAGAAAGAGAAAAATTAAAAACTGAAGTTGTTGGTGTTGGGGAAAGTGCAGCAGAGGTTAAGTAAGAAGAGGAAAATAAAAAGGAAGTTGAGGAGGAATATAAAGGAGAAAATAGAGAAGTAGTTGAGGAAGAAGAGTTTAACAAACAGAAGTGGAGGAAGAAAAAGGAAAAATAAGGAGGAAGAAGGAAAAACATAGAAGTAGTTGTTCATGAAGAAGAAAAACAAAAAAAAATGATGTTGAGGATGATTATGGGATCAAAATTATAAATGCAGACACTTTCCTTATGCATCTGCAACCTAATGCTAATGGTCATACCATTATGAGGTCAGGCATGGGAAAACCATTAAACACCTCCAGGGCCATACACAAGAGAAACGATTTGGAAGATTTGATTAGGGACAGTCATTTCGGTCATTTTATTGATTTACCCTAGAATAACAATGCATGTTTACAAATGACCATGGTTTATGAACTTCTGAAAAGAAGGTTCATTTTTCAAAATCCCGAAAGAAGGATGAGATTTTTATAAATTACTGTGACATGCCAGTTTTCTTTGGCAGAAGAGATTTTGCCATAGTTTAAGATTTAAAATGTCATTGTCCTTCTGATCCCGTCCCTGAATACATTGTAAAAAAAAGAACCATGGATAAAAAAGAAAGGAGTAAAACAATCAGCAAGACAGTAATCATAGTCAACTGAGGAGCAGGACTTGATCTCGCTTGTTGACACAAGTTTCAAAAATCATGACTGAATATATTTGTTGGAGAATGATGATACACCAAGGAAGCACAAGAGTCATTGTGCTTACTTTGGTTTACACATAATATACTTTTGGCAAAAGATCTCAACAACAACATACAACTTAAATGAGTGAATTTCTGTCAGGATATTGAGGCTTTCAAAAACTATTCTTGGGGTCATGAGATCTTTCAATTAACTATGTAATACTTGTTGAAACCTTAAGAAGCTAACACCAGTAACTTATTTGGATTTCCATGGGATTTCATTGTAAACCTAAATGTTTTAAATCTTTTTATATTATATTAAATAATTCAACATTTGAATTGTGAAATGTTTCCCTTTTTTATAGGCTTGGGCATTTGAAGTCATCACTCATTTGAACCATCAAGTAATTGCAAAAGAACATATCTAATCTCCAAGGATATTGAGATGGTGAGATCAAAAACAAAAACAACCAAATATGGGGATGTTGCATATTTATATAACCCTCATCATGATACAATACATTATTATTATATTACACCGAAAATGTTGCTATAGATGACTCTTATGATTCTACATATGTTTCATCTGTTGCAACATGTGACATAAATGTTGCTACAAACGCCCATATGTTTCAGTCTATCACACATCTGTAGCATCAAATGACACATATGTATCAACATATCACCCACCTGTAGTAACATATGACTCAGTTGTTGCAATATATCACCTATATGTAGAGACATATTACATATTTGTGGCAACATATGATCGTAATATTCTTATGAATAACTTATTTGCATAATTATAGTATCTATTTCCATGACTTGTCCCAATAGAAAACGAACTGGAAATGTCATATCTAATTACTCTAGTGTTGGTTGAAACCTTATTTAACCCTATTGTGGATAGAGTCAAAATGGAATTGGCTGGAGCAACAACAATCAAAAGAGACAGAGTTGTTAATGAATTAGTTGTTTTTATGGGGTTGATGGTGGTGGTATTGATGATGATTGTATTGATGATGTGTTGGTGCTGGTACTGGACAAGACCAAGGGGCTACCTCTCGTAGAATATGATGTGGATTTCTCTGTGACAAATGTAACAAATAAGATGAAGATTCTTCATGTGTCTTCAAACATTGTGTCAAACTGTCAATCAAATTCTAAAAAAAAAGGTGGGGGGGGGGGTCAAGGGCATTCTA
Organism: Solanum pennellii; assembly: GCF_001406875.1. NCBI lineage: Eukaryota > Viridiplantae > Streptophyta > Magnoliopsida > Solanales > Solanaceae > Solanum > Solanum pennellii. The sequence continues at coordinate 13,865,199 of NC_028645.1, read as the reverse complement.
TCAAAGAATGTTCGACATCCATATCAAAGATGAGGAAAAAATCTTTTACCAAGGCCACACAAAATTTGAAGAAAAAAATCTTTGAAGTATTGCCAATGGACGAATGCGAGGAAGTGCTGGAGTACAACAAGTTGAATGCTTATAAGCGTGTGTCAGTAGCCGAAAAAGCCATGTTGTTAAACCTGATGAGACAGAAGGATTTGTGTGTACCATATAACATGCGTTTTTTAGTGAAGAAGATTTCAGGAACATGATAAGCATGAAAATTTGGTGGAAAGACTGGGTAATTTTTCTCTACTAGTACTTTCAATTTAGGATGCTTGTTTGTTTTATCTTTTCAATGATTACTCTTCTTTAGTTTTTAATATTATTTTTTATTTCAGTATATTGTTGACATCTTTACCATCATGCAGGAGAAACATGTGACATACTCTGAGTACTATGATTCAAAAGATAGAATCCTTGATCTCAACTTCCATACCAACTTCAAAAAAAGATATGACATCTGAGCGAGGAGACAACAACAGATGGTGGCTGAAGAATGAAAAAATTAATTGATGAGTTTGAATTGGATGAAGATATGATTAACTATGTCAGGGGCATTAGACCATATCTTTGAGGCATGGATTGGATTGGTGCAAAAAAGAATTTTGACAGTCATGAACCTTAACAAAACTTATTTTATGACTGTTGAGATCCTCCTGCACGAGGGTTACATGAATGCTTATGACTGATACGCTCAAACTTACTTCTCAAATAAGAAGTAAAGCAGTCGTGTCAAGTAAATAACCCAACTAGTGAGGTTGGGATCGTTTCCACGAGGAAAATAGTCTACACTTAACTTCAACTTGTTATTACTATTGTTTGATAAATGACTTCCTTGGAAAGTAAAAAAAATAAAAGGGGGGTTTCTAATTCTAAATGAGTGAAAATAACTAACGAAATTGAAAGAGACACTTAACAGCTTTGAATGTTGGAGTTTAATCAATTAATCAAAGTAACTAGGGTTTACGTGTTCCCCACAGGTTCATAACTTGCTAATTCTAACTATAACAATTCTTTCCTAGTATCTTACATGCAAAGTTATAAGTTATGTATTTCTAAATCCTTGGTCCGGCATCTAGAAAATCTCACTCCGCACCTTGGTCCGGCTACGTGTGTTGCTTTCCTAACCCTTATCCTTACCTCATATTAAGCATCGTATTCG